>NW_028181461.1:0-352500 GCF_964211825.1 Aythya ferina
TTGGTAATTCCGGGATTACGCAGCACATCCTGGTATGTTCTGCGACTGCGCACACTGTTGCTAGGGGGTCGTCTCTGTCCCTCTGGTGGTCGTGAAGATGAAGGCCATAGTCTTCCTCGGCGTTGTGGTTCACCTTCTTTTTTTATTTGGTCATGTTGGCCCAGCGTGAGACAGGAAGGCAGGATGTTGATACACTAGTTCAGCAACTTATCAGGAGATGGTTACGTGAGCTTTGCAGCAGTGTCTTTGAACAAAAGAGGCAACTGAGATGCAGAAGGAGAGAAGGGGAGGGGGTTCTCTTTTTTGTTACATTAAGAAAAAGAATTTTCATAGTGTCTAGCCAAGCATTATACAGCTCCTTACTTCAGCAGGGAGTTTTCACAACTCCCGTTCCTCAAACAGAACTCCTTATTTTATAATACAAAGGGCAATGAACAAACATTTATTGTGTATTACAAGGGGTACGTATCATAAAGACTGGGAAGAAAAATATTTGTATTAAGTAAAAGGATTTACTAGATTTTCCAGAAAAGGGGGGACTGATATTGTATAAACTCAGGCTCTGCAGTCTATGCCTCTGAGAAAGCAGATTTAAGAAAGGAAAGACAAAACTGCTGCACATCAGCACCAGTGAGACAGAGGAGTGAGAAACAGCCCTGCAGACACCGAGGTCAGTACAGCAGGAGGGCAGGGGGTGCTCCAGGCTCACAGCAGCAGTTCCCCTGCGGCCTGTACAGGGAGAGGCCCCTGGTGGAGCAGGCTGTCGCCCTGCAGCCCATGGTGTACCACAGCGGCGCAGAGCTCCATGATGCAGCCAGGGAAGGAGCCCACAATGGATCTGACCTGAAGGAGGCTGTGGCCTGTGGAGAACCCCTGCTGGAGCAGACTCCAGGTCAGATCTGCAGCCCATGGAGAGGAGCCTCTGCAGGAACAGGGGACCTGGGGGGAGCTGCCACCCATGGGGTCCCATCCTGGAGCAGTTTGCGGCTGATGGATGGATCCCATGGTACGGACCCATACTTGGAGCAGTTCTCGAGGTGCTGCTGCCTGTGGGAAGCACACGCAGGATTCTTTTTGGAAAGGACTGCATCCCATGGGAGGTATCCCACTTTGGAGCAGGGGCAGAGAGTGACCGAGAAGGAGTGGCGGAGACAAAGTGCCATAAACTGACCACAACCCCTATTCCCTGTTTGTCTGCGCTGCGTGGGGGGAGCAGGTGGAAGAGGGCAGATGGGGTGGAAGGTGGTTTTAATTTGTTTTCTCTGTTTCTCACTTCTCTAGCTTGTTAGTAACAGGCAATACATTTCTCTAATCTCTCTCCACTGAGTCCATATTGCCCGTGGCAATCTCCTTGGCCTTATCTCAAGCCGTGAGCCCTTTTCATCGTATTTTCTCCCCCTTTCCCTTTGAGGTGTGGGAGTGAGAGAGCAGCTGTGGTGGAGCTCAGCTGCCCACCTGAGTAAAACCACGACACTCTTCAAGGAGGAGGTTATCACCAACGCATTCCGGGAAGCTCTTAGATTGCTTACGCCCTGCTGTGCTGTCCCTCCAACAGATGTGCAGTGGTTGACGTCTCCCATGAAGACCAGGGCTTGTGAATGTGAGGTTGCTTCCAGCTGCCTATAAAAGGCCTTATCTGCTTGGTCTTCCTGGTCGGGTGGCCCGTAGACAGCCTCCACTGTACTGCCACCTCTCTTGAATCCACCCTTAGTCCCATGCTTCACTTTGCCCCGATCTGCCCTAAACTGGGGGCATATGGCAGGTGGGAAGCGAGGGAGGGGGAATCTGCCCAACAGAGAAACACAGGCCTCTGGGCTCCCAGCTTTCCCCTCAGCCAGTCTGCTCACTGCGGTGGTGCTGCCAGAAAGGACCCAGGCATTCCAGTCACCGGCAGAGGAGAGGGGACACAGGCACACACACAAGGTAGCTTTGCTGAAGGTGTTTATTGCAGATGGGGGGGAAATGGGCCATATCGTCCAGAGGATCTGGCAGCACGATCCAGGGATGACCATCTCTTCATGTAACTGGGGGGCGACAGGATGGGGGTTCATCACAATCTGTGGGCCTGAAAGACAAAGCGCAAGACGTGATCGCCCAGCATCCGTGGGGACACGAGAGAGGCCTCGTCCCCACCAGGTCTCTGAAAAGATCAGAGGAGGAAGCAGGGAATCGTAGCCCACCCCCAGCCCCCAATACACCCCCAGCAGGACTCGGCTCTCTTGGGGTCTGTACGGCACCCAGAGCCCCTTGCCCAGCGTGCAGCTACCCTGGGGTGCCCATAGACCTCTGGACCCAGTCCTATGGGGATCCTGGGGGTCTGTATGGCATCAGAACCCCTGCCTACACTGCATGCTAAGCCTCTGGGTCCATCCAGCCTGCTGAGCATAAGGCCCAGGGACGGTTCTGTCCAGCCACAAAGTTCAACAAGGCCAAGTGCAAGGTCCTGCATCTGGGCTGGGGCAGTCCCAAGGACAAACACAGGCCAGGTGAAGAACAGATTGAGAACAGCCCTGAGGAGAAGGACCTCGGGGTGCTGGTTGACGAGAAGCTTGACGTGAGCCAGCAACGTGCACCTGCAGCCCCAAAAGGCAACCGTACCCTGGGCTGCATCAAAAGCAGCGTAGCCAGCAGGGCAAGGAAGGTAATTCTCCCCCTCTGCTCTGCTCTGCTCTGGTGAGACCCCACCTGGAGCCCTGTGGTCAGCTCTGGAGCCCCCAGCACCAGGAGGACATGGACCTATTAGAATGAGTCTAGAGGAGGGCCACAATGATGATCAAAGAGCTGGAGTACCTCTCCTATGAAGACAGGCTGAGGGAGCTGGGGTTGTCCAGCGTGGAGAAGAGGAGGCGCCAGGGACACATCATTGTGGCCTCTCAGTACTTAAAGGGGGTCTGCAGAAAAGATGGGGGGGGGCTCTTTCTCTGCGAGTGTAGTGATAGGACAAGGCGTAATGGTTTTAAACTAAAAGAGGGTAGGTTTAGATTAGATACTCAGAAGAAATTCTTCACTCTGAGGGTGGTGAGGCTCTGGCGCAGGTTGCCCAGAGACGTGGTGGATGCCTCATCCCTGGAAGTGCTCCAGGCCAGCTTGGGTGGGGCTTTGGGCAACCTGGTCTGCTGGGAGGTGTCCCTGCACATGGCAGGGGACTTGAAACTAGATGACCTTTAGGGTCCCCTCCAAACCAAAACATTCTGTGATTCCATGATCCTGAGACAGATCGTGGCTAATGCCCTCTATTGCCCCCAGCCATACACAAGTTCTGCCCAGCACAGAGGCCTCTGGGGTTTCCTGGAGTAAAGGATCCTTTGCAGGGCCAGCGACACGCCAGTGCTGCTCACCTAGGCATAGAGATCTGCAGCCAGGCGTTTCTTGCGCACTGCTGCCACCACCTCGACAGGCACAGGCTGCAGAGCCCTCTTCCCTCGCAGAAACTTCAGCTGCAGCAGGAGAGAGATCGTGAGACCTCAGTGGGCGCCGGGATGAATTCAACCCAGCAGGTGACGGCAGGGCACGGGGGAGGCAAATGGCCCCGCAGTTCTCAAGACTGGCTCCAGCCCAAGGCCACCCCGATACTCACTTCCAGATCAAAGCCTCCACTTGCCGCAAACTCAGAGTCTTTCAGGAACTAGGAAAGGAGAATGAGGGGGTCAGTCTGGATTGGTGCTTGATGTGGAAGGATGAAGGGGGCACAGGTGTCCCCAGTCACCCCTACTGCGTGGCTTCCCCTCGGTCTGCGAGGGAAAATCCCTTCTGCTCCCCACAGACCCGTTGCTCCCCAGCTTCATCTGGAATAGCTGTTGATGCAGGGACCTCGGGTGGGGATGGAGACAAGGATGTGGGGACCAAAAGACAGGGCACAGAGGGGATTCGAACAGAGGGAATTTGCAGACCCCAGGGGACTACTGGGCTGGGGGTGCTGAAGTTATGGGACCGTGTGGGACGCAAGTCAGGGGATAAGGAATTCAAAGAGAGCGAATGTGGAGACTTCAAGTGACGTGATTGGTGTGGGCTGAAGGAAGGGGCTTGAGGTGGACCAAAACGAGGGGACTGGGAGGACTGCTGGGGGGGTATTTGGAAGTGGGGGTGAAAGGAAGGGGACACCACAGCAATGGATTAGATGAAAGGCAGAGGACTGAGAGGAAAGAATGAAAGAAAGGCATTGGAAGAGATGAAAGGTACGGCACTGGGGAGCCTAGACAGGACATGGAGGAGATCCAGGGAAAGGGACACCTTGGTGCGGACCAAAGGCGTCGGGGCGGTGGGCTTAGGAGGGGTCCCCAGAGGTCTCTGGAGAGGGATCTCCAGACTCTTTGGGCATCCCACACACCTGACCAGGAGTGGAGGGATCACCTGGACACTTTATGGAGTTTTTGCCAAAGTCTAGGTGTCAGGGAGGGCGCAGTGCCCCCGGTCAGTGGGGTCTCCTCCCCAAGAGCTGCCCATAGCATGGAACCCATCCCCATAGCACTGGGGCTCACCAGAGCATCTGCTGGGAGGCATAGCATGGCGAGGAGCAGGGCCATGCTGAGCAGGGCGATCTTCATCTTCCTCCGTGGTCTACGCAGTCCCGGATGAGGCTGGAGAAAGTGAGGGGCAAGATTTATCTCTCGCAGGACTCCCCATTGACCCCACCCCGAGAGCCCAGGGGCAAAGCCACGCTTGGCATGCACCAGCCCTGGCAGTGAGCCCACCGCTGGCAGAGACTGACCCACACCTCCGCCACTCACCCAGCCACCTTCTGCGGCACCAGGCCAGCTTCCTGCACAGGGCAGCTCCACAGGGACGGCTCCAGGCATCAGGGGGTGGCGAGGGGGCGGTCAGACACCCTGCAGTGAGTTCCCCAGCAGGAAACCATCCTCCAACAGCCCCTAAAGCCATGTCTCCCTGTCTCCCAGTGCCCCTCACCTTCCAGGCCAGGCTTACTCCCCAGGACTCCCCCAGAGATGATGCAGCCTCAAATTAAGGGACTCTAAGCAGAGTTGTTTCTGACCCCTCTGCAGTCCCTTGAGTGAACGGGCACGCTGAGACTGACTCCTCTTCTTCAGGCACTGGGGACACTGGCATTAGGGGACACTGGGAAGGTAGGAGGACAGCTGGGGGGCATGGGCAATGGGGACAGCCGGGTGACTGAGAACTTGAGGTCCAGAGGGTGATCAGGGTACTGGGAGGCACTGGCCGTGAGGAGCACTGGTGAATGCTGGGCACCAGGGGATGAGGACTCTGCTTGCAGGAGCTGCTGGGGGCGGTCGAAGAGCACAGCTCCAGCCCAGACCATCTCCAAGTTATTGCAGGCCCCAAACTGGTCCCAGTCTCCAGCCATGGCCCCTGAGAGAGGACAGACAGCACAAGGTAACAAGCCCTGCCCTGGTCCATGCCTTGCCACTGTCTGGGGGCACCATGCCCTCCCGGACACCTGGGTCCTTCCCTGCAGAGCTGACCCCCACATGGCGAGTGCCAGTGCCCCATCACCAGCAAGGCTCCAGCTCCCCTTCCATTCCCACATGGGGCTCAGCCAAGTCTCCCCAAAGGCCTTGTTCCCAGGCAGTGTCCCTGCAATGCCCCTCGCCCCAGCAGAGGCTAGCCCTGTCCCTGAGCAGGATGAGGCCATTCAGAGGGGACGCGATGAGGCAGGCGCTTGTCCCCGGGCAGCTGCTCAGACCTAATTGCGGGAGCAAATTTCCTCTGGACAGGGAAGAGAGGTTTGACTCCAAAGCATCTCTGATAAGCTGTGTTTGCCCAGGGCCCGTGGGACAAGGAGCCCATTCAGGCAGCACGGTCCTTCCGGACAGGGCCCGAGCAGGAGGAGGTTGCAGCAGGACGTGGAGCAGCCTGGGCTCCCTCCAGCATTGGCAGTCAGCAGAGCCCATGGAGGGGGGCAGCCCTGGTGTGGTAGTGGAGGGGCACATCCTGGAGCAAGCAGTCATCTGGAAGTTTTTCATTTTGGCTGCTTCTGCTTCTTGCACTACTTGCCAGATAGCTGAATTATCAGCTTATCAGTGTTGCATTATTTATTATATTTAAAAACAAAGTGACATTATTAAAAGTGGTCTTCAGGGAGATCCCATCTGCTGGTTTAATGATATCTAAAAAGATATGTTTGTGTAAGAGGGGAGAGATATGCCACTGTTAAAAAACACAAACATTTCGGTTCATGAAATCTTCCAGTTGACTGCCTACTCTTTGGTAAATTTCCAAAGCTAATATTCAACGTGATCTGCAGGGGAGGAAAACAAGATGTGGGACATCTGGCTTCCCTGTTCTGCATGAGGAGGCAAGCATTGGCTGGAAACCACTGTGTCTCAGGGTCACTGGGGTGCTCTCCTTGATCTGAGGGGAGAGTTGAGCCTGTTGTTCACACTGCCACTGCCTCCCCTGGCGCACACTGCCCAGAGGATGCTGCCCAGGGACCCTAAGACACTGATGTCCAGGATGGGGGACAGGGAAGAAAACCCCCATGGTAGCCCTTGGAAGATCTGTAGAGCCGGCAGGGCAGAGAGAGGCAGTGCCCCACAGGGAGACACCTCTATTGTACTGCTGCTCAATGCCTCTTTTCTGCCAGGACTGCCCTGCCATCAGGTTTCTCCAAAGGAAAGTGACCACCCGGCTGTCAGGCTGCTCCCAGAGGACTGCCACTGCCTCTGGGCTCCAGCCGGTCCCCAGGGCAGCGAGGGAACCGCAGCATGCTGGGTGCTCCAGGATGTGCCCCTCCACTACCACACCAGGGCTGCCCCCCTCCATGGGCTCTGCTGACTGCCAATGCTGGAGGGAGCCCAGGCTGCTCCACGTCCTGCTGCAACCTCCTCCTGCTCGGGCCCTGTCCGGAAGGACCGTGCTGCCTGAATGGGCTCCTTGTCCCACGGGCCCTGGGCAAACACAGCTTATCAGAGATGCTTTGGAGTCAAACCTCTCTTCCCTGTCCAGAGGAAATTTGCTCCCGCAATTAGGTCTGAGCAGCTGCCCGGGGACAAGCGCCTGCCTCATCGCGTCCCCTCTGAATGGCCTCATCCTGCTCAGGGACAGGGCTAGCCTCTGCTGGGGCGAGGGGCATTGCAGGGACACTGCCTGGGAACAAGGCCTTTGGGGAGACTTGGCTGAGCCCCATGTGGGAATGGAAGGGGAGCTGGAGCCTTGCTGGTGATGGGGCACTGGCACTCGCCATGTGGGGGTCAGCTCTGCAGGGAAGGACCCAGGTGTCCGGGAGGGCATGGTGCCCCCAGACAGTGGCAAGGCATGGACCAGGGCAGGGCTTGTTACCTTGTGCTGTCTGTCCTCTCTCAGGGGCCATGGCTGGAGACTGGGACCAGTTTGGGGCCTGCAATAACTTGGAGATGGTCTGGGCTGGAGCTGTGCTCTTCGACCGCCCCCAGCAGCTCCTGCAAGCAGAGTCCTCATCCCCTGGTGCCCAGCATTCACCAGTGCTCCTCACGGCCAGTGCCTCCCAGTACCCTGATCACCCTCTGGACCTCAAGTTCTCAGTCACCCGGCTGTCCCCATTGCCCATGCCCCCCAGCTGTCCTCCTACCTTCCCAGTGTCCCCTAATGCCAGTGTCCCCAGTGCCTGAAGAAGAGGAGTCAGTCTCAGCGTGCCCGTTCACTCAAGGGACTGCAGAGGGGTCAGAAACAACTCTGCTTAGAGTCCCTTAATTTGAGGCTGCATCATCTCTGGGGGAGTCCTGGGGAGTAAGCCTGGCCTGGAAGGTGAGGGGCACTGGGAGACAGGGAGACATGGCTTTAGGGGCTGTTGGAGGATGGTTTCCTGCTGGGGAACTCACTGCAGGGTGTCTGACCGCCCCCTCGCCACCCCCTGATGCCTGGAGCCGTCCCTGTGGAGCTGCCCTGTGCAGGAAGCTGGCCTGGTGCCGCAGAAGGTGGCTGGGTGAGTGGCGGAGGTGTGGGTCAGTCTCTGCCAGCGGTGGGCTCACTGCCAGGGCTGGTGCATGCCAAGCGTGGCTTTGCCCCTGGGCTCTCGGGGTGGGGTCAATGGGGAGTCCTGCGAGAGATAAATCTTGCCCCTCACTTTCTCCAGCCTCATCCGGGACTGCGTAGACCACGGAGGAAGATGAAGATCGCCCTGCTCAGCATGGCCCTGCTCCTCGCCATGCTATGCCTCCCAGCAGATGCTCTGGTGAGCCCCAGTGCTATGGGGATGGGTTCCATGCTATGGGCAGCTCTTGGGGAGGAGACCCCACTGACCGGGGGCACTGCGCCCTCCCTGACACCTAGACTTTGGCAAAAACTCCATAAAGTGTCCAGGTGATCCCTCCACTCCTGGTCAGGTGTGTGGGATGCCCAAAGAGTCTGGAGATCCCTCTCCAGAGACCTCTGGGGACCCCTCCTAAGCCCACCGCCCCGACGCCTTTGGTCCGCACCAAGGTGTCCCTTTCCCTGGATCTCCTCCATGTCCTGTCTAGGCTCCCCAGTGCCGTACCTTTCATCTCTTCCAATGCCTTTCTTTCATTCTTTCCTCTCAGTCCTCTGCCTTTCATCTAATCCATTGCTGTGGTGTCCCCTTCCTTTCACCCCCACTTCCAAATACCCCCCCAGCAGTCCTCCCAGTCCCCTCGTTTTGGTCCACCTCAAGCCCCTTCCTTCAGCCCACACCAATCACGTCACTTGAAGTCTCCACATTCGCTCTCTTTGAATTCCTTATCCCCTGACTTGCGTCCCACACGGTCCCATAACTTCAGCACCCCCAGCCCAGTAGTCCCCTGGGGTCTGCAAATTCCCTCTGTTCGAATCCCCTCTGTGCCCTGTCTTTTGGTCCCCACATCCTTGTCTCCATCCCCACCCGAGGTCCCTGCATCAACAGCTATTCCAGATGAAGCTGGGGAGCAACGGGTCTGTGGGGAGCAGAAGGGATTTTCCCTCGCAGACCGAGGGGAAGCCACGCAGTAGGGGTGACTGGGGACACCTGTGCCCCCTTCATCCTTCCACATCAAGCACCAATCCAGACTGACCCCCTCATTCTCCTTTCCTAGTTCCTGAAAGACTCTGAGTTTGCGGCAAGTGGAGGCTTTGATCTGGAAGTGAGTATCGGGGTGGCCTTGGGCTGGAGCCAGTCTTGAGAACTGCGGGGCCATTTGCCTCCCCCGTGCCCTGCCGTCACCTGCTGGGTTGAATTCATCCCGGCGCCCACTGAGGTCTCACGATCTCTCTCCTGCTGCAGCTGAAGTTTCTGCGAGGGAAGAGGGCTCTGCAGCCTGTGCCTGTCGAGGTGGTGGCAGCAGTGCGCAAGAAACGCCTGGCTGCAGATCTCTATGCCTAGGTGAGCAGCACTGGCGTGTCGCTGGCCCTGCAAAGGATCCTTTACTCCAGGAAACCCCAGAGGCCTCTGTGCTGGGCAGAACTTGTGTATGGCTGGGGGCAATAGAGGGCATTAGCCACGATCTGTCTCAGGATCATGGAATCACAGAATGTTTTGGTTTGGAGGGGACCCTAAAGGTCATCTAGTTTCAAGTCCCCTGCCATGTGCAGGGACACCTCCCAGCAGACCAGGTTGCCCAAAGCCCCACCCAAGCTGGCCTGGAGCACTTCCAGGGATGAGGCATCCACCACGTCTCTGGGCAACCTGCGCCAGAGCCTCACCACCCTCAGAGTGAAGAATTTCTTCTGAGTATCTAATCTAAACCTACCCTCTTTTAGTTTAAAACCATTACGCCTTGTCCTATCACTACACTCGCAGAGAAAGAGCCCCCCCCCATCTTTTCTGCAGACCCCCTTTAAGTACTGAGAGGCCACAATGATGTGTCCCTGGCGCCTCCTCTTCTCCACGCTGGACAACCCCAGCTCCCTCAGCCTGTCTTCATAGGAGAGGTACTCCAGCTCTTTGATCATCATTGTGGCCCTCCTCTAGACTCATTCTAATAGGTCCATGTCCTCCTGGTGCTGGGGGCTCCAGAGCTGACCACAGGGCTCCAGGTGGGGTCTCACCAGAGCAGAGCAGAGCAGAGGGGGAGAATTACCTTCCTTGCCCTGCTGGCTACGCTGCTTTTGATGCAGCCCAGGGTACGGTTGCCTTTTGGGGCTGCAGGTGCACGTTGCTGGCTCACGTCAAGCTTCTCGTCAACCAGCACCCCGAGGTCCTTCTCCTCAGGGCTGTTCTCAATCTGTTCTTCACCTGGCCTGTGTTTGTCCTTGGGACTGCCCCAGCCCAGATGCAGGACCTTGCACTTGGCCTTGTTGAACTTTGTGGCTGGACAGAACCGTCCCTGGGCCTTATGCTCAGCAGGCTGGATGGACCCAGAGGCTTAGCATGCAGTGTAGGCAGGGGTTCTGATGCCATACAGACCCCCAGGATCCCCATAGGACTGGGTCCAGAGGTCTATGGGCACCCCAGGGTAGCTGCACGCTGGGCAAGGGGCTCTGGGTGCCGTACAGACCCCAAGAGAGCCGAGTCCTGCTGGGGGTGTATTGGGGGCTGGGGGTGGGCTACGATTCCCTGCTTCCTCCTCTGATCTTTTCAGAGACCTGGTGGGGACGAGGCCTCTCTCGTGTCCCCACGGATGCTGGGCGATCACGTCTTGCGCTTTGTCTTTCAGGCCCACAGATTGTGATGAACCCCCATCCTGTCGCCCCCCAGTTACATGAAGAGATGGTCATCCCTGGATCGTGCTGCCAGATCCTCTGGACGATATGGCCCATTTCCCCCCCATCTGCAATAAACACCTTCAGCAAAGCTACCTTGTGTGTGTGCCTGTGTCCCCTCTCCTCTGCCGGTGACTGGAATGCCTGGGTCCTTTCTGGCAGCACCACCGCAGTGAGCAGACTGGCTGAGGGGAAAGCTGGGAGCCCAGAGGCCTGTGTTTCTCTGTTGGGCAGATTCCCCCTCCCTCGCTTCCCACCTGCCATATGCCCCCAGTTTAGGGCAGATCGGGGCAAAGTGAAGCATGGGACTAAGGGTGGATTCAAGAGAGGTGGCAGTACAGTGGAGGCTGTCTACGGGCCACCCGACCAGGAAGACCAAGCAGATAAGGCCTTTTATAGGCAGCTGGAAGCAACCTCACATTCACAAGCCCTGGTCTTCATGGGAGACGTCAACCACTGCACATCTGTTGGAGGGACAGCACAGCAGGGCGTAAGCAATCTAAGAGCTTCCCGGAATGCGTTGGTGATAACCTCCTCCTTGAAGAGTGTCGTGGTTTTACTCAGGTGGGCAGCTGAGCTCCACCACAGCTGCTCTCTCACTCCCACACCTCAAAGGGAAAGGGGGAGAAAATACGATGAAAAGGGCTCACGGCTTGAGATAAGGCCAAGGAGATTGCCACGGGCAATATGGACTCAGTGGAGAGAGATTAGAGAAATGTATTGCCTGTTACTAACAAGCTAGAGAAGTGAGAAACAGAGAAAACAAATTAAAACCACCTTCCACCCCATCTGCCCTCTTCCACCTGCTCCCCCCACGCAGCGCAGACAAACAGGGAATAGGGGTTGTGGTCAGTTTATGGCACTTTGTCTCCGCCACTCCTTCTCGGTCACTCTCTGCCCCTGCTCCAAAGTGGGATACCTCCCATGGGATGCAGTCCTTTCCAAAAAGAATCCTGCGTGTGCTTCCCACAGGCAGCAGCACCTCGAGAACTGCTCCAAGTATGGGTCCGTACCATGGGATCCATCCATCAGCCGCAAACTGCTCCAGGATGGGACCCCATGGGTGGCAGCTCCCCCCAGGTCCCCTGTTCCTGCAGAGGCTCCTCTCCATGGGCTGCAGATCTGACCTGGAGTCTGCTCCAGCAGGGGTTCTCCACAGGCCACAGCCTCCTTCAGGTCAGATCCATTGTGGGCTCCTTCCCTGGCTGCATCATGGAGCTCTGCGCCGCTGTGGTACACCATGGGCTGCAGGGCGACAGCCTGCTCCACCAGGGGCCTCTCCCTGTACAGGCCGCAGGGGAACTGCTGCTGTGAGCCTGGAGCACCCCCTGCCCTCCTGCTGTACTGACCTCGGTGTCTGCAGGGCTGTTTCTCACTCCTCTGTCTCACTGGTGCTGATGTGCAGCAGTTTTGTCTTTCCTTTCTTAAATCTGCTTTCTCAGAGGCATAGACTGCAGAGCCTGAGTTTATACAATATCAGTCCCCCCTTTTCTGGAAAATCTAGTAAATCCTTTTACTTAATACAAATATTTTTCTTCCCAGTCTTTATGATACGTACCCCTTGTAATACACAATAAATGTTTGTTCATTGCCCTTTGTATTATAAAATAAGGAGTTCTGTTTGAGGAACGGGAGTTGTGAAAACTCCCTGCTGAAGTAAGGAGCTGTATAATGCTTGGCTAGACACTATGAAAATTCTTTTTCTTAATGTAACAAAAAAGAGAACCCCCTCCCCTTCTCTCCTTCTGCATCTCAGTTGCCTCTTTTGTTCAAAGACACTGCTGCAAAGCTCACGTAACCATCTCCTGATAAGTTGCTGAACTAGTGTATCAACATCCTGCCTTCCTGTCTCACGCTGGGCCAACATGACCAAATAAAAAAAGAAGGTGAACCACAACGCCGAGGAAGACTATGGCCTTCATCTTCACGACCACCAGAGGGACAGAGACGACCCCCTAGCAACAGTGTGCGCAGTCGCAGAACATACCAGGATGTGCTGCGTAATCCCGGAATTACCAAGATATAAAAAGGGACCCTGGCGGGGGTGAGGTGCGCGCCATTGGCGGAGCCGAGACTCCCCGGCCGCCCAGCGCTGTTTTGCTTGCTGTTGCTTACTCAATGTGAGAAACACTCCGTAGCCAATAACTTAGGCTCAGGCGAGGATCTCAGTGAAGTAGAAATTTATTCGCGATTGCAATGGCGGGCGCCCCACAAGCAGGAGAGAGCGCATCTACTAGTTCCAAAACACAGTTTATATACCTTTTGATGGCAGGACCCTCCCCTGTTTCCCCACTGAGTGGGTAATCCAGATTCACAATCTATCTGATGCTTCACAAACAATGCATGGCCTTCAGTCGCCGGCCTGTTAAATTTCAAATTTCTTTTGACATTTTTACTGCTTGAAGTGGTAATGTTTCTTCACTTATCTGACTTGACTTGACACCATGATTTTCACCTAATTGTCCTAAGGAGTCTGATTGTCTGCATTTTACAAGGTCGCCTGCTAAACTTTCTTATTACTGTAAGCATATCTCAGTACCACATTCCCTCCTTCTAAACAACGTAACTCTGCAAAAACAACATTTCTATTCCCACAATTCCCCCCTTTTCTTTTTTTATAAACTGTTGATTTTTGCAAAAACTCTTTTTATTTTTATTTATTTATTTATTTTAAGTGTAATTTGGTAAATATCTTCCTCTTCTTCACTTTCTTTGCTCTCCATTTCCTCTAATATCATTTTATCTGAGTAGGGTGGTGGATCTATGGTCATTTATTTCAATAATGTGGTTTCAATTAACCGCTGGACAAGTCCCCTTACAAAGGGGATAATGCAACAGCCAATAGCTGTCAAAACTCCTGCTACTATAATTGAGGATGTAAATATGGACATTACCATCCCTTTCCATTTACCAAACCAAGATTTCAACCATCCTGTGATGGAAGTGTCTGCTCCCGAATTTTCTGCCAATTCATTGGCAAGGGTGGTAAGCCCTTGCAATGCTCTTGTTACTGTGCCATCCGGGGCAGTATTGTTACGGCTAAAAGTACAACGGTTGCCCAGCATCACGCATACACCACCCTTCTCCACGAGCATCATATCTAATGCTATCCTGTTTTCCCAAGCCATTTTGCTGACGGCATCTCGTTGTTCAGCGATTCCTCTCATCGCATCCTTGGTATAATTGATGAATCTCTGCTGATTATAATAGAAATAATTAATCCAATCCACATTTTTATTGATTGTTACCCACCAGAACAGTAACTCAAACCCTGCAGCAATTTAATTTCTGGCTTTATGTTCATCCGGAACTCCTCTAGGTACCCCAATAGAATCTATGTATACTCTATCATCAAATGATATTCCTAAGCCTCCTTTACTTCTTCTGGGTATTTGTGATGTTTCTCTTTCAAATGCCAGGGTGAAGGGTATAGCTGATTGAACAAGTGCACAAGTGCCTTCCCAATTAGATGGTAGGGTGGACCGTAATATCTTCCCTCCACCGTACCACCAGAGATCTGCCCTGGGGATCTCTAGTCTTGAGCAGTTTCCCATCAAGTCCTTGGTAGCACAAGGCAAATTGTCCCAGATGCCAGGTAGCACTCACACCCTGCCGTGAGAGGCAAGCTGTATGGTTACCTATAGCTGTAGAGAATGCAGGGGGAACTGTGATATTGTTATCATGCAAGAAACAGCAAAGAGAGACTTACAGGCCTCATTTCCCCAGGCAGTCTTTTCTTGGTACAATGCAATCATACATCGCATCCGTTGGGAGTCTTTGGTCCACCCCCATGGGAAGGGCACTATCTGGGCAATCGGTCATCCCGAGGCACAAGCATAGCAGTAGCTACGGTTGAGACTCTGGACAGTATATTTGACCCATTCTATCCAGGCATTCACATCCCCGTACCCTGTTTGAATCTCAAATGTTTGAACTGCCACATTTCAGAGGGCCTCCTGTTTACTCTCCTGTTTTCTCCTTGAGTTTCTCCCTTTCTCTGATGGCAATAGACGATTGTTTCCATACAGCTATTCTCAATCTGGCTGTTGTGTCTCTCCCAGTTATTTGTTCTTTCTGCTCAATTGTCATTGGGCATTTAAATCTCCACAAGCTAACACCTCACAAGCATCAAATGTGACGGCTTGTGGTACATAACCCTCTGTCACAGTCACCCATATTTTGATGGGGTATCCCGTTTTTGCTATTATCTGGTCATGCCTTTTCCAAGTTACCAATTGACCGAGGCCTTCTCTGAGGCCTAGAATCACTAAAAACAAAATTAGCAATCAATTTTTCCCTGTCATTATTTTTAAACCTTAGGTTTCCAAATAATTATCGATACAAAAATAAGATGTACACTACTACTATAACAACCCCCCCCTTGGGAGCACTGCAGTTCGCTATAGGTCTGTCCTTTCTCTCAATCACAAGTCACACTCGTTAGTTACCTGTGAAAATAAAAGGTTAGTTTACAATTGTAAGCTCTTATCCTGCTCAGAGTCCACTACGAGATTTTTCTCTTCAATTTTAACTTCCAACAAGTCTTTTGTAGGAACAGCTTCCCAGGTACTAGCGTCGACAGATGCCTTCACTCGAGTATAGTGAGTCCAACCTTTTTCCGCAGTTCTTACGGCTGTTTCAGTGGTCAGTAATTGTCCTTCCCATTCAGGCCGGAGTTGACTCTTTCCAGGTCCGAATCAGGACCCAGTTTCCTGGGTGATGGTGGTGAATGGGGAATTCCAAAGGTGGGGTTTGAGCCAACAACCCACAGGTCCTGAGAGATGACAAAGAAGACAACCCCAGAATACAGTTCTTAAGAAAACTCTCTTATTTTGAATTGTGGTATCTCATCCCTTCTGCCCAGATAGGGCAATCTGAACAGCATCTCATATGGTGAAATTCCTATATCCTTTCTTGGTGCTGTTTAAACCTGTAGGAGTAAGCATTTTACCCAAGGAAGTTGGGTTTCTAACACTAGTTTAGTTAATTGCTTCTTTAATGTCTGATTCATTCACTCCACCTTCCCAGCAAAGGAGGGGTGCCAGGGGCTGTGAAAATCCCACTCAATCTCTAAGGCCTGCTTTAACCCTTGCAGTAAAGCTTACACCCATCCAGTCACGTGCTCAATTAGGACAAACAAGTAACTCAGTAAAGTTTACCTGTATACTTTGGAAAGGTCAGACCCCTGGCTCCCGTCCCTCTCTGGATGGGTTACAGAACACCTTTTTATTTACCTTTTGACATATGGTACATCCTCTACATATGTGCTTCCCTAAAGTGTATATTCCTACACAGACATACTTTCTTAGCACAATATCACACATTGCTTGCACCTCCCAACGACTCTTTTGATGTAAAACAGTTAATATTTGCCTCATTATCACTTTATTCAGCATTTCTCTCCCATCAGGGAGTATCCGTTTTCCTTCAGACTTCATGGCTCCTGATTCCTTAAAAAAATCATTCTTTTAAAACTTTTTAGTTCTTTCTTAATTTTCAACAATTCCCTGAATCCTCTCTGTATTTATTCTTCATTTTCCCTCAGACATTAGATGCCTTAAATACCTGACTTCTCTTTCTCCATATTGAAACCTTTTTTTTTTTTTTTTTTTTTTTTAATACTCTCAAGCCCTGCTTTCCCAGAAAGTTGAATAGCTTGTTAGTAGCTTTCTTCACAACTCTTTTCTCCTGTCCTGACAATAGAAAATGATCCACATATTTGTAACATTAATACCTCCTTGGGAGGTTGTAATTGCTCCAAAATCTTTTTTAAAACTTACCCATATAGATAGGTGGCCCTGTAAACCCCCCGAGGTAAAATTGTCCACCTATATTGTTGCTTCCGCCCCCATTTCAGGGTCTTTCCAGTCAGAGGTGAATATATGTTTGCTCTCAGGGCCTGAGAGCACTCCATTAATTACACTGTTATTCCAGTCTAATAATTTACTAGTTGAATGCCCAATTTAATCATCAAATCCCTTCCCAACAAGTTAGTCTCTGCCTTGGATACATACAATAATTGCCCAGCGATCATTTTATTCCCTAGTCTTAGCTTGGTATCCCCCAAAACTGGCACTGTTATCCCAGCCCCTTCTACCCCCATCACTTTTTAGGGTTTCATTAGTTAATTTAATCCCTGATACTTTACAAGTCAGTAATGACCTAGCTACCCCAGTGTATTGGGTTTGATGGCAAGGTTTGGGGGCTGTGAGTGGGGGGGTGGGAAACTGCAGTGGCAGCCCTCGTGAGAAAAACCCAGAAGCCTCCCCGTAGCAGATAAGGGACAATTTCATCTGGCCCCAAAGGGGCCCACTGCTGCCCAGAGCCAAGCCACGAGCAATACAGTCCGTGCCTCTGTGAGAGCACATCCACGAAAACAAACAAACAAAGAAACAAACAAAAACCTGCTGCTCAACAGCAGTTGGGAGAGCGAGAAACCCCCCGCAGACACCAAAGTCAGTGCAGAAGGAGGGGGAGGAGGCGCTCCAGGCGCTGGAGCCGAAGCCCCCCTGCGGCCGCTGGAGAGGCCCCTGGTGGAGCAGGCTGTTCCCCCCTCCTGTCCCCCTCCCCGATGCTTGGGAAACCGAACAAACACCACAACAAATATGCAAATATACCAAAACTTCTAGACTGTTACTTAGATAATGCCTACATCCTCTTTCCCTGCTCATTCAACTTCAAACAGCTCTGTTAAATATTACATGCCACACCTTTAACACCTTCAGCAACCCTTTTAACACTTCCTTCATCTTTCTCCAGACTGTACTTTTCTAATACCAGCACCGAAGGCTCAGTCAGGGTCCAACTTAATTCCATACCTTTTCCCTCCAAGATACTGAAACAACATATCAATATAGCATATTTCATCCCATTTTCCTTCTTCCCTCCTTCTTCCACTCCAGATATTCCTATTCGAAGTGGCCAGCCTGGCCACACTTAAAACATCTTATCAAAGCCTGTCTCTGCTAGGACTCGGGCCGCAACACAGGCAGCCTTCTTTGCCTGCCATTCCTTCATCTCTCTTCCCCTCCTTTCCATCCTGGCCCTGACTCCCTCTGAAGATTTTCTTCATCTTTCTCCAACCCTCTGCCTCACTACCCGCTGCACTGTCAATACCATTAGTTTTGATCTCTTTTTTCTTTTTTTCCTTCTTATCTCCCCTCCAGACACACACCTCCAGGGCCTCCCACAGGAGGGTCCCCCAGTGACTGTTCACTACATCCCCCCACCTTCTGAAGCATTTTCTGTGTATTTTGCAAGGCTTTAATCACACAATGAACTTTCAAGAGCCCTTGGGATACTGGGTCATCAGGTCTCATCCCCAAGTACTTTCTCATTCTGACCCCAAGTCTCTCATATGATTTCTGTGTTGCACACTATTATTATTCCAGCCAGGATTGGCAAGTGGGTATTTCTGCCCTGCCAGTATTACTCCTGGTCCTGGAGGATGAGCTCTTCCCCATTCTTGTATAGCAGCTCTCCTCCTGATCATTCCCATTTCTTTCCCTGTAAACAACATACTTATAGACATAATTCCCTCCCCCAAGAGTATAAATAAGGTCGTAGGAACTGGTCTAATTGTTCAACTAGGCTGTTGGGGTCCTCGAATAAAGACTTCCTCTCCTTCTTAAAAGTCCTAACCTCTCTGCTGGTAAGGAGGAGGGGGTAGTTCACCTAAGAGGATACACAGTTAGTGTTAGTACTGTTAGTATCAGGGAAGGCAAAATTCTCAATATATCTTCTACCTTGTTCTAATTCTTGCCAGAGCCTAGAGTATGATACTTCTTTAGGGACAGTGTTAATTACAGTCCCTATCTCCCTTCCTGGAGTGACTGCTGCTGCCACCAGTTCAATATTAAGATTATAGGGAGCATAACTTGGCTCCTTCTCTGAAAAAGGAATCTTATTGTTTACACGTAAATTTAAAGCCTGAATTTTCATCAGACCCATATTTTGGCCAAAATACTGCTGTTTCCTTAATTGGTTCTTTTGTCCAGACTGATACACAATATTTAACCCTTTTTTTTTTTTTTTTTAAATTATTTTTCTTTTACAATCCCTCTAATTTTGGGATTATGTTTCCGATTTCTTATCATTCTTCAGGAAGAACTATTAGTAGGCACTCCCCCAGGGATATCTCCCTGTCCCCTGGAACTCATATTTTCCCATTTTTCCTAACCCTCGCCAGTATGTGCTACAGAATTTTCCCTTCTGCAGTGTACCACACACCAACGTACTGAAAGATGGGGGTGTACCGCCAAGCACTTCCCCGTGCCAGCGTTACCGCACACCTGAGTTTACCAGATTCCCTGGTGTACTTCCAAGCACTTCCCCGTGCAAGGATTACCGTACACCAGATTCCCCTGGTGTAGTGCCAGCACTTCCCCGTGCAAGGGCTTACCATACACCAGATCACCCGACCCCCAAGGCAATACTCAATATTTCTGACCTTGGTCTGTGCACAGAGTTACCGGATCGATTCTTAAAAAAAAACCGGAGTGCCTACCTTCTTCCTTTCCCCACTACTTCACGGATCCTGCCTCTTTAACCAGTCTCGGGCCCTCTGTCAGCTTTCCGCAGAACCGCCACCGTCGATGCACAGGACCGCTGAAATCAGCGGGGCATGCCTTCCTGCTGCTGCGGCGGTGGGGCTCCCCAGTAGGTGACTGGCTCCCGGACGAGCCCCCAAATTGTGAGAAACACTCCGTAGCCAATAACTTAGGCTCAGGCGAGGATCTCAGTGAAGTAGAAATTTATTCGCGATTGCAACGGCGGGCGCCCCACAAGCAGGAGAGAGCGCATCTACTAGTTCCAAAACACAGTTTATATACCTTTTGATGGCAGGACCCTCCCCTGTTTCCCCACTGAGTGGGTAATCCAGATTCACAATCTATCTGATGCTTCACAAACAATGCATGGCCTTCAGTCGCCGGCCTGTTAAATTTCAAATTTCTTTTGACATTTTTACTGCTTGAAGTGGTAATGTTTCTTCACTTATCTGACTTGACTTGACACCATGATTTTCACCTAATTGTCCTAAGGAGTCTGATTGTCTGCATTTTACAAGGTCGCCTGCTAAACTTTCTTATCACTGTAAGCATATCTCAGTACCACATTCCCTCCTTCTAAACAACGTAACTCTGCAAAAACAACATTTCTATTCCCACACTCAATAAATTCCTTTCTATTATTAATGCAATGCTCTCTGAAAATTAATTAAGGGGGCAACTTACAACACCCCTCAATACCTTGCCATGCACTTTTGTCAAGGAAGCTAACATGGACATTCGTTGTAACAATTTCCAATTCCAAATACTACAAAAGACAATATTAAACTTATTCCGGCCCTTGTTGGAGATGGGTGACCCAGTTACTAGCCAACCGGCCGACTGGAAGAGGTTCTTCACCCAGAGGGCAGTCGTGCACTGGCACCGGCTCCCCAGGGACGTGGTCCCGGACCAAGCCGGAGGTTAGGACTGTGCTCGTAGTCCTACGGGCTGAACTCTGGGGTAGGCCCGTGTGGGGCCCCTCCGCGCCCTCCTTGTCCGGGGCCCGCCGGCAGCCGCCTTGCGCCCTGCCGGCCGCCGGGGGGCAGCAGGCGGCGGCGCCTGGGGAAGGTTCGCGAGCTGCGGCGGCGGGGGCGCGATGGCCTCGGGCGGCGGGGGCCGGCGGCGGGAGCGGGCGCGGGGCCCGGGCAGCCTCCTGCCGGGCAGCCCGTCCCCGGGCAGCCCGTCCCCGGCCAGCCCGTCCCCCGCGCGCTCCCCTGGCCGGGGCCGCCTCTGCCGTCGGCGCCGCGGGCTGTGCGGGCTGTGCGGCTCGCCTGGCCGCCGGCAGCGGTGCGCGGGCCGGCGCCGGGAGCTGTGTCCGTGTCGGCAGCGGGGTGAGGGCCGGCCCCCCTCGGGGCCCCGTGTGCCGGGGCCGGCCCGGGCGGGGCTGCGGGGAGGTGCTGAGCGTCGTGTGTCTTGTCCCGTGGCAGAGCCCGCCTGCACGAGCGAGGACGAGGAGAGCGAGGAGGAGGACAGAGGTGGGTCCCGCCGGGCCTTGTCCCCCGGGGCCTGCGCGCAGGCCGCAGGGCCGGCACCCCCGGGGCCGGGCTGGGGGAGCGGCAGCTCCCGGAGCCTCGGCAGCAGGCGAGGGCAGCGGAGGCGTGGGCCGGGGCAGGGTGCCAGGCTGCCGTGAAGTCCAGCCGGGTTCCTCGGGACTGAGGTAGGTTGCGCAGGAGAAGAGCTCGGCGAAGAGCCGGCGGTGGCAGGGGCGGTGGGGGCGGATGGCTGGAGAGCCCCGTGTGTGTGGGACGGGGGGCCCGAGGGGAGGCTTCTCCTGGGCACCGGGGCTTGTCACGAGCCCGCGCCTTCTCTAGTGGACTTGGCGGAGAGCTCGCTGTTGAACAAGCTGATCCACACGTCCCTCGTGGAGTCCAGCCATCACGTGGAGATCCTGCAGCAGGACCCCAGCTCGCCTCTCTTCTCGGTGAAAAGCTTTGAGGAGCTGCCCCTGTGAGTAGGCGGCAGCCCCGAGGCAGGCGGGCTTTGGAGCTGCCCCTGGGCGCTGTTAGCCGTTCCTTGTGGAACGGTCGCTTTTGGTGCTTTTGGGCAGGAAGAAGGAGCTCTTGCAGGGGGTCTACGCCATGGGCTTCAACAGGCCGTCCAAGATCCAGGAGACAGCTCTGCCAATGCTGCTGGCCCATCCGTGAGTACCGGGGCCGCCCGGGTGAGCAGAGCGGTACCACCACCGCCTTGGCTCCCCTGCGGCACCGTGGCGTCGGGGTGCCGGTGCGGGGACGCCAAGCCTTTGTGCTCGGCTAAGCAGCCTTTGCCTTGCAGGCCCCAAAACCTGATTGCACAGAGCCAGTCAGGGACAGGGAAAACGGCAGCTTTTGTGTTGGCGATGTTGAGCAGAGTTAACGGTGCAGAGAAGTACCCGCAGGTAACGTAGGAAGGGGAAAGGCCATGCGGCAGGGGTTTGGCTGCACCCTCAAGCCGCTGTCCGTGGACAGAGCTCTGGTTTTGTCCCAGTCTCAACGGTGGTCTAGCCGCTGTAGCCACTGTAGTGGGCTGGTAAACACCCAGGTAGCGTCCCAGCAGCAGGGAGGTTGGATAGAAAGCTTGGGAGCAGATGCAGCTGCCAGCTAAAGGAGGGTACTTTTACTGGGTAGCAGTGGATTTAGCCAGGCCCTAGGTATCCTGACGTTCTGTTTTGAGGAGCATGCAGCCAGCTTTGAGAAGCACGTGCAGAGACTCCAGCTGTTTGCTGTGACTTGCGCTAGTTTCTGGTGCCGTAAAAGCTCCTGAGAAGGCAAGGCACCTCTCTGGGTTCAGAAGCACCTACGCAGGCTGGGTGCTGCACTTCAAAGTCTTGAGTCTCAAGCATCCTATGTAATTTAAACTCTCAGTTGAAAGCTGGGCACAGAAGCAAATGGCACTGTGCCTGAGGAAACAAATTTCCCTAGCAGAAATCACGGGATCCCAGAACGGGCGAGGTTGGAAGGGCCCTCTGACGCTCATCTAGTCCAACTCCCCTGCTGATCAGGATCACCTAGAGCACACTGTGCAGGATGGCATCCAGGCGGGTTTAGAATGTCTCCAAAGAAGGAGACTCCACAGCCTCTCTGGGCAGCCGGTTCTGGCGCTCTGTCACCCTCACAGTAAAGAAGGGACCTCTCCTAGTAGCTGCCTTGAGTCCCTTCTGCCTTCAGCTGTACCTTCCAGGTTACCTTCCAAAGCTGCAAATGCGACTGCCGTTGCTGATCCCTCTGCAGATTTGGAAGAGTTTAGCGGTGAGATTTCAGCGTGCTGAGCTTTCCGTTCCTTTGAAATGCCTTCTCGTTTGCGTAGGGTATGCCATGCCAGGGGCACTGCGTGCTTTTAAAAGATGTGGCTCTTGTCTGACAGCTGTCTTATCTCTCAGTGCCTCTGCTTGGCTCCAACCTACGAGCTGGCCCTGCAGATCGGACATGTGATCGAGAAGATGGGTCAGTTTTGTGCCGACATCAGGGTTACGTACGCTGTTCAGGGAAACAGAGGTGAGTCCAGCCCTGCTGAGCGGAGCTGCGGGCGGTGTAACAGTCCTGTAAGGAGCTAGCGGGATGCTGTGAGAGCTGTGAACTAGCGGGAGCTGTGCGGAGCTCTGAAGGCACATGAAACGGCGTGTGAATTCCCGTGCCTTCTAAGGAGTCATTCTCGTGACCGCTGTCTCCTTTCAGAGGTGGGGCACCCCTTTTGCTGGTTTCCACCTGACAAGGCGTCAGGGAAGCGTCAGCCCTGCTTGATGGCTCCCTGCAATTTTAAGCTCCTGAGCTCCGCTTTGCAATGACCCCCTCAAAGGCATTGCTAGGCAGTCCGAAGCTGACGCAGCAGGGTGGGAACCATGCTCAAGCAGCCGGAACATAGCAGATGTTGAGTCCCTATCTCTCTGGATACTACCCTGCTCATTCGCAGCCAGGTGTGTGTGGCCGAGAAACATAATGCTCCTTGCACTGAGGTGGTGTGATACGATTTCTCCTCCTGCAGTTCTGCCAGGTGCCTTGCTGGAGGAGCAGATTGTCATCGGGACTCCTGGGACAATGCTGGACTGGTGTTTCAAACGGCGAGTGGTGAATATGAAGAGAATCAGCCTGTTTGTGCTGGATGAAGCTGACGTAATGATGGACCGTCAGGGCTTCTCGTACCAAAGCATTCGCATTCAGAGGTGAATACCAGTGCTGGCTTGTGTCCTGCCACAATTTGAGATAGTCAAATGCGGTGTTTCGAGATGCCCTTAGATACATTGGGTAGCGAAAGAAATAGAAGAGGAGAGACAGGAAAAGACAAGAGAGAGAGGGAGAGAGAGGAAGAAAGAAATCCACTTTGTGTGGAAGAAACTGCAGAACAAGGGAGCCAAAGAAATTGTCTCTGACTGCTACATCCCTTGGATGTCCTTGGCCAGACGTAGCTTTGCTCCTGATCAGAACGTAGACAAGTAAATCCTCCTCCCCCACTTTTTGCTGGTTGCTCAGCTTTGAAAAACTCTGTGGGCCATGAAGGTCTTTACAGAGTGAATGACAGGGCTTGAAATGTAGCTCGAGAATCAGGGGATACGGGGACCTGTCCTTGGCACGTGGAAATGCTGTGTGTGAGCGGTGTCTGCAGGTGCAAAGAAGGAGGCCAAGTGTTAATTGGGTGTTTTTTCCTCCGATAGTAGATAGCCTTTTGGAATAATAATACTGCAAATGCAGAGTAGCTTATTCCGACAGGCCTCTTCCGTAGGGCTGACTCATTCTGGAGTGCTGTGCTGTGCTGCGCTGAGTGAGGAATGGCCCTCCCTGGATGGAGGAATCCCTTTGTTTCCAAAGCCTGTTCATCCAGAGGTAGCTTGTAGCATGCCTCAGGGGTAACAAGTCCTTTTTGTGCTCTAGGGCTTTACCGAGGGGCTGCCAAATGCTGCTTTTCTCTGCAACCTTCAAGGAAACAGTGTGGAATTTTGCAAAGCAAATTATCTCCAACCCCATCATAATAAAGCTCCGTCAGGAAGAGCTGACCCTGAGCAATATCAGGCAGTACTACTTTGTGTGCAGGAACAGAGAGGAGAAGTACGAGGCCCTGTGCAACATCTACGGCAGCATCACCATTGGGCAGGCTATGATATTCTGCCAGGTAAAGCAGCTAGTTTGCCAGGAGAGAGTGGTGGTGTCCTTGCAGTCAGTGGTTTGTAAACGATCCGTCTTACAGCGTGGCCTCAGTACTTCTGCTGAGACCATCAAAAGGAAGGGAGGGATGGGAAGCACCTGGGCAGCACTTAAAGGACAGCCCTTCTGGCACAGCCATTAGATTGGCTGGAGCTGAGCGTGAAAGCACGGGCACGATGACTTGCAGCAAGTGCAGCCTTTAAAAGAGGTGTTCTAGCAGCATCTGTCGTGACGGTTGAGATCCCGTTTGCCTGGCTTCCCCAGGGAGCATTGCATAGGAAGCATACTGTGTTTCCTTGCCCTTTGCACTTTGTGTTGGGCTTCTTGCTCGCCTGCATCGCTCTGGTCTTCTTTGGAGGCTCTGCCTGTTAAAAAGCAGCAGGGGCTCAACTGAAGGGATTTAGGGGAAGCTTAGCAGTGAAGGATAGGCAATGACTGAGAGGAGCAGCAGCAGCAGAGCTGCTGCAAAAGCTCCTCCTGCCTCTCCCACGCATCTAGACTCGCAGGAGTGCGGACTGGCTGTCGGTGGAGATGAGCAAAGATGGGCACCAGGTCGCCATGCTGACGGCAGAGCTGACCATAGTGCAGAGGGCCGATGTGATTCAGAGATTCCGCGATGGGAAGGAGAAGGTCCTCATCACCACAAACGTCTGTGCTAGAGGTAGCGTATCCTGAAAAGCAACACCCTGGCGGCGTCTGCAGTGTGGGAATCCCCTTGCTTTGCCCCATGGCCCATCAACTCACAGGGGACACACGATGCTGCTTTGTTTCTGGTGACACAACCCGTGCTCCGTGGCCTCTCCATGTAGGTCTTTTGTTGCCTTGACATGTCACTGTAGTGTGTGCTGCAGAGCCAGGGCTGACCGCTTTATACTGCAAGTGGACTAGCCCCGATCTGGACGCAGGTGATTGCCTTCGGATCTGTGGGAGCCTGGTTGCGAGAAACCTCTCTGTCTTTCAGGGATTGATGTGGCACAAGTCACCATCGTGGTGAACTTCAGCCTCCCTGTTAATCAGGAGAAGCAGCTGGATTTTGAGACCTACCTGCACCGCATTGGTCGAACGGGTCGCTTTGGGAAGAAGGGCATTGCCTTCAACATGGTGGAAAGGCAGACCACGTACCTCGTGCACAGTATAGAGGAGCATTTCCGTGAGTATCCTTGTGCCCAGCTCTGAGACGCTGCGAAGAGCTGAGGGACACGTGGATGAGGAGTGCATTGGGAAGCGTTAAGGGATGTCAGGAGTGTGGCCACCTCTTGCAGCTGCTCTCTTGGGCACGGACCCCACCCACGCACCTGATACCCTGGCGTGGACCTGAGGTACCCCACAGTCACTAGCTGGCCCAGGCTGAAGTTTGCGGGTGAATGCACACACACATACCCCCTCCATACCCACACAGTCTGTAGGAGGTACAGATGCTCACCTCTGCCTCCAGCAGCTGTCACTTCGAGTTCATCATGTACACGCACACACAGTCACAGTCACTCCGGTGCCCCCCAGCAGATGTTTTTTTGGATGCACAGCATCCCCAGCCCAGTGGCTGGGAGTTGAAGAACCGTGCTTGCTGCAGCATCTGCAGTGAGACCCCTGCAGTGGCTCCAGTAGGTGGCAGCCGAGGCCAAGGGCAGCCTTGTCCCTGTCTGACTGCAGGAGTTGGCACCAGTTTTCATTCATGCACGGGTCTCAGCAGTAGCTGGTGAGAAGGTACTGCTGTTCTGCTGTACGCACGCACGTACACACACACACACACACATACCAGGGATTGAGTGTGAGATCACAGGGAGACAGAAGTGGGAAAAGATTTAAGCAGGCGTAAGACTACAAGACAGACCGTGGCGATCAGTGTCGGGGCTAAACCAAAGAAGCACACCGACTAGCCCCATTTCACATGCAAGTGGCCGCTTCTATGCCCTTTCCTGCTTACCCCCTCTTTGCACGTCCCACCTCCCTTTCCTCCTGCACGTCCCATCCTGGGTTTGTACAGCCCTCCCAGTTCCCACACCCCTTCCAGTCCAGGTCCCCCTGGCTCACAGCCTTACGAGCTGTAAAGTGCAGGTGGTTCTTCTGGGAAGCGGCAGCTGTAGTTTCTCGATAGCCCACCAATGAGTGTGAGTGGTGAGGTTAGTTTCTCGTCATTGTCTCATTGGTTTTGTCAGGTCTGTGTCAGGTGTTTTGTTGCTTGTTTCCTCCTTTTCCCACGTTGCCCAGTTGCCAAGGTCCTTGATCGGATAACCTCTGTGGAATAAACACTCTGAGCTCCATCAGTCAGTGTGACTGATCAGTTTGGGTTCCCATCACTACATACGTCCCTTATCATTTGTCGGTCAGGTTTGTGTCTGTTGTGCTCTCTCAAAGTTTGATTATCTTTTGAACTCCGCAGTGTGGAAATGCCATGCTGAGCACTTTGGGTAGCTTTTCAGCCCAGAGCGAGGTTAGCACGTGCACTGAGCCAGGAAGCCGTATCCCAGAGGTGGCCAGTTGGTCCTGAGATAGCTGGAATCTGTGTCACTTCTACCTCTACCTCTACTCAACTGGGTTTGATGCAAACAGCTGGGCAGGTTTCTAACCTCTCACCTCCGGCCACATTCTGAACAGCTCACAGCTTGTTTTATGTCATCTGTGGAAGGCAGAGCCGAGAGTCCTGGGCATGGCTGCCAGGGTTTGCCACTGCTAGCAGCCCCCGAGCAGCAGTGCTATGCCTTTGCCAACTCCTGGGCAGGCACTGACATTTGTTTTCTTTCTTCAGAGACCGAGATCAAGAGGCTTGACCCAGATGACATGGACGAGCTGGAACAGCTGGACAACTGAGCAAAATGTCAGGATTTGCTCCAGTGAATCCAAGTTTTGGTTTAACATGGATGGGAAAAGGTTTGGGAAATCTCCCAGTTTTCTTCAAAGTTCCTGAAGATGCTTGGTTTTGTTGTGATGTTTTACAAAATGGGAAGATGGGAGGGGAGCAGGGGGGGGAGGGGGGGAAAGACACACACGACCCTCATCCCTCAAAGTTTTGGGATTCTTGCGATTGTTTTTCTGGTAATAAAACTTCCTTGGTTTGTCTCTGAGGTTTTTACAGCCATAATTTTGTGTGTCATGATGAATCACCTGAAAACAGAACATGCAGGGGTTTAACAACATGGACCGTTTGGAGCGAGTCCAGAGGAGGGCCACGAGGATGATTGCAGGGCTGGAGCATCTCTCCGATAAAGGCAGACTGAGAGAGCTGGGGGTGTTTGGCCTGGAAAAGAGCAGGGTTTGGGGAGACCTTACAGCAGCCTTCTAGTACCTAATGGGGGGCCACAAGGAAGCTGGAAAGGGAGTCTATCAGTGAATGTAGTGACAGGACAAGGAGTAATGGATTTCAACACAGGGCTCCAGGTGTCCCAAGGCCCGTGGTCGGTGTTGAAAACAGAGGCAAAGAAGACATTAGATGTCTGCTTTGTCTGTGACCCTATTTGTGAGGTGAATAATAGACCACTGTTACTTGTAGTCCCTTTTTTGGTGTTGACATACTTTAAAAAGCCCTTTTTGTTGCCTCCGACAGTACTGGCCAGCTTCAACTCCGAGTTTTGGCCGCACTTTTCTCCTTCCAGGCACACAGCATTTCTGTTGTCCTCCCTTGTCACTTGAACTTGCCTCCAGTGTCCATAGACTTTCCTTTTCCGCCTAAGTTATAGAAGAAGATTCCTGCTCAGCCAAGCCAGCGTTCTGTCCTTCTTGTTTAACATCTAACACTTTGGAATCACCTGCTCCTGTGCTCTTAAGAGATGGCTCTTAAAAAGTGACCAGCACTGACGGACTCTGACACCTTCAGAAACAGATTCCCAAGGGACCTTATGAAGTGGTTAATAGCCTGACATCTGTTCTTCTCATATCCAAGGATGACATTTTGAGTGGAGTTTTTCTCCTGTCACCAAAGATTTTAAACTCAACTACTTCATGGTCACTTTGGCCAAGACAGCCACAAATTGCCACTTTACCTTCTCTGTTTACAAACAACAAATCCTGGAGGCACCTTTCCCCTTCGTGCCTGTACCAAGAAGTTAGCTTCAGTGTGCATTAGTTATTTCTGTTAGGAATTCATTAGGAATACTGTTTGTATTGACAGTTGGTATTCCCAGTTAATGTCTGTGAAGTTGAAGTCACCCATAAGGATCAGGTTAGCTGATCTAGAGACATCCCTTGATAATCTGTGACCTTCAAGTTCCCAGTCTTCATACCTATTGTATAAGGGCACCTGGGAAGGCGAGGTAGGGAAGGAGAGGATTTGCTTGCTGCCCTGACCAGAAAAATTCTTCCATTCCCCCTTATTCCTAGATTAACCCCTCATGTCCAGTAGTGAGAGGGTAGGGAATCTATAGAATCATATGTTACGACTGGCCAATGCCTTTGTCCCAAGGATGGTAGAGCACAATTACAGAATCACAGAATCACAGAATTTCTAGGTTGGAAGAGACCTCAAGATCATTGAGTCCAACCTCTGACCTAACGCTAACAGTCCCCACTAAACCATATCACTAAGCTCTACATCTAAACGTCATTTAAAGACTTCCAGGGATGGTGACTCCACCACTTCCCTGGGCAGCCAGCCTGTTCCAATGTCTAACAACCCTTTTGGTAAAGAAGTTCTTCCTAACATCCAGCCTAAAACTCCCCTGGCGCAACTTAAGCCCATTCCCCCTCATCCTGTCACCAGGCACGTGGGAGAACAGGCCAACCAATTCCACCAATCTCCTCCTCAGACACCCTGATACTCCTCAGCTTAGTTGCTAGCATATGCCACTGTCCATGGTGTGGGCCCTTGGGTGCCTCCCTAATAACCCTGACATGTCTCTCTAGGAATGTGGTTCTGCACCCCAAACTGCCAGCTACTCTCAGCACTTGTGGGTCCCATCAGAGCTCATCATGGACTTAAGTATGTCCTGTTTGCTCAAGCAGCCCCTCACCTGATGATACTCAACCAAGGTTAAATCTTTTATTGTGGAAGTCTTTTATTGTATAAGTATTTGGGGGAAAATTGTGTGCTGTCTTTGGAAATGAAAAAGATTTTCAGAGTCGGGATGGGATGCTGTTAGAGGGACACAAATGCCTTCTGTCACAAACACTGTGCCAGCACAGGCACCTCCACCTGCAGCTCCCTCAGTGCTCCACACTGTCTGTGGTGTCCAAGTGGGCTGAAGCCAGCCTTGCCCCACTCCTCCCCTTTGTGTCCCCTCGCTGCTCTGCACAGCCTCAGGGTTGCTGTCCTGGCGGGTCTGGAGGTGCTGTCCTGTGTGGAGACTGGGAGGTCATACAGCTGCAAGGAGGCTCTTCTGTGGCTGCAGATCATCCTGCTTGCGCTGAGTGGCCCAGGGGAACAGCAGCCCTTTGCTGTGGTTGGGAGACAAGTGCCAGGGCCGGACTGGGGCTGCCCAGTGAGCTGGCAGTAGCACAGAAGAATGGATGGCTTTTGTGAAGGTCTCTGGCTGCTGGAGCAGCAGAGATGGAGCAGAAGGCTGCACTAGACTCAGGCCCAGGTCTCCAAGCTGCTTCCAGCCCTGTTGGTCACAAGCAAAATGCGTGTGCAGGGAGGGGAGGCAGGCTGGAAAAAGTGCAGATTTGGCACCTGACTGCTCTCCCACCTGCTGCTCCATCAGCACCATCAGTGGGCTTAACCCTGGAGGCAGTGAAGCCTCCAAGCCAACAAGACAGGGCAGTGGGGAGAAAACATAAGATTGAAGCAAACTTGTGTGCTTGAGATAGGAGCAGTTTAATGGCATGAAGCATGAAGGTGAAGTTGAGACCTGCTGTGTGAGGTCTCATATGGGAGCTACAGAGCTATGTAGCCATTCACTGCCTCTACAAACATTTTGTACAGAGTACTGTTTGTCTGCAGGAGTACTGTTTGTGTCTCTAGTAGAGAGGCATAAATTCCACTGCAGAAGATATTTTTGAAAGCCCTTTCATTTGTACTTCCTGAAAATACAAACCTGTTCTTGTCATTACCCCCCTCCCTGTAGTCCTTGATCTGAAAACTTGGAAGGGTTGACTTGGATTTGGAGAGAATCCTCACCTTTGGACCTAGTGCTTATGGACATGGTTTAGTGGGTGACGTTAGTAGTAGGGTGATGGTTGGACCAGATGATCTTGAAGGTCTCTTCCAACCTTAATGATTCTATGATTCTACGATAAAAAGCATACATAGGGTTCTGCATTTCCTGCATGTCTGCAGATCTTGGGCCTTTGTGAATTAATCTTTTGATTTTGATAGGGGTTAAGCTGCAATGCTACTTTTCCCCAGCACGTATGTGTGAGATGGCCATGGTCTGTTGCTTCTCCTTTGACCGATTTGACTATCTGCACTGTACAGGCTAGCAGGGAGAGATGCCATGCTGGTGAGCAGCAGTAGCAAGAGAGCCCTGTACAGACTTGCTCATCCTGCTCACATGAACATGGTACTTTTTCAGGCAGACAACTCTGGTGCCAAGGTAGGTGGGATCTGTTCCTTTTTTAACAATATGGTCATATGAGTGCCCAGGGTGAGCTGGAGGAGATTCACGCACACGCACAGCACAAAATGATACCAGAGCCCTAAGACAGGGCAAAAGATGGTGCAGAAGGCTTTTCAGGATTTGGGTACTGGAAAAAACATAATCTCTGTAAAAACACAGTTCTGTTTCTGTATCCCCTCTTCCCTGTGGAGTACAATTTTTTCATTGTAGTGAGCCTTTCTTGTGTTACTGGATGACTGTCAAAGAACAGTTTGCTTCCCTTGGAAAGCCAAGACTTACCTATGGATGGAGAACTGTCAGCCCAGGAAGAGTGGTCCACGAACGGCTATAGAAATATATGGAAACCATCTTAGAAAATTACACCTGTGCTCAGAATTGTCCAGAAATAGATCATGAGTTAGAGCTGAAAAGACACAGGCAGTGTCCTTCCTAGTGGAGAAAAAGGCAGCAGAGTTGTTTAATTTTACCATTAGTATGCTATTCAAAGTAGTACTTTTGTTTGTTTGGTTGGTTGGTTGGTTTAGTTTGGTTTGCTTTGCAGCTCTGATGAGAAGAACCTGGGAGTGCTGGTTGATAAGAAGCTCAACATGAGCCAGCAATGTATGCTTGCAGCCCCAAAAGCCAACTGTACCCTGGGCTACATCAAAAGAAGTCTCACCAGTGGGGTGAGGGAGGTGATTCACCCCCTCTACTCTGCCCTCACGAGACCCCTCCTGGAGCTTTGTGTTCAGCTTTTGGGCCTCCTGCAGAAGAAAGACTTGGACCTATTAGAACAAGTCCAGAGGAGGGCCACAAAGATGTTCAAGGGACTAGAGCACCTCTCCTGAGAAGACAGGCTGAAGGAGTTGATGAGGTTGCCCAGAGAAGTCATGGATGCCCTCTCCCTGGAAGCATTCAAGGCCAGGTTAGATGGAGCTTTGAGCAAGCTGATCCACTGGGAGGTGTCCCTGCCCATGGCAAGGGGTTGGAATTAGATGATCTTTAAGGTCCCTTTCAACCCAAACCATTCTATGATTCTATTTGCTTTGTTTGGTTTGGTTTGTGTTTGTTTTATTTGGTTTAGTTTCCTTTAAAGGATAGTTAACATTCTGAACATTTATTGAAGGGTCCAATTACACAGAATATCTCCCACCTTCTGTATAGCCCAATGTACTCTGTGTCAATGGAACATGTGGCAATGGTACTCATGGAAGAACTGCTAAGGTTGGGGATCCCCTTAGCCGCTGTACTGGGACATGAAAGAGATACTGCTGGAACTGGGATAGTTGTGTGAAGCTAATGCAGGAGGATATGGATACCAAAACAGAGTCAGATGGTCTGGACAATTAGAATGGTCTTGTCTGCTTCCCCCTCCCAGCAAATATGATCTCACAAGTGCCAAATAAAGGGAGTAGACTCATGCCTGTAAACTTTCCAGCTATGTTCTTGCCAGTGCAGTCCAGGGTGCAGCTGTTGTTCCTTGCTGCCAAAAACACATTGCATGCTCCTACTCAATATGAGGTCTCCCAAGTCCCCATCTGCAAAGTTACTCTTTAGTCAGTTGGCCCCCAGCTTGTTCTGTTGCATGGAATTTCTCCATGCCTTATGGTCACATTTCATTCCACAAGGCATTTTCAGTGGACAAATGGTCTTTGTCTTGCACCTGCCATCAGGTGCCATCAGGTTCCCTCAGCGCTTGGGAGTATCTAAGAGAGATTTAGTTTGGCAAGAACCTTTATTTTCCCTTCTGTAGCTCTTTTCCCACTAAAACCCAGCTCACCTCTCTCCTTACCTTCATGTTCTCCCTTCTGTTGAGTTTCACTTATACCGGCCCCTCAGCCCAGTCCTCTCCTAGGTGTCTTAGGGCACAGGGTACAGGTCTCTCTTTTTCCTTCTGGGGCTGTGCTTTGCCCTGTACTTTCCTCCTTGCAATTGTAAACCTCATGTGTCCCATCCACCATCATTTCTTTTGATTTTCATGCAATTAACAAAATGTTCTACTTTCCCGTTGAATTGTGAAGGCCTGGCTGTTCCACCAGTGGAAATCCTCCTGCAACAGCTGGAGGGGCTGAAGGGCTGGGTGCTGCACCCAGCTCCAGACAGGCTGACCCAGTGGCCGTGCCATCTATAACTGGGGACATCTGGATGCCCTCTGCCTGCACAGCGCTGGGCCTAGCGCCAGGGCAGAACATCCCCATGGCCGCCCATCATCTGGGCCTGGGTCTGGCCTTAGCATGTTCCATCTCCATGGCCCCAGCTGGCCCAGCGCTGGATGGGCTGTGTGGTGTCCTGGCAGGCTGGGGTTAGTACATGTCAAGGGCAATGTCAGGTGCATCTGTCCTGGTGGCTGTGCTGACTCCACAGCTCTTCTGCATGTGTCTTCCCCACAGGTCATGGGAGTGCAAGCTCACCAGCACATGCTGTGGGGAGCTGGACACTGTGCTCCGCATCAACCGGTCTCTTGATTTTTTTTCTCCCTCTGGCAGTCACCTCAGGCCAGACTGCCACAAGGAGATGCACTCCCTCAGAAGGTTCCCTGGGGAAGATTCTGGTCAAGAGCTCATCTCACAACTCTACCTCAGCCCACAGGTAGGCTTCATCACAGACCTCCAAGGAGCTGGAGCTGCCCTGGGCTCAGGGACTGCCTGGCAGCAGGAAGATTTAGCATCTGCACAGCATCAGTGGTGTCAGCTGGGACATGAGGGTGCGGAATGCAGAGCTCTCAGCTTGTGCCCAGTCCACTCATTCACAGCCATGTGGGCTGGAGCATAAGGTCAGATCCAAAGCTACAAGGGTTAAACAGGGAGGTTTGCTTGGCTGCACCTAAGGGTGAGTCTTGCCAGAGCAGTCAGCAATAAAGAATAAATAGGCTTGATCAGCAGTCAATCTCAGTCATTTCTGGCTCAGCTGGGCATTCTGCTGTGCTGGCTCAGGGACTGGAATTATGATGATGGGTGTGGGATGGCAATGAGTGATTGTGTAATTCTCCTTCAAATGTGGTAATACAACTATCTACAGAGAGACAGGAAGAGCTATTTGTTCTTGATGCTGTTGCACCAGGTAGGATTTCAAAGGATATGGCTCTTGGGAACTTTTTTTTTTCATCTAGGAGAAGCCATACTTGCCCACAACTCAACAAACACCCTGTTAGCAGCATTTTTTTATTATTATTATTTTTGATCTCTGGCAGTACTGCTCAAAACTGTCTGTTGGGAGCTGCTTTTTTGTTAATGTGTGTAAATCTAAAAAGGCTTTGTAAGAATCAGTGTAAGTTTTTGTAGAACTATAAGGTCTGCACATAGCAGGTGTTGTGAGTCAGAGAAGCAGAGGAAGAGAAAAAAGGAAGGGAAGCCAACAGACCAACACTGGGGACCAGACCCCACTCACCACAAAACTTAGGGCATAGTTCTCCCCACTTTAATCATATTAGAAAGCTTGCTGTCTCACTTTCTTTCTTTTTTCCTAACGCTCTCAGAGACTTCTGTCTTCATTCAGTCATCTGTGCCATAAGTTCCTCTGTAACTGGACCATAACTGGAAAAATCTTCCAGGTGCTGGCGGACCCCAGAGGAATTCCTGAAGATATAGTCTCTGATGAATTTCTGAATATCATGATTTGTGTGTGTTTCATTGCACACTTGGACCTTTGTCTGTGCAGTTTCTATCCTTGACATTATAGAACCCAAATTTGAAGGCACCATTTGACATTACAGAACTCAAATGTGTAGGCACCATTTGAACTAAATTCTCCAAATCAGTTTCATTTTTGCACTTTCTCTGTGCAGTGGCTCTTTGTCATGCGTGACAGACCTACGTGTAATAGTCTGATGGAGAATGTAGGCAAGGTACAGGCGATACATTTGTAATTTTTTTATGTACATCTCTCATCTGCATTCAGCGTAGGAGTGCTGGAGTCAAAATTCTCTCTTCTGTGAATTTTCCTATTCCTGCTTGCTTGACAAATAGGTTGTTTTTATTGGGGGGTTTGAGCTTATCCAGGTTTGGCAAGATTGCTGAACACATCTAAATAAATATTTATGTGCCAGGAAAAGTGACAATTAGTGTGCCTGTTCTGTGTTTTTGAGTAACCTTACCCCTTCATCATCTGGTGAGACTCATCCCAAACTTCACTGGGCATCTGGAAATAGACTATTCCAAGGCAGACGTCTGAGTCATTCATAGCTCCTGGATGGATGGCAGTAAATCAGCAGCATGAAATACTCCTGCCTCTATATAGTAAAGGAGCTGCACTATAGGTAGAATGTTGGACTGAAGGCAGCCCTTGCTGCTGCACACAGACATTCCTCAATAAATGAAACTTTGTTGATTTAATATTTGGTTGTCTGACTTCAGGAATAGCTCCTGACACGCACTTGGTTGGACTCAAACAGTATTTTGTCTGGGAATATGCCCTGAGGAACAGCCACACCCCAAGTTTGTCCTGTTGCCCCAAAACTGAGAGACAAAACCTGCAATAAAAGTGAAGGGCTTGTAAAGATGGCAAATGAGATGACCAGAAGTGCACCTTGCTGTCTGTCTCTCTGGATGCTCAGAATCAACTGAACTCTGAAGGAAAGCAAATGTGGAATTAGTTCTTACAAAAAGCACACTTAAAACTCCTTGTAAGTTAGCCCACAACAAAACTCTTCATAGAGTTTGTTTGTGCAAAGGCAGTGCGGGAAGTGCAAAAGATAAAACAGACCTCGCAGCTCACACTAAATAAATATGTCACTGAGGAAAAGGATGTTACCGAATTCCACAACTGGGTGATTTAACAGGAGAAAATTGATCTTGGAGGATCTGCTGTTTCAAAGTAGCAGATGCCACCTCTGCAGACTGTGAAGCTTAGGTTAGGCATTGCAAACGGGCAAAATTTAAATCCAGTAAAAAAGAAGCCATGTGCCATGTGGACACTCTAATATAGCTTATGTGACTCACACAGAATATCCTAAAAAATAAAATAATAATAATAATAATAATAATAATAATAATAATAATAATAATATAATGAAGAGATAAAGAAGTTACAAAAAGAAATCAAGAAACGAGGGGAGTAGGAAACTCCTAAATTAGCAGGACAAGAGGACAAGAAACCATCGTAATCAGAAGAGAGGAAGATCTTAGAAGCCCACAAAGCCTGTTTACAAGCCTCACAACTAGAGATGGAAGTTGGAAAAGTAGGAGATTTAGAAACAGAAGTAAGGACTTTACAAAATGAGCTAGGGAAACTATAACAGCAGCTCAGAGCAATGTGAAATAAGTCATGATCAAAGGAATGCAATCATTGCAGGTCCAAGAGAAAAACTTTATTTGCGTGAAAGGTTAATAGCTGATATGAAGGCATCACAACAAACAGCATAAACAGCAAAAGAAGGCATTGAGTACTTCAGCCTTTTTCTTGTTGCTTGTCACTCATTCCCCAGTCCCATCCAGTCCCAGGCCAATGTTTTTCTTAGTCTTTCTTTTGCTGTTTATGTACTTGCAGAAGCCTCGCTTTTTGTCCCTCCCTGCTCAAAGCCCTCTTTGCCTCAGTCTTTACTGAAGAGACCAGCTTATAGCAGCTGGGACAGGTTTCTGAAGGTTGGAAGTGAGCAAATGTCAGTTCTATCTTCAAGATAGGAAAGAGGAAAGAAAGATCCAGGGAAATAACAGGCCTGCCAGCCCCACCTCTATCCACAGAAAGGTGATGGGAGAAAACTCTCCTGGAAGCCATTTCCAAACACATGAAGGAGAAGGCGGTTGGGAGTACTCAGCATGCATTTACCAAGGGGAAATCAGGCTTAACCAAACTGATAGCCCATTACAATGAGGAGACTAGCTTGGTGCTGAAGGGGCGTGTATTACATGTGTACCTCCACACGTAAGGCTTTTCATACTGTCTCCCATAACATCCTCATAGAGATGCTGACAATGCATGGCTTAGACAAGGAGAGACTGATGTTGGTAGAAAAATGGATGAACAGAAGGACCACGAGGGTTGTGATCTGCAACTGAAAGTCTGATTGGAAGCTAGTAACTAGCTGTGTAGATCAGGGATCAACACTGTCTCCAGTCTTTTTAACATCTTCATTAATGATCTGGATGATTCTAGACAAATTCTGAATGAATTCTTTACCCTGAGGGTGGTGAGGCACTGGCACAGGTTGCCCAGAGAAGCTGTGGATGCCTCATCCCTGGAAGCATTCAAGGCCAAGTTGCATGGGGCTTTGAGCAACCTGGTCTAGTGGGAAGAGGGCTAGAATTAGATGATCTTTAAGGTGGCCTCCAACCCAAACCATTCTATGATACTATGATGGGACATGCCTCCTTTGCAACTTTGCAGGTGACACAGAAGTGGGAGGAGTGGCAGAAGCACCTGAGTGGGACCACAAACATGATGAAGAGACTGTAGCATCTCTCCTAAGAAGAAAGGTTGAGATAGCTGGGACTGTGATAGCCTAGGGGGGGATCTTATCAGTGTATATAAATACTTGAGTGGAGGGTGCAAAGAAGATGGAGCCAAGCACTTTTCAGTGATGCCCAGTGCCACGACGAGAGGCACTGGGATCAAACTGAAGCATAACAGGTTCCCTCTGAGCCTTAGGAAACACTTTTTCACTATGAGGGTGACTGAGCACTGGCACAGGCTGCCCAGAGAGGTTGTGGAGTCTCCCACCTTGGAGATATTCAAAAGCTGTCTGGACATGGTCCTGGGCAACTGGCTCTAGGTGGCCCTGTTTGAGCAGGAGGCTTGGATCAGATGACCTCCAGAATTGCCTTCCAACATAAACCCTTTTCTGAATCTGTGTCTCATGTCCAGTTTACCCTGTTTTCTGTTTCTGAGGCACCTAGGTGACCAGGGTGCTAACATGCATGGCTCCACTTATATCCAAGGAATCTAGGTGTCCAGGTTTGCCCTCTCTTTCAAATCACCTCAGCTTCTGTCCAGGGGATCTAAGGCATCTGAGAGATCCAGACATCCATCTGCCTCCTGCCCTCTAAACAGCCTTGACATGGGCCTGGGGACCTCAGAGTACAGGGAACCCCTCTCCCCAAAGCCCCTCAGTTCATATCTGGAGGATCCAGGCATCCTAGAGATGCAAGGAGGGCATACCCCTTCCCCCATCACCCCTGGACCCAGGGTGTCTGGATGCGCTGTAGCCCCTGCACCCAGGGACACAGGAGCAGGCTGATGCCACTGGAGACAGGCTGGAGGGACCTGAGGTTGATATGGGTGTCCCCCAGGTGCTGGGCAGGTTGGCATGCAGAGAGGAGAGTGGCAGTAGGTGGCATCTGTGTCACCCACTTGTCACCTGCTGTCACCCCTTTCACCACTGTGATGCGTACGTCACCCATGCCAGCGACATGTCACCTATACTACCTGCGTATCACCCACTCACGTCTAGCACTGCAGCCACCTGCATCACCGAGAAGCTCAGCATCCTGGCCAGGTCCTCCACCTGCAGAGCATCCAGGAGTGTCCCGGGGACACCTGCAGGTAGCACAGTGACCCTGGGGGACACTCTGGTAGTGCAAAAGGGGTTACAGGCACAGCGAGGAGGGAGATAGAGTCACAGGGATGATTGATGGTGGGGACATAAGTAAGGCAAGGAACCCCAGGGGCTGGCACTGGGTGACGTGGGGAATATGGAGAGACACCAGCTGACCCAGAGGGTGACAGGCAACCACTGGATATGGTGTGGGGTACACCAGAGGACCCTAACATAGGCTGCCATGGGACATGCCAGGGACTCTGGGGGTTGGCATGGGGTGAACCAAGGTTCCCCGTGCAGTGCTAGAGAATATCATGGAACACATCAGGGGATCCTGGGGTGACACAGAGGGCACCATGGGGTGGCATGGGGTTACCCAGGAGCCTCTGCAGTGGCACATGGTGGCCTAGGTCACGCCAGGGGACTCAGACCTCAGGGTATAACAGAAGGTGATCCTGAGAGAGACAGAGTGTAAGCTTGGGACCACAGGGATGATGTGGGGCAAGTCAGGGTAATACAGGCTTACAGGGGTGACATGGGATCCCAGAGGGTAACACAAAGCAAACTGGGGGACGCTGGGGCAACCAACAGGCCAGCTGTGGCACCCCAGGGTGACCCTGGAGGTAGCAGGGTGACACAGGGCACCACAGTTGGTGACACAGGCCGAGCAGGGATGCCCTGCCCACACTCACCACTGCACCCAGGGGTCCCTGCTGCTAAGCGTTTGCAGCACTTGACCCTGGGCCCCTGCCAGCAGGTTGGGGTGTAGGGCCACATCCCAGGGGGTGAGCCCTGGGGACACAGCAAGGGCCCCATCATTTATGGTCCCTGTCCCCAACCACCCTCCTGGGTGTCCCCACACTGTGTCCCTCTGTCCTCCCCTGTCCCTGCATAACCGCCTGTGCCCCTCCATCCCCACGTTCTCGGCCCGTGTCACCCTCCTCTGCCCCCCACTGAAGCCAGGGTTAGAAGAATGGGGCTTGTTTAATCACATTAATGATTTCTAAATAAAGTAATCATTATTGTTAAAGCCAGGGATGGAAGAACGGAGGCTTGCCTAATCACATTAAAATAGACATCGCTGAGTGTCTTTGCTTACTGCTGTGCAAATTAACCAAAACAAGAAATCTCGGGGCCCCTCACAGAGGACGTTTCCTGACAAAAATGGGGAACGTGTCTCAAAAAACCAGCTGAGACCGACCGTGTGGTTTGGGCAAGAGCCAAGGAGCAGCTGAGTCTGTCCAAAGCCGGAGGGGAGCAGCTAGTGGCGATGAAGAGGAGTTATCAGCCTTCATCCCCACGACCCCCCTGATGACCACTGCGATGGCACTGCACAGGCGCAGAATGGAGGAGTTTAAGGAAATAACTTCTTGGAGCTAATTTTAATACAAAGCGGGGATAGGTTATGAATATGCATAGGCGTAGTGGGAAACTTCCTGCGTGCCTAACTTTTTACTGCATATCACCACAGCAAGTCGCTGCTTTATGCCTTTGGGACACGCCCGGCGCCGAAATAAACCGCATGCCTACTTTATAACTCATTTGCTTTGAGTTGTAGAGTTTTTCCACAAATCACAAACCTCCCCCCCCCCCCCCAACCCCTCCCAATGAGAGAGGAAGGGGGCAAAGGGAGCGGCGCCTGCGACCGGCAAAATGGCGGCGGCGGTCGCCTAGCGACGGGCTGGAGCCTGCCGGGGGGGGGGGCCCGGCCCGGCCCGGCCCGGGGCTGTGCCCGCTGCTGGAGCCAGCCCGGCCGTGCCCCGCGCCCCCCCCCGGGGTGTGCCCGGAGAAACGGGGAGCCGCCCGGGGCAGATCCGCCTCGGGGAGCGGGGGCTGCCCTGCGTCAATCCGCGTTTACCTGGGGGTAAATCCGCCTTGGTAGGGGTAGGGGGGGGGCACGCCCTGCCTGGGGTCAGTCCCGCCGCGGGTGGGGGGCAGATCCCGGCCCGTGGGGCGGCCCCGGTGGGCTGGGCTCTGCCTTGCGTGCAGGGCTGGGCCAGGGCAAAGGCAAAGAGCTCTTCCGGGCTCCCCCCGCTCCGCCGCCTGCTGCTGTGCCCCAGGGCAGATCTCCTGACCCCCCCCCCCGGCGAGCTCATCTCCTTCGCCGCCCCAGGTGAGGTCTCCTTCTGCCCCGCGACGGGGCCGTCTGCCCGGCAGAAGGCTGTCCTGCTCCGGGGCGAGGTCTCCCGGCCATTTTGAGGTGCCGCAGCCCGTGGCGAGCTTACCCGAGGCACGGTGAGCTCGTCTTCCCCGTGGCGAGGTCGCCCAGCCCACGGTGTGAGCTCGTCTTCTCCCTGGAGAGGTCCTTTTGCTCTGCAGCGAGCTCATCTGCCTCCTGGCAAGCCCTTCTGTCCCATGATGTAGTCTCTTACCCCACCGCAGAGCCCGTGGCGAGGTCTCTCAGTGAGCCGTGACGTGGTCTCCTACCCCACGGCGAGGTCTTCTGCTCTCCTGGCAATCTCATCCACCCCGTGGCAACTTCATCTGCCCGCCAGGGACTTCACCTGCCCCAGGTTAAGCTTTTCTGGCCTGTGGCAAGGCCTGCCACTCCCACGGTGAGCCACAGCAGGCTGTTCTGTCCCACAGCAAGCTCGCCCGTCCCCGTGGCAAAGTCTCCTGTTGCACGGCGAAGCCTCCTACCCGATGGAAGACCCTGTGATCCGCATACCCCCCTACCACTATGTCCACGTGCTGGACCTCAACAGTAACGTCACTCGTGTGGAGGTTGGGCCCCACACCTACATCAGGCAGGACCACGAGAGGTGGGTGCTTTGGGGCAGTCTCCTTCCTACAGCAAAAGATGTGGATGCTATGGTGGGGGGGGGGGGGGCAGCTGTGGGGTGGGAGTGCCATGCTGTGGTTGGCAGGACTACAAAACATTCGTGCTATGGGGTGGGGGGGATTTATGTAGCTACAGAGTGATCTGGATTTACAGGGCTGTGAGTGATGTTTGAGGAAGCTCTGCGGGGGCTCTTTAGGACAGTGGGAGGTGTTGGGGGTCTCTATAGGACTATGTGGACTTCATGGGCCCTTGGGACGGGGAAGGTGTACAGGGCTGCAGGGGCTCTGTGGGGCTGTTGGGGGTTTTTTGAGGGTTCTGTAGGATCGTAGGACCTCTATAGGACCGAGTTGGTTCCATAAGGCTGTAGAGGGCCATAGGAGGGCTGTGGGGCTAGACTGGGGCTGTGGAGGACTTGAGGGGTTCCATAGGGCCCTGGGGGCTCTGTAGAGCTGAGGGGAGCAGTGTGGGGGTATCCACAGGGTGGTGTTTGCGCCCAAACGCATGGTGATGGTGCCCCCCCGCCACTACTGTGTGGTGCTCAACCCCGTGGCCCGGAGCCCTACGGGGGCTGTGCTGGTCGATGGCGCGGGACAGGTCCGTCTGCGGCACGCTGACCTCGATGTCCGCCTGGCCCAGGAGCCTTTCCCCCTGTACCCTGGCGAGGAGCTCCAGCAGGTACCTGTAACACCGCCCTCCCTGCAGTGCCCCCCCCAGGCCCCTGTAGCCTTCCTGGTAGTTATAGACAGCCACCCAGCTCTTGTAGCATATGACAGTCTTCTATAACTCTTAGCCCCACCGTGGCCTGTTATAGCTTAGTTGCAGTTTGCTGTGGTCCCCTATAGCTGCTTCAGCTATTTTAGCCCTTCATGACCCCTGGAACACCTCTAGCTCACCAATGGCTCTCTTAGAGTTCCTGTAGCCCACTGGGTTTTTCTGTAATCCTTCCAGCTACCTGCTCATGTATTCCTGCAGCTCTTTAGAGGCTCCTCAGCACCCCTGTAGCTCCTACAGTTCATTTGGCACCGCTGTACTTCCTCTGCTCCCTCCCACTCTCCCACCCCCTAGCCTCCTGTAACTTCTCTAGACTCCACAATCCCTCTCTGTAGCACATCTCTGTAACCTTCCATGGCTACCCATAGCCCCTAGAGCTCCTCTAATCCCCCTCTTGTTTCTCACAGCTCCTATAGCCCCTATAGTTCCCCGTTCTCTTCCATACCTGCTCTAGCCATCTCATGGCCCAGAATTTATACTGTAGCCCCCTCCCCCTCAGTGTGTCATCCTTGTCCTTGCGCTGAGCCTGTGTACCTCTCCCCAAGGTGTCCCTGCATTGTTTCCAATCCCTTCAGTGTGTTCTGTCGCCAAAGTGTCACTCGTGCCCCTGTACTGTCCCCATCCCCAGCCTGTCGCCCACATCCCACATGGTGAAAACCTGTGTCCCAGTCCCCAGGGTTAAACTCAGGTCCATCACAGTGACCCCCATGTCCACCATTTCCCTGCAAGGACCCTTGTACCCCCCTTACCCTCACAGCCCTGTTGTGACCCCGTGTCCCCACCTAGTCCACAGTGACACTTCCCATCTACGTCTCCTGCAGTGACCCCTCTGTGTCCCCGTGTCTTCTACTGTGCCCCCAGGACAACCCCTGAAAGCATCCCTCTCACTCTCCACATCTGCCACACCTCCACTACGATGCCCATGCCCCCACGTTGTCTCACTCAACTCTCTTCTGACATCTGTGTCCCCAGGGTGTCACCCCACTGCAGGTGGTGCTGGCTGACACCGCCCTGCACCTTCGGGCCCTGCTTGACTTTGAGGACGAGGATTCTAACAAGTTCGTAGCAGGCGACGAGTGGCTCTTCGAGGGTCCTGGTGAGCAGGGACACCTTCCTGAGGACCCCCTGGGGAGAGCTCAGGGAGCTGGGGGCTGATGGTGCTGCCTGCATGCAGGTACCTACATCCCCCGCAAGGAGGTGGAGGTGGTGGAGACGCTGCAGGCCACTGTCATCGGGCACAACCAGGCCATCCGCCTGCGGGCACGCAAGGAGTGCCTCGACCGTCAGGGCATCCGCCGCGTCACAGGTAGCACTCGTGGGCACCCCGTTGCACCCGGTGACACTCCAGGACTCCCTGGTAGCCACGGCGGCTTCCTGGGTTCAGCCCTCACTCAGTGTTAGCTGGCTCAGTGTCACCCTGTGCCTCTGGTGTCCCCCCCTCAGCACCCAGTGTTGCCTGAAGGCAGCCCTGGGACACCACACCCCATACCCTGGGATCCTCTTCTCCCCCTCCAGACCCTCTGTGATTCCCATGTCACCCTTCAGCACCCATGGGAGCTCTGTGTCATCTGAGAGTGCCCCTGGAGCCTGCAGCACCCCAACCCATCTCCCAGAACTTCTGGGACCCCAAGCACCCCCGCAATCCTTGTGTCTTCTCTAAGCATGCACGCACCTTCTGTGTTGTCTGACAGCCCTCCTGGGACTGCCAGCATCCTGAGCACCCATGGGACCCCTCCAGCACCACTGGGAGCCCTGTGTCACCCCCTAACACCCATGGGATTTCTGTGTTATTCAGAAGCACGCCTGGGCACCCCTCCCCATGCTGCAGCATGTGTGGGACACTTGCCTCATCCCTCAGCTTGCCTGCGGTTTGCCGCATTCCCATTCCACTGTCCAGCCCCCCCTCTCACCCTACAGCACCTCCAGCATCCCTGTCTGCCCCCACTGCGCCCCTGTGATCCCCAACACATCCATCCAACCCCCCCCCCCATAACCTCCCTCCTCTCCCATAGCACCTGTGGGACCCTGTCTTAGCCCCTAGCCCCTCAAGATTCCCAGCACCCACAGGGCTCCCATAACTACCAGTACCTCCAGCACCCTTAGGATTCTCCCATCTGCCCCCTAGGGCCCTTTGCTCCCTGCATCTTTAGGACACCTAAGATCTATAGGATGCTTAGCACCCTTAGGACCTGCATATGCCCCAGTCCCCTCAAAACCCATCCCATCCCAGTCCCCCTGGGACTCCCAGTCCCCACCCTGCCCAGCACTGCAGCATCCTTAGCCCCATCCCTCTGCTCCCAGGGGAGGAGTGGCTGGTGAAGCGGGTGGGTGCCTACCTGCCTGGTGTCTACGAGGAGGTGGTTGACGTTGTGGACGCCTACGTCCTCACCGACAAGGTACCTGGCATCGTGACGCTTGCCCGTGGTTTCCCCTGCCCCTGCAGATGACAGGGACTCTCCAGGACCTGAGCCAGTATCGTAGCCATGCCCGTGGTGCCTCTGGAGGTCCCTCTGGACTGGGTTTGGGGGTCCTTGTACCTATTCTCCTGCAACCATGGGTGTGACAAGGATCCTCCAGGGTGGGTGAAGGGTCTTATCCCCCTGATCCATCATGGCACTGTCCCCATTGCACCCATGGGTGATGAGAACCCTCTGGGGGACCTTCCGACCCACCATGTTGCCATGCCCCCTGCACCCATGGGTGTTGAGGACTGTGTGAGGGGCACTGTCCCCCTCAGCTATGCTGTCTTTGTTCCCCCTGCCTCAGGGGGTGATGTGGACCCTCTGGGTATCCTGTCCCCACCAGCCCACCATGACCCTATTTCTGCTGTACTGATAGGTAACAAAGACCTGATTTGGGGGTCCTGTTACATGCTCCGGGCACAGACAGGTGTTAGGGACCTTTCAGGATGGGTTTTGGGGTTCTCTGTCCCTGTTCTCCTGCACCCAAGGTGGCAAGTGACCTTCCAGGATAGGTGTGGGGTACCATCACCCCCCTGTGCCCCCTGCACCCGCAGGTGACGAGGCTCCTTGGGGATATGTTTGAGGGTCCCATTCCCCCTGCTGTGAGCCCACTGTGTCCCCTTTTTCCCTGCACCTGTGGGTAACAAGGAATCTCTAGAGGGTCCAGCCCTGCTGCAATCCACCATATCCCTGTCTTCCCTTCACCCACACATAACAAGGACCCTATGGGACGAGTCTGAAGTCCCATAACCCTGTCACCTTGCCCACACAGGTGACAAGGCCTGGCGGGGCCAGCTTTTGGTGTCCCATCACCCACTGTTGTCCTTCCCTCCCGTAGAAAGCCCTGCACCTGCGAGCTGTACGGACCTTTGAGGATGCACAGGGCCGGGTGCGCCGCACGGGTGAGGAGTGGCTGGTGACGCAGCAGCAGAGCGAGGCCTACGTCCCAGAGGTGTTTGAGGAGGTGGTGGCTGAGGTGCAGGTGACGACGCTGGGTCCCCGGCAGTACTGCGTGGTGCTCGACCCCGTGGGGCCCAACGGGCAGCCCCAGTTGGGCCAGCAGCGTGTGATCAAGGTGGGCACCCCAGGGACTTGCAGGTGACCTAATGTGGCCTTAGCTTCTCCACAGGTAGCAAAGGTGTGGTCCTGAGCAGCTCTAAGACATAATGTGCCCCTAATGTATCAGCGGGGGACAGTAAGGTGCCCCAGGGGTTCCAAGTGTGGACCTCAGGACCTGAGGGTGGCCCCAAGGGCCACACAGATGGCTCTGAGGGAATCTGGTATATGCATAGGTGTCCCCAGAGGTCTCAAAGGTGGCCCCAAGGGACCCTAATGCATCTCTGAGGCATCCCTTAAAGTCCCAAAGTTATCCCTGAGGGATCCTGGCATGACCCCTGAGGTGCCCCGAGTGCCCCCAAGGAGCCCATGGGTGGCCTTGATGTACACGTAGGCATCCCCAAATATCTCAGTGGTGGTCCCAAAGGACCCTACAACACCTAAATTAACCTTAGTGTGTTGATGAGGGATGCTAAGCTTCTACAGCAGCCCATGGTTGGTCCCCAGGGACTTGAAGTTGGCCCTGATGTACCTGTAGACTTCCCTGAAGGTCTTAAAAGTGGTCCACAGGGACCCAAAGGAATCCTTGAGGGGCCCTAATGCCCTCTTACATATATCCCTGTACTGTGTGTCACCGTACCCCATGCCCCTGCCCCGTGTCCTCACCACATTGCCATTCCTTGCCCTGCTGGTGACACATTCCCACGTCCCCAGGGGGAGAGGTCCTTCTTTCTGCAACCAGGCGAGCGGCTCCAGGATGGCATCCAGGATGTCTTTGTGCTCTCTGAGGATGAGGGGCTACTGCTTCAGGCACTCCAGACGATCAAGGACACCAGTGAGGTGACCCAGGGGGCACCCAGGCTTGCAGGATCACCTGGAGGCACCTGGGAGAAACTGGGGGTCCAGGGAGCCTGGGATGCCCGGGGCCACCAGGAGTGATTTGGGGACAAAGGGGACAACTGGGGGACCCACCGGTGGCTGGATGTCATGGGGGATGGTCGAGTACCTGGGGGCAGGTGGGTATGTGGGGGATGTCTGGGGGATTATGGGGGTCTCAGGGGACACTTGGGGGGACATCTGTCTTTATCATTGGGTCCCCAAGCCAGGTCGGTGGCAGAGGACAATGGGAGGGGGTGCTGTCCCCAAGCTGGCAGGCTGTGGGGGTGCTCCCTGTCTCCATGCCTTCAGACTGGCTGGTAGCAGAGGGCCATGAGGTGTGCGTCTGTCCCCATGTCCCCAGCCAGGGGTTGGGTAGGGGTCCGTTCGTCCCTGCGTCCCCAGGCTGGTTGCTGATGGTATCCCCACATCTCCAGGAGGGGACAGAGGTGATACGGCGCGCAGGTGACCGCTGGCTGGCCCGGGGCCCCCTCGAGTACGTGCCGCCCGCCGAGGTGGCTGTGCTGGAACGTCGCCAGGCTGTGGCCCTAGCTGACAACGAGGGCATTTATGTGCGCGACATCCGCACTGGCAAGGTGCCTGCCCTGCTGCTCTAGCTCCCCTGGAGCTCGTAGCTCCCTGTAGCTGATTTTCCTGTGGCCTCCTATAGCCCATAATGTCTCCTATAGCTGCCTTATAGCCTCCTTTAGCTCTCTGTGGCTCCCCATAATCCCATTACTGCTCCCTGTAGACTTCTAGCAGCTCCTTATAGCCCCCAGTAATCCTTTGTAGTCCCATATAAATATTTCCCACTCACCCACAGCCCTCTATAGCACCGTGCAGCCCCCACGGATGCCTGTAGGTCCTCCCCATTGCCCTCAGTAGCTTCCTGTAATGCACATAGCTCCCCGTAGTTCTCCAAATCAGCCAGGACTCCCTATAGACCAAGTAATATAGTGAGCTCACTATAGCCCTCCACTCCCACCCCCAGTGCTCCCAGTTCTCCTGCCAGTGTTCCACATTCCTCCAGTGCCCCCATATCCCAATCCAGTATCCCCAGACCCTCTCCCAGTGCTCCCAAAATCCATCTTAGTGCCTCTAGCTCCCTTCCCAGTGCTTTCTATAACCTACCCCAGTATTCCACAGACTGCTTTCCAGTGCTCCCAGTATCCCATGTGGCCCCAGACATGCTCCCAGTGCACCCTGGACCCCCTTTCAGTACCCCCCGTCACCTTCCACAGTCCATCCCAGGGCTCCCAGTATCCCATATATCTGCTTCCAGTGTGTTCAAACCCCTGTTCAGTTCCCCCAGACCTTCCCAATGTCCCCAGACACACCATTCTAGTGCTCCCAGTGTCCCTTATACCCATCCAGTGCCCCCAAACTCCCAATGCTCCCAGTGCCCCTCCTAATGCCTTCATACACCCTCCAAGTGCTTCCAGTGCCCTCCAAATCCCTTCCCAGTGCCCCCAGCGGCCGTCCCAGCCCAGCGGCACCATGAGGTGGGTGTGAATGCAGGTGCGGGTGGTGACGGGCCAGACCTACATGTTGACGGAGTCCGAGGAGCTGTGGGAGAAGGAGCTGCCCCCTGGGGTGGAGGCACTGCTGGCCGAAGCCCGTGGAGACCGCACTGGTCTGGATGCTGGGATCCCCTCCTCCTCGAGCCCGGATGCTGAGGTCCAGCACCGTGACCGCACCCGCGCCGTCACCTACCAGGTGCCCCACAACGCTGCTGTGCAGGTCTACGACTACCGGGAGCGGCGGGCACGGTGAGCACCTGTGGTTGTGGGCATGGCGGGGCAGGGTCGTGGTGGATATGGTGGGGGGGATGCAGGAGGAAGATTCGGGCACGGAGGTGATGCAGAAGGTGGTGCTGGGTTTAGATGATGTTACTGTTGGCACATCTGTGGTAGGTGGCCCCACTGACCGATGCAGAGCCCAGTGTTGGTGGTGCCAAGCCCCAGGGAGCAGGTGATGGTGTGGGGACTTGTGTGTCCTGGGCATGTCCTAGGCACGTCCTTATGTTGTGGGTTTAACCCTGGTAGGCTGCTTGGCACTTGGCACCATGCAGCTGCTTGCTCACATCCCCCAGTGGGATGGGGGAGAGAATTGGAAAGGTGAAGGTGAGAAAAGCCTCAGGTTGAGATAAAGTTTGGTTGGTAAAGTAAAAGCTCTGTGTGCAAGCAAGAGAAATCTAACAATGAGTTCATTTACTCCTTGCCATCAGCAGGTGATGTTCAGCCATTCCCAGGGCTCATCAAGTGTAATGGTTACTTGGCAAGACAGGTGCCAGCATCCCAGATGTCCCCCTTCTTCCTCCTTTCTCCCAGCTTTTATAAAATACAAACTTTTATGACATCATACGGTTTGGAATAGCCTTTTGGCCAGTTGGGGTCAGCTGTCCTGGCTGTGTCCCCTCCCAACTTCTTGCCCACCCTGAGGCTCCTTGCTTGCAGGGCAGCCAGAGGAGCTGAGAAGGCCTTGGTGCTGTGCAGTTCGGCAATAGCTGAAACCTTGGTGTGTTATAAACACTATTTTGGTCCCAAATGCAAACCACAGCACCATGCAAGCTGCTTTGAAGAAAATTAACTCCATCCCAGCCAGACCCAATGTACTTTGGCATGTGACCCTTTGCTTGTCCTTGACAGGGTGTGAAGTCGTGCTGCGTTTCGAGTTGGCCATGCAGGGCCCTGGGGACCAGGTGACAGTGTAGGGACTTGTAACACATCCTTGGCAGTCTCTGTCACGTAACTCCTGTCCTTGATGTGTGATCCCACAGGCTGGCAATGGGCCCTAAGGAGCAGGTGACAATGCAGGGACCTGCATGTCATTGCATGTCCCTGGCATGTAACTCATGTCCTTGGTGTGTCATCAGCATGTACTGGCCCAGGATAGTGTTAGGCCCCATTCTGGTGGTCCTGAGCCCTGAGGAGCAGGTGGTTCAGGAACCTACCTGTCATTGCGTGTCCTTGGCAAGTGGACGGTGTCCATGGCATAAAGTTGGTGTGTGCAGGTACAGGGTAGTAATAGGCTCCAAACTGGTGGTACTGGGGCCTAGGGAGCAGGTGATAATGCTGGGACACTTGGCATGGCATGTTCTTCATGTGTCTAGACCACTCATCTCTGTCTCTGGTGTGTTGTTGGGTGGTTCTAGGCCCTGAGGACTGGGCGACAGCGTGGGGACCCATGTATCCTAGCATGTGTCTGCAGCATGTCCTTGGGTATGATCCATATCCTTGGCATATCTGTAGCATGTGACCCTGCAGGCTTTTGCTGGGCTCTGAGTTGGCGGTGCTGGGCCCTGGGGAGCAGGAGCAGGGACCTCCATGTCATGGCATGTCCTTGGCATGTGAGCTAGACAGAGCCTGTTCCTAGCAGATTGGTATGTGCAAACTCTGAGGAAGGCAAAGGCTGGAAGCTGGAGATCTCTGATGGCAAGAGGAGTTGTCCTGCTCCCCAGCTTGCAGCTGTGTAATAAGTTTGCTGCTCTCAAAGCTGAGGAGTCAGGATCTGGGTGTGTTTTCAAATGAAACATCTGGGCAGACTGACCCTGAGCCATGTAGGAGCACTGGGAGGAACTGGTGAGTGATGCTGGTGGGCATGCTTCAGGGGATGGAGGCAACCATTGGTCAACCTGGTCTCTTTTGCTGTCTGCTAGGAGCCTGGATCCAGGATGCTGTGGAAGGACTGCTAAAGCTAGTCCAACCCTCTGGACATGATTATGGGGAAAGAAAACACACTTTCTGGGAAATGAGCACGTTGGGGAGCCTCTTCTGAAGGGTCTGTTTCCTAGTGCATGCAGCATTGGGGTATCAACAAAAGGAGTTAGAGATCTGTGTTCAGTTGCAGGATATGAATGTCAAAGGCAGCCATGGTTGCAGTAACCCTGAGATGGTGGAGTTGAGGCTCCTGAGGGGAAGAAGCAAGACAAAAAGCAAGATCACAAGCCTGGACTTTAGGAGGGCAAACTGGCTTCTCCAAAGACCTGCTTGTGAGAGTCCTATGGGATTCTGAAAGCTTACCTCCTCCAAGCTCAGGAGCAGTCCATCCCAAGAGCAGGAAGTAGGTCAACAATGTCAGGAGATCTGCGTGGATAAACAAGCCTGGCCAAACTCACACACAAAAAGGAAACATAAAGAAAATGGAAGCAGGAACAGGTAACCTAAGAGGAAAATGGAGACACCGTTCAAGCATGTAGGGTTGCAGATTGGAAAGCCAATGCTCAATCTGGCAATGGATGTCAAAGGTAACAGGAAGGGCTTCTACAAGTACAGAAAGGGCAAAAGGAAGACAAAAGAAAATATGGGCCTAGTGCTGCATGAAGCACGGGACCTAGTGACACAGGATGTAGAAAAGGCTGTGGGAATGAATGCCACCTTCGCCTCGGTCTATATCAGACACACCAGTCTTCAGGTATCCTAGGCTCTGGAGACCAGGGAGAAAGCCTGGAGTAAAGCATGACCTTGGTGGCAGAGGATCAGATTTGAGGATACTTAGGCAAATTGGGTGTATATATAGTTCCATAGGCCCTGATGGGGTGCAACAACAAGTGCTGAAGTAGCTGGCTGATGTCATTGCAACACCTTGCTTGGTGATCTTTGAATGGTCACGACAACTGGGAGAGATGACTGAAGAATGGAGGAAAGCAAGTGCTACACTTTCCTTCAAGGGCGAAAAGGAGGAGCCAGGGAACTACAGGCCCGTCTGCCTCACCTCGATCCCTTGGAAGGTGATGGAGCAGCTAATCCTGGCAACCATCTCAAGGCACAGGAAGGACAGGAAAATCATCAGCGTGGATTTACCAAGGGGAAGTCAGGCTTGATGAACATGGTTGGTAGCATTCTGTGATGAAATGACTGGCCGGGTAGACAAGGGGAGACTGGTGGATATGGTCTGCCTGGGCTTCAGGAAGGCCTTTGACACAGTCCCCCATAAGATCCTTACAGGCAAGCTGCTGCAGCCTGGGCTGGATGAGCACAGAACAGGGTGGACTGAAGAGTGGCTCAGCAGCTGAGCCCAGAGAGTGGTGACCAGTGGCATGGAGTCTGGTTGGAGGCCGGTAACTGGTGGTGTACCCCCGGGATCAGTACTCACTCCAGTCATATTTGACACCTCCAGTAATGATCTGGACAGTGAGGGGGCAGAGTGGATCCTCAGCCAGTCTGTGATTTATACAAAGCTGGGGGGAGTGGCTGAGATGCCAGAGGGTCCTGCTGCCGTAACACAGGAGGGTCTGGACGTGGATAGGCTGGAGAACTGGACAGGCAGAAACCTCATGGAGTTCAACACAGACAAGTACAAAGTCCTGAACCTGGGGAGGGACAGCCCCACACACCATTTATGCTGGGGCTGCCCAGCTGCAGAGCAACTTTGCAGAAAATGTTCTGCAAAATGTGGTCCTGGTGGACACAAAGTCCAACATAAGGCAGAAATGTGCCCTTGCCACAGTGACAGCTAGTGGTTGCATTAGGCAAAGTGTTGCCAGCAGGTTGAGGTAATGCACCTCTCTGCTCAGCATTGGTGAAGCCACACCTGGAGCACTGCATCCAGTTCTGGGCTCCTCATTACAATAGAGACCTGCCCATCCTGCAGAGAAAGTCCAATGAAGGGCCACAGAAATGATGAAGGGCCTGGAGCACGTCTCCTGGAGGAAAAGCTGGGGGAGCTGGACTTTTGAGCTTTGAGAAGAGAAGGCTTGGGTCTTATTAATGTAGATAAATACCTGAGTGCCGGGGTGGTCAAAGAAGAGGGAGCCAGGCTATTTTCAGTGGTCCCCAGTGCCAGTACAAGAGACAATGGGATCAAACTAAATCATAAGAGATTCCCTCTTGCTTTTTCACTATGAGAGTGACTGAGCACTGGCACAGGCTGCCTGGAGAGGTTGTGGAATCTCCCACCTTGGAGATATTCAAAAGCTGTCTGGACATGGTCCTGGGCAACTGGCTCTAGGTGGCCCTGTTTGAGCAGGAGGCTTGGACAAGGTGATCTCCAGAGTTGCCTTCCAACATCAACCAGTCTGAGATTCTGTGGTTCTGTGATAAGTCCTTGGTGTGTCCCCATCTTGTGATCTGTATCCTCAGCATGTGACCCATGTCCTTTCCATGTTCTTGTTACAACACAAGGGAGTGTTGGGCTCCAGTGTGACTGTGCCTTCACCCATGTGTCACAGCATGTCCTTGATGTGCCAGGGTGGTATTGGTCTCCGTGGTGCGTGTGACAGTGCTGGGACCTATGTGTCATGGCTTTGGCATGTTCTTGCTGTGTTGCAGGGTGGTGCTGGGCCCTGAACTGGTGGTGCTGGGTCCTGGGGAGCAGCTGACGGTCCTGTCCCTCTCAGCAGGCCGCCCCAAGCGGCCCCATGCCCGACGCAGCCTCTGCCTCCGCCTTGGCCCTGATTTCTGTGCTGACATCGTGACCATCGAGACTGCTGACCATGCCCGCCTCCAGCTCCAGCTGGCCTACAACTGGTGGGTGAGGCTTATGTTGGTGGGCCATGGGGATGGGTGATGAGGGTGGGGGCCTGGAACCATCTCAGGTAAATGGTGTGGGATGGGATTGAGCGTGAGGCTTGGGGACATGGCTAGGGGCTGGGGGTGGGGTTGGATTTGGGATAGTCTTGGACGCTGGGGATAGGGCCTTGAGCCCTGTGGGGTCAGGACTTGGGCTGTGGGGTCATGGTTAGGCCGTGGGTGGCATTGGGGTTATTGGGCAGTGATGCTGCTTGGGCAGGACTGGGCTAGGAGGACAAGGAGGAGGTGGGGCAGGATCTGGTGGAGGCACTGACAACAATATGGGGACAGACCAGATCCTGGGTCATCACTGGGGACAAAACCTTTAGTTAGGGAGCATGTGCTAGAGCCAGGAGGTGCAGCTTGGCTGTTGGGTAGAGACTGATGCTTTGGCCTTTGGTTGGTGGTTCTGGGACAGAGGTGGGTTATGGCAGTGGGAGTAGGATCAGGCCAGGATCAAGGACCAGGGTGGGAGCACTCTGGCGTGGGAGAGACCTGAGGACACTTTCCTTGCAGGCACTTCGAGGTACCAGAAGAACCGAAAGATCTGGGGCGCCTCTTCAGTGTCCCTGACTTTGTGGGTGATGCCTGCAAGGCCCTGGCCTCCCGTGTGCGTGGTGCTGTTGCTGCCGTCACCTTTGATGACTTCCACAAGGTCTTGTTGGTCATACATATTTTCCCTTGGTCAAGCCCAAGTACCCCCACTTTCACCTGCATCACCAGTGCCTCCACCCCCTCCTCCTGCCATGGTACTCTGGGTCATTGGTGCACCATCCTGTGTCACCTATGCCCCCACATGTCTTCCTATGTTGCATGTGTGACCATGGTCCACTCAGATTCAACATCCCCCCCCAACACTACGTGTGCCCCTTCTGTGTCACTCGGCATAACCTTGTGGCTCCTGCATATTACCCTGGGTCTCCGTTGTCCCCCTGAGCCTCTGATGTGCCCAAGAGTCACTGGGGACATCAGGAATTTCCCAATGTCCCAAGAACTCAAACAGGCTGTTCTGCTCGGCTCTGTTTGGCATCAATGAAGCCCCGTATGTTCCCCAGTGTCCCCACTGCCCCAACGGCCTCAACATCCCCAAGTGACGCTGATGTCCCCAATGTCCCCAGAACTCAAATCGTCTCATCTGCTCAGCTGTGTTTGGCTTCGATGAGAGTGGGCGTTTGCGGGAGCAGCTCCGCTTTGCCCCCAATGGGCTGGTGGTGACAAGCGTCGACATCCAGAGTGTGGAGCCTGTGGACCAGCGCACCCGCGATGCCCTGCAGCGCAGTGTCCAGCTGGCTATCGAGATTGCCACCAACTCCCAGGAGGCTGCTGCTAGGTCCCCATGTTTCCCCATATCACCTCATGTCCCATGTCTTTCTCCAGTGCACCTCACAGTTTGCTGTTAGGATCACCACTAACTCCCAGGAGGCCAATGACAGGTCTCCCTTGATTCTCCAAAAGTCCCTCCATGTCCCCAAATGTTTACTTTTGGCTCTCCATATGCCCTGTGTTGCCATATCCCCGTTTGTCTTCCCCACATCCCTCATGTCCTCAAATGTCCTCCATATCCCCCATGTCCCAAAACTTCCTTCCATGTGTTTCCACATCTCCTACATGCCACATACCCTCAGCATGCCCTGTTTCCCCATGTTCCCAACATGCCCCATATCCTCATTGCCTCCCCACACCCCCAGTTTCCCCCATATCTCCAGCGTAGCCTGTGTCCCACCCTGTCCCCAGTGTCCCATACATCACAGAATCACAGAATTGTCTAGGTTGGAAGAGACCTCAAGATCATCGAGTCCAACCCCTGACCTAACACTAACAGTCCCCACTAAACCATATCCCTAAGCTCTACATCTAAACGTCTTTTAAAGACCTCCAGGGATGGTGACTCCACCGCTTCCCTGGGCAGCCTGTTCCAATGCCTAACAAAGGGATACATCTCGCATCCCTTGGTCTCTGTCAACAGGCATGAGGCAGAGCGCCTAGCGCAGGAGGCCCGAGGACGCCTGGAACGACAGCGCCTCCTTGACCAGGCTGAGGCTGAGCGGGCACGCAGAGAACTGCTGGAGCTCGAGGCTCTCAGGTCAGCCATCTCCTCGTTATGCACTGCCCTGGGGGCTCTGAGGGCTTCTGCTTGCCCACAGGCACCGGGGTCTTCCACCTTCCCAGCATGTACTGAGGTCTTCCTCAGTGGGTTTGGGTGTACCGGGGCCCTCCATCCCCCCACAGTGTGCTGGGGCTCTGCAGCTTTCCCAGGGTGGTCCTGTGGTCCTCCATCTTCCCGAGGGCACTGGGGCGGAGGTGTGGGGCTGGGGGTGGAAGGTGTGGAGGGAGGGGGTGCGGCCCGTGGCGGGCACGGTGTGTGACGCAGCCCCACAGCGCAGCGGTGGAGAGCGCGGGGGTGGCACGCGCAGAGGCTCAGGCCCGGGCGGAGGCTGCCCGCATCGAGGGTGAAGCTGCCATCCTCCAGGCCAAGCTCAAGGCTGAGGCTATCGCCATAGAGACGGTGCGTTGGGGGCGGGGCCTGAAGGGAGGGGGTGGGGCCTGGTGGCAGGGGGTGGAGCCTGACGGAAGGGGGAGGGGCTAATTGTGCCTCAGGTGGCCTGGGGTTGGGGAGGAGCTGGGATGAGGGGGTGGGGCTGTCCTAGGGGGCGTGTCCCGTTCTAGCCCTGCCCCCTATGATGGGGCATATAACCTATGAGCAGCATGCCCATGGGCTCAGTGGGAGGGGCCTGTGGTGGGTGGGCGTGTCTTCCAGCAAAAGGGGGCGGGCCCTATGCATTCTCCACCCCCAGGAGGCGGAGCTGAAGCGGCTGGAGCGGGTGCAGGCGCAGGAGGTGCAGGCGCAGCGGGCCCGGGCGGAGGTAGAGGCGGCACGGGCCCAGGCGCTGGCGGATGTGGAGGCCTCGCGGGTGCGGGAGGTGGCCAAGGCCCTGGGTCCCGACACCATTCGGGACATCGCCCGGGCTGGGCCTGAGCTGCAGGTGAGTAGGGCGTGGCCTAAGAGGGGGTGTGCCCTAAGAGGGGTGTGGCCATTTTGTGGGAGGCGTGGCATCAGGTATGGCCTCTTGGAGGGGTGGAGGCTGCAGAGGCTGGGCTCTGGCTTGGGGGGGTTGGATCCCTGGGAGCGGGTGGGGCTTTGTGGGTGTTGAGCCTTGGGGGGCAGGCTGTTGGTAGGGGTCTCCATGGGGCGGGGTCTCCATGGGGCAGGTCTGAGTGGGGAGGGGTCTCCGTGGGGCAGGTCTGAGTGGGGAAGCGGCTCAAGGAGGACAGGGCTTCCAGGAGGCAGTGCCTGCTTGGACTCGCTGGAGAGGGTATGGTCTGCCAGGGTTGTGGTGTGCTGGGAGGGATGACTAGCACTGTGCCCATCTCCAGGTGAAGCTGCTGCAAGGCCTGGGACTCCAGTCGACCCTCATCACCGATGGTGCTGCACCCCTCAACCTCTTTACCACTGCCCGGGGGCTGCTGGGCCTGGCAGCTCCTCCAGAAAACTCCAATTCCCCAGCCTCTGCCCTCTGAGGACCCAGGCATTTGGGCCTTCCCCAGAGACCTGGGTGTCCTGAGCAGCTGGAACCTCCCATCCCTCTTCATGTGTTTCCTTTTCCAAGAATAAAGCAAACAGATTGCAGCTGTAAAGTCAAAGTGATGGTGGGGTTGGGGGCAGTGACATCAGTGTGTTTTGCAGGGGACCACCACCTGTCATCATGCTACTGTGTTCTTTTGTGGCTGGGCAGATGAGCTTTTATCACATAATCTGACATTCTCCCACTTAAAGAACAAGAAAGAATTGTATCATTTTCTCTTCTAGCACAGCAATTCTCAGCCATTTGTTTCATCTCCTGGGAAGGATGCACTCATGGAGCAAACTTACTACTGCTGCTAAGTACCTTTAAAGGGTCTTATAGGTCTGTAAGATGGGTCTATATTTCCCTAGCATGCTGCGTTTTACAGTCCCACTTCTCTGGAAGGGAGTTGCAGGATCAGAGTTGCTGCACTTGTCAGTGTAATCCTACGTAGTCTTGGCTGGACCTGCAAGGATTACCCTTCTGTTGCTTTGCTTCAGTATCTCTGGTGTCTGGTCACACTAATTGGTAAGGGCATGTGAGAACGTGGAAGGTTTATTCCAGCAGGTTTATCTTGATCAAGGACTTCTAAGTTAGTAGACAATGACCAGAAACAAACCTGAACAGTTGTAATAAGTAAGAGAAGAGACAGGATGTGGGACTGTTGAATCAAGCAATGGTTTGAGTGAGGATTTCTGGATCAGGCTGATAAGAAAAGAAAGGGGAACAATATGCAAAATGCTAAGGCACAGACCTGACAAAACGAACATGGAGACAATGACAAGAAAAAAAAATCACTCTCAGTCACACTAGTTGATGAGCTATCAAAATACTTCTAGGTGGATCAACATGGACTTTGCAACAGATAAGACTGTAAACCAGGGGGACCCTGGACTGTGAGGGATACTGGAAACTGCAGAGCACTGCAAACCCATGTAGGAAGTGCAAGTTGAAAAGGAAGCAGGAGGAACATAGAGGGGGCAGGCAGAAAAAGTGTAAAATGGTGGTTCACAGGCAAAATGGGATGTACACTTGTCTGGTTTGCATCTGATCACTGCAGTCTGTCCTATCTACTTCTTTCTCATTATTTTGCTTTTAACTCAGGGGTGTTTGTGTGTGTTTGTTTGAGTGGACTGGGTGCCAGTCAGACTGGAGGAGTGGGCACCTGTCCTGTGGTGCCACCTACTGGGTCCAGTGGGGTCCTGGCATCAGCTACTGGAGTGACTGGGGGGTCTTCTCCTCCCAGCCATGGGGAGTGAGCATTGTGTGCTCCCAAAGAGCTGTTGGGGGCAACTGGTGTGAGGTGAGTGCAGGCTCTGCACCAGCAGCTGGATCAGGGCCATGGGTCACAGCCTGGTGCTGGCTGCTGGGGGGCCTGAGCATCTGCATCATCACCAAACTGGCCTGCATGGGTGTACATGTGCATTCACCTGCAAACTTTAAGCTGGACAAGCCAGCGAGTAATGGGGGCTTTGGGTCTGGGCTGAGGCGTCAGGCCAGGGAATCAGGTGGGTCCATGCTGCTATGCCCAGGGACACTTGTGGCTGTGGCATGCGTGAGGGATGAGTGTGTACGTGTCTGCATTTGCAGTGAGCTTCAAGCTGGATCAGCTAGTCAATGAGTGACCCTTGAAGTGGGTTTATCTTGATCAAAAAGGGGCCTGGAGTCTGGGGAGGGGTTCCAGGTGGACAGAGGAGCCATGCCAGGTACTTGAGGGAACATAGAATGCCTTGGGTTGGAAGGAACCTTAAAGATCATCCAGTTCCAATCCACCTGCCATGGGCAGGGATGCCACCCATTAGATCAGGTTGACCAGGGCCTTGTCCAACTTGGTCTTTGAACATTTCCAGGGATGGGGCATCCACTTCTCTGCACAACCTGTCCCAGTACCTCACCACCCTCTGAATGAAGAATTTCCTCCTAATATCTAATCTAAATCTCCCCTCTTTTAGTTTAAAACCATCCGCCAGTGTACAATCATTATTCGTTCATGTACAAAGTTGCTCTCCATTAATTCACCAGTCCCATTTGAGTATTGACAGGCTGCAATGAGGTCTCCCTAGAGCCTTCTCCAGGCTGAACAACCCCTGCTCTCTCAGCCTGTCTTCATAGGAGAAGAAGCCCCTTGATCATCTTCATGGCCCTCTTCTGGACCTACTCTAACAGATCAACATCCTTTTTGTGTTGGTGTTGCCGGACATGGATGCAATACTTCAAGTGTGTACTTTTCCAACCTTAATGATGCTATGTGGCCTCCCAAGGGTGGAGCAGAGGGGGACAATCCCCTCCCTCCACCTGCTGCCCATTCGTCTGTTGATGCAGCCCAGGATGCAGTTGGCCTTCTGGGCTGCAAGCACAAACTGCTGGCTCATGTCAGGCTTTCCGTCCACCAGAACCCTCAAGTCCTTCTCTGCAGGGCTGCTCTCAATGAGTTCTTCTCCCAGTCTGTCCTTATGTCTGGGACTGCCCCGACCCAGGTGTAGCACCTTGCACTTGGACTTGTTGAACCTCATTATGTTTATGAGGGGCCACTTCCCAAACTTTCTCCCAGGTCCCTTTGGATGGTTTCCCTTACTTCTGTTGTATCAGCTGTGAGGTGCAGAAATCAAACTTTACAATTTGAGGAGAGTTATAAAGCAGGTATGTTTATTGCAGCACTGGGTGCAAGAGGGATCGCTCCTCCTAGCTTGCACACCAAGGGTTACTGCTAGGTTACTTATTTTAATGGAATATATACATATTAATCTCACTTCACCCCCTCTGGGACACTGTCACTGGGATATGTGCTCAGATTTGCTACTGGCTGAATCTGCGAAGGGGAAAGCAGCAGCAGCATCCCCCAGTCTGGGCAGACCCCAGGGCACTGGGCAGGGCCCCAGCAGCCTGGCATGGGCTGTGGTGGCTGCAGGAGGCACACTCTGCACCTCATTTAACACCCTGCAGGCTCTGCAGTGCCTGTGACACAAAAAGTCCAGGCTGGCTTCTAAATGAAAATTTCAGAATTGAAACGTGTCCTAAAAATGGAGTCCCTGTGTGGTGGGAAAACAAAATAAAACAAAACCAACAACAACAAAACACTAATATTTAAGATATAAGAGGTCTGATGAAGAAGTTTACCTAGCAAAAAGAACATCGTTTTCAACCAAAACCTAGCAGTTTGATTATTCCTGTTTTCTGAGCTAATAATACTGGGTGTGACACTCCTACATGTCTAACCAGGGTGTCAATTGTGGCAGTTAACAAGATGCTTAAGGAGTCCACCCCTTCCAGGAATGGGTACTTCCTTCTTCTTAAGATCTAAATGATATTCTAGAGTCCATCCTTCCCAGGAAAGCGCACTTGACTTTGTTAATGTTATAATGTTTTTCCCTTACCTCTTTCCTTACTTTGAAACAGTGTGTAAATCGGGTCTCTGCAACAACCGAGTAGAGAACACGAGGACAGAGAGAGAGGTGCTGCCATTCTTTCCCTCTGAATACAGTTAATAAAGCTTCTTATTAAATTAATAAAGCTCTGAAATCCTAAGTGTGTTATTATGCACTTGGAGTCCTGATATTCTCCAACACTTTATATGTTTAAAAATGACTCTTTGCAGGAATGAAAACCAGTGAAGAATCAGTACATTATGCCTAATGAGGTGTGAAAATCCAAAAAATAAAATACTGTTTTGCAGGATGTTGGCCAAATAGTGGGCTGGGGAGCACTGCTTTGCTAAAAGGTTCTTTCCAAAATGGAAAGATTGCTTTCTGTACTGTTGGCAATTTATTTCTACTGCATGAAATGACTCCTTTCTAGACCGTCTCCACTTCCTTGACTGTTTTCAACTCATCCACTCCCTTATTACATCATCTGTCCTCTATGACCCTGTCTTTACAGGTTCCAGCTCCGCCCTTTCTTCCTACACTTGAGTTTGACAGACAGTTCTGCCTGCTTGTGCGTCCTCTCCTCTTGCTGCTGCTGCCACCACATCGGTTGGGGTATTTGATTTTTAATGACAGGTGGTAACATTCACATCCTCTCCTGTAGTTCTTGGAGTTGACTTACTGTCTCAGGATCCTATAATTTCTCAAGATTTAGGACCAAATCCTTACCACAAGATTTCTGGAAAGTACTAAGATTCCCAACTTCAACGTGGTATTCTCTTCATGAAGAAAATGCATTTTTTTTTTTTTCCACAAACTTGTCTTTTATTGGAGTAAGTACCCTCAGCTACTTAAAACCTCATCATCCAGCTTCTGGATCCCCAGTTTCTTAAAAGGTAATTGAAGTTCCAGCATATGAACTTCAGCATCTGACTCTTCGTTTTGGGATACATGCAAAAAGGCATATCCCACAAAGTTTTGTGCATTTTTTTTTTTCCTCTCCCCTTCCTTCACCTATGAAAGTACTCCTAATTTTCCTTAGTGGCAAAAGGCAACTTGAGCAAAATTAGTAGCTGTTTCTTATAACACAAACTATATACAATTAGAGCTTTGGCAACTATGAGGCTCGTTGCTGCCAAGGGTAAGAACTCTTTGCAATATAACTGGAGCAAAGTATTCTAAGTAGCAGAAAAGAGTATTTTGGAAATGTGATGGTCTCATATTATGAAGGAAGCAGCAAGAGAGCTGTCTGAGAATACCAGACTGAAGTCTATGACTTGTAGAATAGTGACCATCTCTTGTGTATTTTTTCTGTGAAAACTTGTTTCTTAGCTTTCCAAATTTGAATATGACTGCACACACCTTTTTTGAGTGTCAATGCCATACTGCCTCCTCCCTGAGTCATCTTGCTGGCTGTACTGGGCTAAACTTGAGCAAACACAATTATCAGTTAATTCTCTGGAATGAGGAAGAGCCCATGAGCAAATAGAGGTGTGAATGGTAAAACTGCTTCTGCACTTGTTTGTGGAGCAAGGGACTATGAATACCCTGGGGGCTGCTTCTGTTGTCTGATAAAAAGTTTGGATTCATTACCCAACGTACAATAAGCCAATCGACACGCTAGGTTGAGATATTGTTTATTTCAGAATTGCACAAGTCTGAGTACCACGTGGTTTTCCACAAGGCTGGCACACCTACGGATTTTCTGTGCCACTCTTTATACAATCTCTTATCAATACCTTTATGTTTTTACAAACCCCCAGCCTCTGACTGCTTACATAATTATAAAGCTAACATGACAGAATCATTCTGCACATCTTCAGAGTGGAAGGATTCCTGGTCGGGCTGGGGTCTCACAGCCTAGAGCGTGATTTTTACTATTATAATGAGGGTAGTTGATGATTAAATGGTATTACTTGTAGAAGTTGGAAAGGAACATTTAGAGGTAGTATGCAGTAACTGCTTATTTAAAGCATCTCCATGTAAAGAAAAACTCACCTGACTTGCACACAATTCAGAATTCTGCCTACAATAAATTCCTTCATACAGGACAAAATTAATTATATGGCCTGCCCCACATCAGTAGCATTTACTTTCCCCTGCAAGTCAGAAATGCAACTAAGGTACATCAAGTTCCTTTGTATTCTACCATCCTTTTTAAATACACAAGCTTCAGCAATACGAATGAGAAGACTGTGCTTGTGCAAGTGATTTAGGGATTGCTAGAAGTACAGCACATGAAAATCTTGTATGTATTTCTCCTAGAATATAAATTGCAGGGAATGAAATAAAGATTAGTTTTGTCAGCATCAACAAAACCACCTTTAAATCTCTATTGAAAATACAGAACAAAATGCTAGAATACTAGGTTTTACACAATGATAAAAATTAACCAAAAAGATGCCTCTGTACTGTTTTCTTTTCCAGCTGACGGATTATCTCCTCACAAAGTGAATGAGGAGATAATCAGCTCAAGCGATCTGGATCTTTACTACACATAACAGTGAACAAATCATTTTCAGTTTATGTATAGCTATATATATGCAAATCAGTTCAACTAGTGGTAATTTGTAAATAGCTATACAATTTTAACATTTATCTGTAGTGCCCCACTTGATAATTGCAGGGCAGTAGATTCTCAGAATACTGGAATTCTTGATCAGCCTTAAATATTTGGGTTCTCTTTGGTATCTGGGCAGAAGTAGAAACAATTGTTTTTAAAGCAAGACTGACTAGAGCTGCAGATTTTCTTTGGTACACTTAAACCTGGAAGCTAAACCATAAAAGCTACATCCAGCCTAAAACCCTGAGCTAAAGCAAGTTTTAATCAAACTGATTCAAGAACATGATCTTGATTGTTGGATTTTGCAATTCTGTGATTATTCTGGTACTCTTACCTGGAAGATGTTGACTTGCGGAAAACGGACTCCACAATCAGTAAGATTGTAAAGCAGGTATGTTTATTCAGCGCTGGGCAGCACAGGGGTTAGTCCCGCCAAAGTCGTGTGCACCTGACACAGCAACTTGTCTTGGTTTTATGCAGTAAAGTGTTACATATGCATGAAGTTTCACAATACACCTATACATATTCATAACCTGTCCCGCTCCATATTAAAAGTAGTTCCAAGGAGTCATTTCCATAAACTCCTCCCATCTGCGCTTGCACAGTGTATTCTGGTGGTGGTCATTGGGGGTCAAGGGGATGAAGATTGATGACTCTTCCTCGTCACCGCTAGTTGACCTCTTGTCTCTGTGCAGACTCAGTTGCTCTTTGGCTCTTGTCTATCCGCAGGACCAATTTCTTAAGATAGGCTCACACTCTTATTAGGAGACTAACCTTGGGGCCCAAGGCTTCTTGCTTTAATTAATTTGAACATCCTAGTTTCATGCTGTCTATCACTTTATCTCTACTTGATAAGATTCACCTAACTTCCTCTCCCAGTTCCCCCCTTTTCTAAAATTTAGTAAATTCTTTTCTAAAAGGTTAGTGATTTATTGTATTCTCCTAACTCCCTCTCTCAATGTGACAAGGCCCTTTATACATACAGGAAACTAAATGGTGTTTTTGGACTAAGAACGTGCACAAGACAAGCTGCTTAAATTTACCATGAGACTTTACGATCATTAGCATTTGCTAACACTTTTCAACTTCGTGTCTCTAAAGCTATATTCAGTTATCATAGAAGTATTTCCTAGTACCATCAGTCATTAATCCAAGAACTACACATCTCTAATACATCAATGTAAACGACCTTACAGTGTACCCCTGCCTCCTAGTGCTGGATTAGAATTTGGAAAAGGAATTCAACTGGACAGCTCCGAGAAGCTCAAAGGTTGGAACCTAAAGAAACTTTAGCTTCCTGGGTCTCTGAGTAATTCTAGAGCTTAACTGGTGATAAACATCTACTTTAGATACGATAATACATGTCAACACTCATCAGGGATCCAAGAAAGCAATATTCTTCTGCCCTAAAGGTTTCAAATCCAACACCTTAATTCCTATATACTTTCTTCCAAAACCAGGATACTATCTTATTTTTTTGTAACACCATTTAAACATTTCTTCCATGAGATGGGACTGGAGATGCAAGTAATCAAGCAATTTTTTTAGAAGCTTTTGAGTATTGTTTTCCACCATGGTTTGCATGAGAAGGAACAGGAAAAAAAGGCATAATAGATGGTTATAAGTTAAATTTATAATGCTAGTCACTATGGTGAAAAAATAAGACTGAGAATAAATCCTTTTTCTCAGGGGGGAGAGTACAAGCCAGATAACTAAAATGCTCATCAGACTGGTATCATTTTTTTTTTTTTTTTCTTTTTAACGTAAAAGCAGATCTGAGAACAAGAACTGGTTCCTACCATATTTCCTTTGTATAGTACTAAAACGTAGACGTACTGCACTTGAATCATACATATTACATAAATGCATAGCTTATATAAATACCAAGTAATTAAATATTATAAAATACAGTAATTATACAGTAATATGTGCATCTATATAGACACATACATATATGCATAGATATATAAAAATTAAAACAGTACTGGGCTTTCACCTCAATGTGCAGAGAATTTTAAAAATCCAAAGGAAATCATTTAAAGTTCCAGGAGAACCTGTAGCCAGAGTATTACAAAATTTATCAGGAGTGCAAAGTCACCATTATGAACTTTAAAGCATATCATTCTATAATTTGATTTATTTATTTTAGAAAGTGATAGGACTAACTCCTGAAGGTCTGTCCATTAGTGTTTGTTTTTAAGTAACATACTGAAATAGTTTTTGTTATTGCTATCCAAGAGTACTTGTTTTCTAAGTTTGCAATCATCAAAACCATTGATTAGAAATTGCTTTTCTGCAATTTACCTAGACAGCATTGACTACACAGAAAACAAACATCTGACCTGTGTTGGCATTTATCCCACCACTCTCACTGTGACGTGATGTGACAAATACCAGAATCTGTCATCTGTTCCTTCAGTGCAGCTGTCCCATCTGTCTGACATTTAGCAGCCCTTTGACTGTCTCCTGTAGCTCCATCTCTCTCTTATGCTGGGGAGCCCAGAGCTGGATATGGCACTCCAGATGTGGCTGAGTAATTTTTCCAAGAAGTCCAGGGAACACGCGTTCTGCCAGCACTGCCCAGCAGAGTCTAGCCAAATTTCAAACAAAACACAAAATTCTCAAGAATTCCTCTTCCTTTGCTGTTCCTGCTGCAAACAGTTAAGTGCATACACTGATGGAAAGGAATATACCTTTAAATACATTGAATCTGAAATAAAAATGATCACATAAGTCATTCTTACGGAAAAGTTTCACTTTGACTTGAAGTGAATCATCGTGACTGAACATTTACTTAAGCAAGTGCACCAGTCAGAGAGGCTGCATTCCTTCAAGCCGCATACCGTCACTGCTGGGTTGGATCTCAGTCCTCAGAACAGTCGTCATGCAGGCAAAGCCTTCACACTGCTGAACTGCAACAGCCATGCAGCTGTTGTGGGCAGTAGCACAGAAGGAACTGAGGTGAAGCTATTTGCCTGTTTCAGACGCTGGACAACTTATGCAAAATACAATTTAAATGATGTGGCAAACAAAATGAATAAAACCACCACGCCTCTCTGTTTAAAATGAGGTTTTATTCGAATGCAGCAACGGCTGTCAGAAATAACATTTTGATCATCTAACTTTACAGTGAAAAAACATTGTGTTGTGAGGTTCTCGTTTCTTGCCCTTTTTGTACTTGGATTTTTGGAGTAATATTCAAATTTAGAATAGATATATTATAAATGAAAATATGGCAATGTTTATTAGAGGTTATTTTATGTGGCATTGGTTAAAATTAAAAAGTTAAAAATTGAACAATCATTCTTATTTATGCTATAACAAAACCACATAATTACTTTTACCAAAAGCTGTCCATAACACCCAGCTGTAACGCAGATGTCTTGCACAGGAGAAGGCACAAGTATTTTCTTCATGAACACAACAGGTTTCTTTGAAGAACAGAGATAAAGGCTTTCAATGACATTTTTTTCAGTGCTGGATTCAAGTGAATAACGTGGTTAAGAAATTGAAAATAAGCCCTATTATGCTGTGTCTTTTGAAAACAAGAAGTAGGTTTTGTTCATATTGCTTCAGGGACACACATAAAATATAGACAAACTACAAATAGTAATCCTGTCTCTGTTTGAGAAAAATAATAGTGCAGTGTGTTCTAATTTATGATAATACATGCTTTCGAATGGTCCAGAAATTAATATTCTTTTTTTTTTTTTTTAATACAAATTTCTAAAGGCCAACAAAACCAACATGCTATCGTATTTATTTTCAGCGAGCTCTAGGTGACCTAGAGACAATCTGCTGCAACATGGTATTCCTGAGGAATTAGAATAGCATTTGTAAGTAACTATTTCCCTGAGATTTATTAATTTGATATCCATCCAAATGCCAATGATAAAAGAGACGGAACAAATCTGTATCATTATAAACAATACAGAAACTCTCCGTATTTAATTCCTCATGCTGAATTTCCACATGCTGAATGCCTTCACTGACCAAAAAAAAATAAAAATCTGAATTTTGGTAACTTTTTAAATCAAATAAATCTATAAATTTTATAGGGAAGGTTTTTTCCCTTCCCCCATCAAAGGCTGAATATTTGAGTGAAAATGATTAAGTGGGGAAAGACAACAATCAATCACTTTGGAATTCAGAGGGAGTGGATGGGAAGAAGTAGTGTTTAATAATGTATTCAATAAAAAGATTTTTAAGGAAAAGGACTTTTTTTCCCACAAATTTTCCATTGTATTGAGAAACACACTAAAATCCTCTTCCATGAGAACACAGAATACTACCATAGTGCCACACACATTTCTTTAAGCCTTAAATTTGCTAACATGTTCACGAGCTATGATCATCCTTTGAATCTGAGCAGTTCCCTCATAAATCTGAAAAGAAGAATTGAAACAATGTTAGATGATCATTCTTAAAAAGGTTTAAATTGATCTTTCTACACTTTTAAACCTCCTTAGCATACTAGATTACAGTGTGGATTGGAATGTTAAATCCAAGAAAAATAGAACTGAAAAATTCCAATGTGAGTAAGTAACTACATTTGGCTAAATAAAATAAATCATACACAAGACACTGATATCACTCATATCCTCTCATCTAAATTCAATAATTTTCTCAGGCAAATAGACATAGGGAGCCAAAAAAGATCAAGAAAGCGTGTTATCTGAGGAAGAAAATACATAGTTTAGGTTTTACAAACTAGGTTTTAAAACAATGGGTGAAGAGAAGATGACTTGTGCTGAGTGTTGTATTTTTGTTGTCTAGCCTTTCAAGGTCACATCAAGCATTTGCTTTGATTCATTTACTTCCATTTCTTCTTGTTAACTAGTACTCTCTCCAATACAGTATCCCTTTTTTTCTGTTCTTTAACCTTACATTCTTGCATCGTCTTCTAGAAACATTCTGCATCATCACCCTGTTTTACATGGCTTGATGGCAGGAAAGACAGAGATGCAAAACACTGTATATATGAAGCTCTAATGCAGTAAGAAGACTCTATGCTCCACAGATATACTGCAACAGGATTTGAGGGTGGAAGTAACACAGCTTAGGGATTCAAGTGTTTCAGTTCCCAGGTCTGCCAGAACTTGGTTTGCCGAGTTGCTCAAATTCAGGTAAATTCACTTTCTGCAGTCATAAAACAGGGACAGTATTCTCAAGAACCTTACAAAGCTTTTTGGAAATAGAACCACTATAACCTGCAGTCACATTAGTTTTTTGCTTCAGAGGAAACTTTTCATTCTCAAAGTGAATCATCGGACTGCTGCTGCTTACCCTACAATGATCCAGGTTATAGAGCAGATTTAGTTTGGTGAAAGCAGGTGCTTTTTAGAGCAAACTTAACTGGAAACTCTACTCCCTCTATACACCAAATATGGTCCAAATCCTAATGAAGCCAAAATTGTCTAGGCCTATAACGATTTACAGATTTGTTTACAACTTACAAGCCTTTACAATTACACACATAATGGGGACATTCAGTCCAAGTAACCAAACAGGCATGCTGTGAACTTAGCCTCTCCAAACTGGATATAGTGTAGCTGGAGGGCATTCAGCAGCTATTCCTGCAATCTGCTAATTTCCTCCTATTGTACTAAATTACTTGCTGATGAAGACAGCCATGGAACTCAAGTGTAAAGACATCAAAACTCTCAGTCTGCTTAAATAAATGCAAAAGAGGTTTTGGCTTATAAGCAACGGAAGCAGCTTCTAGCACCACCTTCAACTGAAGGGAAGTAGTAGAACTGTGTAATACTGAGAAATATCAAATATATGGAAGAAAAGAACAAGTGGAAAATGAAGTTTTATACATGAAACCCATGGCTAAAAGCATGTACCATGTGGAATTGGGCCATAACATAGTAAAGCATAATCAAGAGACATGGGCAAAATTATTCTAAAGACAAAATCCTTCCTTGTATTCTTTTAAGGGATGAAGGGAAGCAGAAAAACAACAAAAAATAATACTAAATCTTATTAGATTGAACAATTAGAAAAGTCTACCTTGACATGCACCTGTGATGGATCAGTATAATAGAAGATCTAAATAACTAGAATTCTGTAAAATTAATCTTAACTTTTAAATAAGCTTCCAACCCTCACAACATCTTTCTCTAGAAAAACATAGAACCTGACAGAAAAAAAGCCCAAAGTAAAATTAATTATATTACTCATTCATCTTGCTTGCAGGACTGCAATTAGTACTAAGGACCTTTAGATTCCAGAGTAGTAGCTGTCTTTCCTTAAACAGAGAAAACCAAAATATTGGCTAGGGAGAATCATAGTTTTCATTTTAAAGTCAGCTATAAGAGAAATGCTAACTACATAGGATCTTAAGAACGACAACTGTTATAACTAACTAACCTTTCAGATTATGGTTCACATGCATTTCTTGATACCTATTCTGATAAGTTTTACCTAGCCGCTATTACTATCAGAAAGAGGTGAAAAGACTACTGGTTTTGCTGAGCATAATTAAAACATTCTTGCTGAATAAAGAACTGCAGCATAACATATCCCAAGACAAGAATTATGACATAACATGGAATAATTTCTCAACAATAATAATGCAGAAAAACCTGGGAATTATGAGTGACTACAGGCTAAACATGAGTAAGTATAGGTTTGGTTTGTTGTTAAAAACAGGCTAATCGTTCCAGGTTGTGTCATAATTCTGTTAATACAACATATGCAAGACCACGATATAGTCCATGACACTCAATGTTGGTGATATATCAACTGAAATATTCTGCCTGGGTTATGCTACCAAAGTTTCAAACATAAGGTTTGGAGTACAGCCAGAAGCAATGAAGAGACTGGAAACAGAAAAGGAAAAAATAAAAATAAAAAAGTCATTCAGCATGACTGATGAGGAAAAAGGTGAAGAAGCCGCTGTAGTGTTCTCTTCTAGACTAAGATAAGAAAAACGTGAGAAGCTCCTAAAATGTCATTACCAATCAGTTGTTCTGCATACTGTCTTTGGATCTGAGGTGTAAAAGGAGATAATTTGCAACAACTGTTATTTGAACTAGGTATCAGGCTGAAGGAAAAGCTAAACTATAGGCAGGCACCAGTCTATGATACATATGGAAAATCAGAGAATTTCCAGCACCGAAGGTTTTCAAGAACAGCATCATACATAAACTACACCTACTTATAGAATACCAGAGGAAGTATTGGTATTTTGAGTAGTGTTTTCTACAGTGTTTGATTCCAAAATGAAGAAGATTCCAAATGAAGAAGAGCCTAAGAATTTCAGAGTTACCATATACGGAAAAAAACACACCATTAAATTTATTTGTTACATGTAGGTTAAGCTGTTGATCTAGTGCATAGTATGCAAGAATTTGCCCAATTTGAGTTTCCCTTTTTTTAAATTGAAGGATACTTACTGTCATTCTAAAAAATTATTTCATATGTGTACATCAAGATTTGAAATAAGTAGCCATTAGGTATTTCTATATAAAATTTAGGCATTATTGTAGAGATCACATTCTCTTTTACTTACCTGGTAGATTTTAGCATCCCTCATTAGTTTTTCTACAGGATATTCAGTATTAAATCCATTTCCTCCAAAAATCTGCACCGCATCTGTAGCTACTTGGTTTGCAATGTCACCAGCAAATGCCTTTGCAATGGAAGCATAGTAGGTATTTCTGCGGCCAGCATCAACTTCCCATGCAGCTCTTTGGTAAGCCATCCTAGCAAGTTCCACTTTCATTGCCATTTCAGCAAGCATGAATGACACTGCTTGGTGCTATGAATGATGAAATACACTAGATTAACATTGCCTGCTTAAGATTCTGTGACATCCAAAAAGAATATAATCTTTTTTATACACTAATACCTTCAACAAAGTAAATTGTACAAGATGAGTTCTACAGAATATGGATCAAGCTGTCATAATTCTGTGTTGAATTAGACTTTTAAGGTTTTCATTCTAAAATTCATTTAGTCACAGGGATTAAGTACTGAATTATGAAGTTGTGTTTCAGTATTTATGACATCTTATTTAGCTAGCTGTTTATTTAAATTTCTTTAAAACTGGTAAATTGTGTGATTGGTAACATATTCTAAGTTTTTATTAATACTGTGTATTGTTTCATATAGCTCAGAGAGGCTTATACCTTGCCTGAAAATCCCTATTTATTAGTATTGAAGAACTTACGTATGTCTTGAGAGTTTAGAAGAATTCCTGGAGTAACTGCATGGCTAGATTTACTTAGATGTCACTGACCTATGTATTTGAGAACCTAAGCAATGGCAGAGATGCAGTAACTCATACCCTAAAAATCAAGGAACAACCCTGAAAAATCACTAGTAGTACATCTACTGTACTGATGTGAAAACATAGCTTATATAAGTGAATACGTATGAATAAATATGTAATTAACTTACTTCAGCAATCACTTTCCCGAAGGTTTTTCTCTCCAAAGCGTATTTAGTAGCTTCATCGAGTGCTCTTTTTGCTAACCCAACAGCACCAGCTGCTACCTGAATTAAATACAGCACAGAATAAAAACAAAAAAATTCCTATTACATTTTATAAATAAATTATTTTTGATACTTACAGGTGGTCTGGTCTTATCAAAAGCTCCCATTGCGATTTTAAAGCCAGCTCCCTCAGCTATTAATACATTTTCTTTCGGGACTCTCACATCTTCAAAGACAATACCTCTCGTATCTGAGCAGCGTTGACCCATATTCATTTCCTGAAAAGAGAAATTTACGGAGGTGCAACTAAGTTGGATTTTTCTAAGGTACAACACATTATCTTGCTTTAGTTTACTCAAAGCATAAGGTAAGCTTCTCCCCTCCAGCTCCTCCCAGACACTTCAATTTCTTCTAAGAATTACCATATACGTGACAAATAGTAGTTCTGCATTTACAGACCAGCATGCCCTTTATTTGTCTAAGCTGGGCAGTTTATCTTACGCCTATATAAAATTGATTCTGTAGCTACAATCACTCACGTGGTCTTTCTCAAGTTCAACTGTATCATTTGAGGTGGGAAAGGAAAAAGTAAAGAAACTAGTATGCAGGCAGTAGAAAAAAATAACTGTAACAGAAACACACACACAAAAAAATAAAATGGAGTTTTCAAGTTTTCAGATTCCTTCCTTTTTTCCCCCTATTTATTTAATTTGCACCAGAACCTCGTGAGCCTTCCTTGAGCAGTAGCTAAAATTAAAGCTCACTGTGTAATTATGGTTAAAACTGTCCACCTTCTTTTTTATCCTTTGACGGCGTATTTCTCATCTACTGGCATTGATCAATAAAATGGTTCTCAAAAGATTTTTTTGCAGCTATTCAAAATCATTTTCTTTTAATCCACTCTGAATAATTCTTTATCTGACTGAGTAAAATTATGTCTTATGAATAGTTTATGTTGTGAAAATGAAAAGATGACAATGTGAAAATGTTCAGTTGCGTAACATGTTTTCTTTAATTGCAATTTGTTGTGATTTGATTTAGAAACAAATAATAACCCCTGGTTTGTCAAGTAAGAGATACTTTCTTTACCTTTCTTCCAATTTGGATTCCAGGGCTATCTGCCTCCACAATGAATCCAGTAAAAGCTTTGCTTGCAGGAACTTTTGGATCTGGATCGGTACGAGCAAGCAAGAAGTACCTAGTGTAAAACAAAGAAGTGGAAACTCAGTTTATCCTCACAATTAACAATGTGTGTGTATATCTATATATTTAGTGTCTCTAGCATGTAATAAATCTATAAGAAAATTAACAATCCATTCTTCTTGCCCCTTACAAAAATAAACCGACAGTGTGCAATGGAGAGAAGTGTCACTGCATCTCTTACTGCAACATTCAAGATTTAATAAAATTACTTAATATAAACATGCAAAGATTCTCCACCTTCTCCACTTACTTTAAGTCTTTATGGTATTATCAGTTTCACGAACAGTAAAAAAGAAACCTGTCACATCACATATTTAAAAATGAATTCTTAGGAGATACAGTGTTGCACAGAAAATGTTATCATCTGATTTCAAAGATCTTAATGTTATTCTTCTAAGTTGTAAATAAGTATTTCAATTAGAAATTAAACAGCTGTAAATCACATTCATGGTGTTCGGTAATGTCAAAAGATACATGTAGCTGGTACATTCTCTTTGATAGTTCTACCTTTTACAAGGAAATAAATAATTAGAAAATTCAGCTTTATGAGTCAATGCACACAGCTTTTTCACTTCAATTAAGACAATTTATGTGTTGGGGATGAGTGTGGTATTATGTGAGACATGATGAAAAGAGGTCTATATTGTCAAGCATGCTCCACAGACACACCACCACAGCAATATCTGGATTCTTTGTCTGTTAGAAAATGTCTTCCCTTATGAAAATAAAATGTAACACCACAATCCAAGAGTGTTTCTAGCCTCACTAAAAGTGAGAGATGTTTTGAACAGAATCAGTAGCAAGTGATCTCGATCACTGCACCTTCAAAGTAAAGTAGTTGGTAATATGGGCTTCCTGAGTATTTTGCAAGTTAAATCACACTCCTGCTGTCCTCCCTTGAAGAAAAAGCAAAATTATTTTGTTTGGTAGCATCAAGGTTTAAGAGGTATTCTTGAATGTATAGTTGCCATATCATCACTTAATTTCCTTTTTAAGCTTTGCACAGCCCTGAGAGTCTTATACCTTATGCTGATACACTAATCACAGATGCAAAGTTGTATTGGGGTGAAACATAATGAAGACTTGGATTTACAACAGAACTTTAAAGAAACACTAATATCTAACTTTGGGGAAAAAAAAAGCCAGTATAGAACAGAATAATAGAAAATGTAGGATGAGTCAACTGTTAACACACCAGTTTGCTTTCCCACCGTTTGTGATCCACATTTTCTGTCCATTAATAACATATTCATCTCCTTTCTTCTCAGCCTTTGTTTTTATACCAGCCACATCGGAGCCTGCTCCAGGCTCTGTTACGCAGTAAGCCTAGAAAAAAATAAAATATAAAATCTTGAGGAAAAAAGTTCTTTCTTTAGGAACCATATTATTGCAGACTATGTGCACCAAAACCACATAGTAAACCCTAAAATATTATACAAAAAACCCTACCACAAAAAGCAACAACTATTACCCTACAAAAAACCTACTACCCTGCAAAAAACCCTACTACCAAAAGCAACAACTGTCAAAGCAAATATGGGTTAATTTTCCTAATAAATGCATATTTTAAATAATTTTTAATGATCATAGAATGGTTTGGGCTGGAAGGGACCTTAAGGACCATCTAATTGCAACCCTCCTGCCACAGGCAGGGATGCCACTCACTAGATCAGGTTTTCTTCACCCTTTGAGTGAAGAATTTTATCTAACCTCTAACCTAAATATCCCCTCTTTTAGTTTAAAACCATCACTCCTCATCCTGTATTATCTGAGTGAGCAAAGAGTCTCTCTCCAGCCTTTTTAGAAGAACCCTTTCAGTATTTCAATATACAGGCCACAATGAGGGAGCCTTCTCTTCTCCAGGCTGAACATCCCCAGCTCTCTCAGCCTCTCCTCACAGGAGAGGTGGTCCAGCTCTCTGATCATCTTTGTGGCCCTCCTCTGGACTTTTTCTAACAGGTCCACATTTTTCCTGTTTTGGGGGCCCCAAACCTGTACGCAGTACTCGAGGTGGAGTCTGACAAGGGCAGAGCAGAGGGGGACAATCATCTCACTCGACCTGCTGCTCACACCTCTTTTGTTGCAGCCCAGGATGTATTTGGCCTTTTGGGCTGCAAGCACACACTGTTGAGCCTTTCGTACACCAGATAAACATGATAAACAGAAACATTTTGTAACTCTTAAGTCATCAATTCCTCATACTTCACAAACTGATGTAAAAGCTGAGGATCTTTAAAATTTGCAAATAAGAGTACAGTGTAACATTTTATACCTACTGTGTTCTTCATTTTATGGGGCTTATTTATTCAGGTTGTAATGCATTGCACATGACTCTTTCTTTCTCTGTAACAAGTACTGCTCATGTCATATGAATATGTGCTTATATAAGCCTCTTTTAAACTCCCACACCTCTTCTTAGATTCACAGAAGCTTGTAATTGTTCAGGTAGGAAAAGACCTCTAAGGTCATCTGGTCCAGCCTTTAACCTAGTACTGAAGTCCACAGCTAAACCATGCTAAATTCTATATCTACACGTTTCTTGAAGACCTTCTGGGATGGTGACTCAACTACTTCCCTGGGCAGCCTATTCTTATGTCACATAATCTTTTCAGTAAAGAAATTTCTCCTATGTCCAACCTAAACGTCCCCTGGTGCAACTTGAAGTCATCTTCCCTGTCTTATCACTTGGTGCTTGGGAGAAGTGCCCAATCCCCACCTCACTACAACTTCCTTTAAGGCAATTGTAAAGTACAATAAGGTCTCCCCTGAGCCTTCTCTTCTCCAAGCTAAATGACCCCAGCTAAACAACCTCCTGAAAGGGAAATAATTTTTTTTTTTTTGGTAAGTGATTAGGATGGTTTTCCAGGTAATATCTTCTATTTTCTCACTGTTCGCATCAAATTTACTATTCCTTGTCTTTGAATAAATGACACAGTGTATTTACATGCAAAAATAGGCTAAATTTTAAGTAGATACCACTGCTTTCTTTCAAAAAATGACTAATACCGATGAATGTAGGTTAGGAACATTCTACAGTGTATAAGTTATACTTACACACATCATTGGTTCTTCTGTCATTCTTCCCAAGTATTTTTTCTGTTGCTGCTCATTTCCTGCAATGATTACTGGCATTTGCTGAAAGAAAATATTTATACTATTAATCTGCTTTTTTAAAACGCACAGACTTCAGTTTAAAGGAGGTAAGAAATGACAGAACTTACCCCTAGGGAATTTGCTTCAATGGCAGTTTGAACCCCTGTGCATCCATAAGCTAACTCTTCCGTAATAAGGCATGCTTCAAAACTGCCAAGGCCAAGACCGCCTACAGTTGAAATATTTAATTTACTAAAATGATTTTAAAGTGGGACATACTAGCAATTTACATAAATTAACTATCAAAAACATACTGCCCCGTATACACTTGATTGTGCGCTGCGTTTGATCAGACATCCCACACCAACTTTTTAAATAAAGTTTTGTCAGAATGGTAAGAGATGATTGGAAAACTACATTTGACTGCTCCAAGGTTGCATGATTGATATGGGGCATGTTACACAGAATGGCAACAACTGTTTGACTACTTTACATTTGAGAATGTCCTTTAGAGTTCTTAGGAAGCAGAGAAGTGACCACAAAGGCTCCTGAGCTACCATAGCTCCTATGAATACCGAGTTATTCATGTTAGTCAGCCAACCAATCTTGTAATCTGTTTCTGACAGAAACCGACTTTGGGAAGTGCTTCGAAATACAGTAACAGTGCAGCAACATTTGTTCAAAATACATGCTCCATCCTCTAGGTGTCTCCCTCAGCCTGAAGTACTCTTGGTATCCTTGTTAACGCTAACCCTTGACAGACTTCCCTTCAGTGAATTTGCACTCATCTCTTTTTAACATAGGTAAATATTTTAGCATCAATATCATGCAGCAGCTATGAGTTTCACAAATTAACTACACACTGCATAAAATGAAGGGGATATAGAGATTTTAACTGTTCAGCAGATGTGACCAAGGAACGACCTGGCTGGAGAATGGGGTAGGCTGGCTGGGAGCAGGAATGCCAGGGACAGAGCAACTCTGCCACAAGTTTCTCTTGGTACCGTGATGAGAAATGCCACAGCTTTGTCTTGTAAAAGTGCTCAGGGGCCACCTTTGGGCCGTGGACCCGGTCTGGGGGGTGAATATAATGCAGGGCTAGCATGTTCCATGCTGATGTTCACAGTGATCAGTGCTGGTGCAGGGGCCTATAACAAATGGGCTCATGATGCATCTTGGCAGGCTCCTTGTAGTGGTAGGACTTCATCCAATGCATTGTTCATTAAACCTTTTTACATTTAAGGAAAAGCATGTGTTTAATTCACACTATCTCCTTTACTTTACTCAGAACCTGCCATCTGCTGACTTCACTGATGCCTTCTAGTTGTATGGAAAGGGATGATGAGCTATCAATCCCTTTTCACACTCTTCATGACACTGACATTTTAGTTATTTCTCATACAGAAGCTGTTCTGTATCTTTTGCTGTCTTTATCCTTTTTAGGAACCCCTTCCACTTCCATGATAGCCTTTGAAGATGGAAGGCTCAGACTACATAATGAATATAACAGGAAATTAAAAGGTTAAACTTAATTATTCAAATATGCAACTGTTTATTTTATACAGAATCCCTAATTACACATATAAACACCTCCAAGTCCTGTTCTTAGTTTTATTTTACAGATTAAAAATATTTACTTACCGCAGCTTTCTGGTATGTGTGAATTTATAAGACCAAGTTCCCAAGCCCGTTTTATGAGTGGAAGAGGATACTGAAATAAATGAGGAAAATCACCTTCTGATTAATCACAGCCAACATTTTAAATTTCATGCAGGGTAATATAAAAATCTAATTTTCCCCTACTGTATGATAGATTTACCTCTCCAGTTTTATCATATTGTGCAGCAACAGGAATAATTTCCTCCAGAGCAAATTTACGAGCAGTAGCTTGAAACTCTTTCTGTTCATCAGTAAGTTCTATTATAAAAGAGAAAAAAGAAGTCACAAATTCTACATTAGCTTTAATTTTGCCAGTTGTCAGAGTAGGGGAAAAGAAGAGTAGTGTCATTCCTCTCAAGACAATCTAAACCACCACTTCCTGGGCCTCTCTAGTAACCAAAAAAATTCAACTTTCTCTTCATACTGAACTGCAATACAGTGTTTTTTATTTTAAACTAACTCTGCAATTTGTCCTTAGTTGCTGCACTCCTTTCAAAGAATGTGATACCTACCGAAGCTAAAGCCAGCTCCAAGTTTGCCTGTATGGACATTTTGAGCAGGTTTACTAGAATGTGATCGCCATCCAAGCCCTGCAATGGTTTGGAGCATCCGCTGAAGAGAAACAGAACAGGAGATATAAGACATTGATAGCTCAAGTCTCCTAAAGCTACTAACCTGATGGCAGCACAACTTTAAATATAGATTCCCTGTTTAGAAAACAGTATCGCATCAGGTACAATACAGTGACTAACATGATCTAGAAGAATTCCTGGCTACCTTCAACTTTGTTCCTGTGGCAAGCTGATGCAAACTGATGGCTTACATCAACATGGGATCCAAGACAGCACTGAGCTTGTGTGAACTGGTGTACCCATTTCTAAGATTGCAAAATCATTTATTTAAAAATAACTAAGCATAATATAGCACGTCTTCTTTAAAGAACATAAATCCACATGTGAACATGCTCAGAGACATAATAATACATATATTTTGAAATGTACACTAATCAAGCCAGAAGTTATTGCCCACTACTAAGCACTCCACCTATCCAGTGTTTACCTATGGTCAGGATTAGTATGATTCTGAAAACAACAATCCACGTAATAAACAATAGGTATCAGAATATTTTGACCTAATAATGCCCAAGATTCCCTTCTAGCAAGTTGCAGTAATGTATATATACTTAGTGATTACTGTTGTAGTGGTGTCATCGCAGCCTGCATCAGAACTGGCATGGCCAACAGGACTGGGGAAGTGATTGTCCCCTTGTACGTGGCACTGATGAGCCTGCACCTTGAGTACTGTGTACTCCAAGAAGGACATCAGGGTTCAGGGGCATGTTCAGAGAAGAGCAAGGAAGCTATAAAACACATCTTATGAGGAGTGGCTGTGGGAACTGGGGTTGCTTAGCGTGGAGAAGAGGCTGAGGGGAGACCTCATCTCTCTCTGCAACTACCTGAAAGGACATTGCAGATGTCAGTCTCTTTCATCGTGTGAAAAGTGATTAGGTTAAAAAAAAAAGTTTGATGAGACCAGTCACTTATTTTGTAGCATTAGAAAATTGAATTAATCATAATAGTACAAAAATATGTCAGAATTTGTATTGGAAACTCTAGAGACAGGAGCGGAATATAGCTGGGTAGGCTATAAGTAGTTAAAAAACAAAGTAGTGGTAGATGACTGCTCTTAAAAATAAGAATGCTATGCAGAGAAGGTTAAAAAAGCAAACACGGGTATCAACAGAGTGAAAAGAGGTATTTTTAAAGCATACTGAAAACATCTATAAAGTTGAAAGGTGAAGAAATGCTGGAAGACTAGGCATAGGACAGGGGAAGGTATCACATAACTGAATACTTAACTATTAAGTTTATTCACAGTTTGGGATTGTATTTTCTATTAGGCAATATATTACTCATTTGGAGTTTTCACAAGCCATAGCATTGCAGAATAGTAGCATGATATTTTACTTAAGTTTTATGCAACTGCTACCACTGTTGTAATATAGGATAACAAACAAAATCAACAAGCATCTAGACGAACCTCAATCATTCAGAATTTTTTACACCTTCCTTTATCTAGTAGAAGCCAAGATGATGATAACATTGAGCAAAAGCTAGGTACTAGAAATCACCTTTTTTTTTTTTTTTTTAAAGGAGCAGCCCTTGATAGTCATACACAGCTTTTTCACCAAAATGTTTTGTCTCAACTAGAAAAAGTACTGAATTCAAAATAATGCTAAGGGTGACATCCTACATAAAGGAAACAGTGAAATTCATCCCAGAAAACCTATGTCTGTTGGGGTATGCCAGATCAGCACGGAAGCTTCTGCAGAAACACCACAGACAGACACATGGAAAGGACAAGGTGTGATCCATCCCTGGCTGTGGCGCAAGCAATCAAGTGACAAAGGACCACAGTTTGTAACCTGTAAGAATTTGGGTTGCCACCTATTTCATCTGCTTCCCTGTTGGACTCGGTGGGACAGCTGGATTCAGTGCCAAGGTGCTAGTGATGCTCACACAACTCCTACAGCTCTCTGCAGCCAAAACCGTGACTGTGAAGGTGACGTGTCCGGAGGCTGAACTCGGAACACCGATGTACATGGTGCATGGTCACTGTCTGTCGCCTTCCTATGGCTGGAAGCTCTCTGCCTGGTGCCCTGAACACCCGCTGGCCTGGCACACCACCCGCCCTGGCTGCAGGCCCAGCCCAGCGGTCATGCCTCAGCACTGACCCAGGGCCCTTCAACTTTTACCTACTTCTGGAAGTGGGGAAGCCAGGAAAAGGCCCCTGCGAAGGCTTAGCAAGGTGCTACCTGAGCCCTGAACCACCTCCACCCTGGAAATTAGGAGGTGCCGGTGGGTCAGCAGCTTTTGATGTATACAGAAATCCAGGTTTATAAAAGCTCAGCCCTTCAGAAAAACAACCTTTCTCCACTGCTCAGTAACTTCTTTCCATGTAAGCAGTGTTTCAAGTTTAGAGAACTGCAGCACTTCAGAAAACCAATATTTATGTACTGCACATATAAAAACAAAAACAAACCAACATAAGCAAAACAAACAAACACACAAAACAACTGTGTAGGCAGCACAGCTAGAAAAGGCACTGTATGAAACACTCTGAACCGTAAGCCCTGACGCTTAGAAGCAGGAAGCAAAACCCGTTTTTTTAATTTTTTTGTTTGTTTGTTTGTTTTCTAACGGCCCTGCGTGTGCAGCACAACAGCAGAGAGACACGAGCAGCGCTCCTGAGATAAACGCTGCCAATTCACGGCCGAGACGGCAAAAAAACAAACAAACAAAAAACAAAACACAACAAAACAGCGCAGGGCGCGGACTTCAGCCCCGCACAGCTCCGTCCTCAGGGGCTCCCGAGCAGCCCCGAGCCCTTCAGACCTCCGAGGCCTCCGCAGCCCCCGGCCCTGCCCCGCGTCCCCCCAACCCCGCCGCTCACCCGGGTGGCTCCGAAGGCAGACATCTTGGCCAGGGCCGCGGAGGCTCCCAGGGGAAGGGGGGGGCGGCGCTCCGGGGGCAGCGGGGCCGCGGGGCCGGGGCCGGGCTGAGGCGGGTGACGGGGAGAGGGGCGGGGAGGGGGCGGCCGGCCCGCAACGGGGCTGGCCGCGGGGGACGGAGCCTCTCGTCCCTCCCCTCGGGTAAGGGGGAGTTTATTTCCCTCTCTGCTCGTTACAGGCAGTGTGGGAGGCGCGTTTCGGCTACCAAATGGCTCTCTGGATGCAGTCTCCTGCCAGCCGCCTACGTCTTCTTCCTGCTGGCAGAGCAGTCCCGAGGCCTGTTTCACCGTGTTTTCGTCCCTCAGGGAGCGACGAAATGAACTTTGCGAAGGTGTGCCAGGAGCTGGGGCTTTGCAGGGGGTAGTTCTGTGGAAGCGTAGCCACAAGTGCTCTCAGTCCTGGCTGCGCGTTAAAGCAGCGAGCTCTAAGTTATTATATTATATATAAAGCAGCGGTGTTCTTGCAAACATCTGCAGTAAGGTAACTGCAGAGTGCAAAACACGTTCTTTTGAGTAGCATCGCTCCAGTGTCCTAAAGCAGAATAAACGCTGAAATAACACTTCCGAGAGAAATGGCTACTTTGATTTCTCTATTAACGTTTTTTTTTCCTATTTGAAATTTTAACAGAATTACCAAAACATAAGGCAGTTTTCTGAAAGCTGGATTTTTGCTAACCTTTTATTTTGCGTAACAGTTTAAAGTAAAATGTTGAAGGTATTTTTAGCATCGTTATTGCCTTGGTTTGCTCAATTCTTGATTGCTTGTTTTGTGACTGCCAGGTATGGCTACTGGTTTTGTACTCAGTACAGCAGAAGCACTTCACTAGGAAACTGGCTGGTAAGTTACTTTTTTGTCATATAGATGAACTGTTTGAAAACAAGCTGATTGTAATCTTGCATAGGCTTCATACTCCAGGCCTTTACTGAATGAAGGCATGTAAGCAGCATTGACTTAGTGCACAGACTACTAATTTTTCACTCCAGTATCACTGGATTTTTTTCTGCTGTACTTTAAGGGTAGATGAGTAAAAGGTATAGGCAAAATTTATAGCTGTATGTTATTTAAATATTTCTTGAAGATTTTTATATCTTTTTCCTGTTTTATATCTTGTTTCAAGTACTTTATACCTCTGAATCGTATGTCAGTGGGACTTTTAAATATAAGCACACAAGTCTGTGTTGTGTGTTTTTGTAGGGTTCTGTGCCATAGCTCACATTTCCCAAGTATGGTGTGGAAGATTGATTACTGAGCAGTCCACTTACTAGTATTTTGACGGCAAAGCGACAGTAGGGGTAATGTAGGCTGGGTTTTAAGAGGCATTTGTATCTATCCTATCCTGAGTTGTAAGACCATAACATTGCATTTAGTAACATCTAGTATACGTAACATTCAAGAACTTAACTGTCTAAATGGGTGTTGACATAAGATGCAATGTTAACAGTAATTTTGCAGTCAAACCTCTATAATTATCTTTGGCAGCTGTAGCAAAACATGAAAGAAATCCTACCTTAAGGCACAGGAGTTCAGTTTCCAGAACAGCTGATGGAACTTCTGCCCACACACTGAAGACAGGAATCAACAATGATTGCAGGTATCCTGTCTTCATAGGAGAGGTGCTCCAGCCCTCTAATCATTTTTGTGAGCCTCCTCTGAACTTGTTCTAATATTTCCATGCCCTTGTGCTGGGGGCCCCAGGGCTTGTGGTGGTTTTACCTTGCTAGGCAGCTAAACTCCACCACAACCGCTCTCTCACTCCCACATCTCAGAAGAGAAAGGGAAGAAGAAAGGAAAAAAAACAACTCACGGGTTAAGATAAGGATAATTTAATTAAAGGGAAAACAATTAAGATAAAATTGTTTTTAAGGGAAAATTAATTGAACTAAAGGGAAAAAGAAGACGGGACAAAAGAAAAAAAAGTCCATGTGGAAGCAGAGAGAGAGGAAAGAAATTACTCACAAATTAATCACTTCCCATCTATGATTGATTCTTGATCATGTCCCTGAAGCAGGGCCTCCATACACGTAGCTGTTGTTCCGAGACCATACATTTTCATAACAAGAGCCCGCTCCTCCCCACTCCTTCCCCTTTCCCACCTTTTATTGCTGAATGTGACATCATATAGTATGGAATATCCCTTTGGTGGGTTTAGGTGCCCTGGTGATGTCCCCTACCCCCAGCTTGCTGGCTTTTGGGGGGATTGGAGGGAGTCCTGGAGCTGTGCCAGCATTGAACAGCAATAGACACAACACTGGTGTGATACCAGTGCTGTTGTAGCTACAGGTGCAGAGCACAGCCCTGTATGGGCTGCTGCAGGGAACGTTAACTCCATCCCAGTCAGACCCAGCACAGAGCTGAACGCAGGGCTCCAGGTGGGGTCTCACGAGAGCAGAGCACAGGGGGAGAATCACCTCCCTTGACCTGCTGGCCACGCTGCTTTTGATGCAGCCCAAGGTACAGTTCGCTTTCTGGGCTACAGGTGCACGTTGCCAGCTCATGCTGAGCTTCTCATCCACCAATGCCCCCAGGTCCTTCTCCCCAGGGCTGCTTTCAGTCCTTTTTCCGCCCAGCCTGTGTTTGTGCTTGGGATTGCCCTGGTCCAGGGTTCAAGAACAGAGTATTTATTGACCATGTAGTCATTTTTTTTTCCATTTTTATTCCCTCTACCCTCCACATTTATTCCAGTTTAGAAGTTTGCATGTGTATTTGCTAGCAAACTTTAAGCTGGACCTGCCAGCGAGTAGCAGGGCCCTTGGGTCTAAGCTGGGGTATCAGGCAGGTGGTGGGGTCTGTGTGCTGGTACTCCCAGGGGGACCCCTGAAAGTGGTGTGCACTGGGGGTGAGTGTGAATGCTACATGTGTGCAGCAAGCACCATACTGGACCAGCCAGTGAGCTGGGGACCTGTGGGGTAGGTCAGGGGCTGGCGACTGCAGGAGTTGTGGGTGGACAGATGGGCCATGCTGATGCTTGGGGACCTGCAAATGTATGCATGTTTTTAAACCCTGAGTGTGTTTGTGTACCTGCACTGATGACTGTCTTCCCCTGCCAGCCAAAGAGAAGGGGACTTGGCTGGCTGTGTGTCTTGTTTTACCCGAGTCCTGCGTGTAGGTGCTGTTGAAGGCAGCTCGTGTGACCAGCCGTGTCACTGTCCTGTGTGTCTCTGGGGCATGTGCTCAGCATTGCTGCTAAGTGAACCCCACGAAGGGGAAAGCGGCAGCTGCATCCCTTACTTTGGGCAGAGACTCCAATTTTTCAACAGTTGGGATGGAAAAAAAAACAAAACAGGTGTTTATAGAACATTGGAAGGACAAGAAGCGATGCAAATGGCTCAAACTGCAGGCCTAGTGATGGGATTTGTAACTGAGGGGTGGGTAGGGGGAGAGGGAATGAAAAGAGCCACTCACTGCAGTAGGTTGCAACACCTCCTGTAAAGAACAGAGCATTTGCAGCTATCAAATTGATAAATTATATTGGCAGGAGAAAACCTGAGAGAACAAGTCTAAGGCTGAGCTCTTTAGGATTTGTGAGGAATCAGGTAGAAAAGGGAAATGCACCACTGCAAAGGAGTAGCCTCACCTTACAGAGATTTAACTGTGACGGAGCTGAGCAGTAGGGCTGAGTGGTGCAGAGGACATTGCTGAGTGCTGGGGAACAAACATCACAACTCTGCAAGTAAGGTGCTCACGGGGACTGTACATCCCTCTTTACACAAACACACATCCCTCTTGCAAATGAAAGGTGACTGGACAGGACAGCCCAGGGTCAGTGTGATTGCCAGTGGCACAAGAGGTGCTTGTCCCCAAGGATGATAAAATAAACTCCTAACCAAGGAGATACATTATTTTTTCCTCCCCTAAAATTCCCCTTCTAGAGATCCTTAAAGACTGCCCATGAGAATGACAACCTTTTGAGCAGAGGGATGGGCCAGGTGACAGTTTCAGTGCTGTCCTACAGAGCTCTCACCCACGCCCCAATATCAGCCCTAAAAGCATCCACAGCAGCAACACTTAGGGTGTGTGTTTGGGGGGTCAGTGCAGGGGAAGGGGCTGAGATAACATTCCGACCCCTCTGCCAGAGAGCCAGAGATATCAGGCTCATTCACCAAAGCAGCATGAGCACTGCTTAAAATGTTAATTCTGCACACCCTCTGAATTTGCTACTCAGCCCACGCTGGCTGAGATTAGATGCAGTACAACTCCCTGGGAGGCAGGAAGCCCCTGCAGGGAGCTTGGGAATTGCTTTTCTATCTTTTTTTTTTTTTTTTTTTTCCTCCCCTGAATGCTGCTGTCACTTGTACAGCCCTTCTCCTTCCTCTGGCTGCCGGCCTGCATAGGAATGCAGGCAAGTCCCTGCACACTCCTGACATCTCCACTTGCTGAGTCTGCTAAACCTTTTGTAATGTTCAATCTGCTCATTGACCTGAGGACAAAGGAAAACGTACAGCACTAGCCTGCACCCCACAGTGGTCTTGGAAGTAACTGTAAATCCCCCATAACCATGGGCAAAGAGACCTCTCCACCAACACGTGCCATGTGACACACCTCTAAATCCAGTTTGTGATTCACAGGCCAGTTATTCTTGTGGCAAGGAAGGGGAAACTGGGGGGGGAAGGGTTAGACTGGGGTGTGTAGAAAGGGTTACCTGCTGTGCCCTGCCCTAATGAGTTACCTGTTCTCCTACAAGCTTGATACTGATTGCTTTGTGTCTGCCTAGAGCTGCAAACTAGGGCCTGAGCACTCTCCTGGAATGCACTAGGAGCAGCAATCACCAAAAGTCCTGATTTGAGGAAACTTCAACCTAGGAGATGAGAAAGTCCTTTTTGTCTCCTGAGGCCTGGAGCCAATCTAATGCTTGCACCTCGCCTGCCAGAAGCCGTGCTGTGCATGGCAATGAAGGTCAGGATGGTTCTAATGATGTGTTCAGATGTGTTTTGTTGTAAATTATCTATTAGCTGCTGCAAAATGTAATGGGGGGGCTTTCATTTCTCTAGTGGAGGATGGGGGTCTTATGATCTTGACAAAGCTTTAGTAAAACTGTGTAAATCTGTCCATGGGTCCTGTTTCTTTCATGGTCGTGGAACATCCCAAGTCATTTTTGTGACAGAATTTGGCTCCCCAGGTGGGACCGCACTGACTGACTGCATCCAGAGTCTCCGGGGATGGTCTGGGCTGTGAACTGGGTAAAAATCACCTAGTTTATGTCTCTAACAGATGTGGTGGTGGTAAGATAAAACTGTAAATTCACAGAAATCTTGCAGAGTGGTTGTGTGTTAAAATTGTAATTCCACATAAATCCTGAAACTTAGAAATTGGACAAGATATAGTGAGTGATTGATGCTCCACTAGCAGAAGTTTTGGAAAATTGGAATAAAATTGGTGGCATCTATAGGTTGTCTAAAAAAAAGGTAGTGGAATTTTGTCAGACACCTTGGCCTGCTATGACTGCATTAGGGACTGCAGACTAAGGGTGGCCAGGAGTTGGCTGTTTTAGCATAGATTGCCTAAGGTTGTTGTGATTATTACTGCAGGACCAATCCCCTGCCCTGGTATGTTTGGGCAATTTGGAGAACTGAATTGCCCAAACAAAGTGGTCAATTTAAATAAAATGAGTCATAGGGTGATAGAAAAAAGGCGTCAACTTACAGTGTTTTGTCTATGCAAGTTCAAGCAACTGCTGCTAGTGGTGAAGGTGTTTCTGCTGTGCTGCTGTTGCCTCTGGATCCCTCCTCTCTTGCTCTCTTGTTTTGCATCCCTGGCTGTTCATCCTGCCCTGCCAGCTCTGCTAAAGCAATCACAGAATCACAGAATTTCTAGGTTGGAAGAGACCTCAAGATCATCGAGTCCAACCTCTGACCTAACACTAACAGTCCCCACTAAACCATATCCCTAAGCTGAGGTTGTTCTCCCTTTGCCTGCCATCTTCCTTTCACCCTCCCTAGAGGATGCATTGGCATTGTCTTTGGTGCAGGTGCCTTTTAGTGCTGCGCTGGGTTAGTAACTGCAACAGAGGCAGCAGGAGAAGGAATGGCAAATTGGACAAAGGTAAGAGGTGGTCAGCAAGGATCAGAGTACACCCCTCTGCTTCCAAATGAGGTTGGAGAAACAGCTGTGAATATTTGGGGAAATAGATCCTGAAACAGGCCCTTGGTTGTCTTATTGTTGGTAGATCAAGCAACGCCAGATAACAAGAAATATTTTACTAAATATACCCCAGGATGGCAAGGTAGAACAATAGAAGTAATGAGCATAACCACATTTGTGTATAATGGGAGAGATGAGGATACGGAAAAGCTAGACAAAAGAGGAAGTAGCAGGAGCAAACGGCAAGCCTTCTGGCAGCCGTAATTGGAAGGGATTTTAAGAGGAGGCAAAGAAATAGTAGAAACCAGAGAAGCAGATATCAGAGTAGAGGCTGAGCGACATTAGAGGATTGCTGCAGTTATTCCAAGCAATCAGAGCACTGGAGAATGCCCAGGAATCTCAAGGAAGGGGACTTAGAATGCAGGTTAGGGAAGCCTGATAGAGCAGGGGACAATGAGAGGAAGATAAGCAAAGATATTTTTAGATCACAAACCCCAGCACTGGGAAATGAAACAGGAATATACCTCCCAGGTGGATCCCAGGAAACGATAATAGATACAAACATTGGAAATAAGGTTATTCATGTTTACTTGATACCAGGACAACTTATTCCACAGTAACCGATGTCCCAGTGGGCTCAGATGTAACAGGAAATGTAAATGTCATAGGTGCAGAAGGAAAGCAGGGAACTGTTTCAAAGATAGAAGATGTGATGGGCCTGCTATTAGTAGACCAATTCTTTTTGGTATTAGAATCAGCGCCTACAAATTTATTAGGGTGGTACTTATTCTGTAAATTGTGAGCAGAATTGGTATGTGATCACTCAAGGTATAACTGTAAAACTTCCAGGAGAAGATGTTCCAACAATAATGTTTATGTTCTGGCAGAAAATAAACAAAATCCCTGAGGAGCTGAAAGGCATACAAACATCTTTGTGGGCATGGAGTTCAACGGGTATGGGGCTACTAAAATCAGCAGCCCCAGTTACATTGAAAACTAAAGGAGGAAACTTCCCCCCTTAAAGCAATACACATTCCCACAAGAGGCTAAAGATGGAATAAGGCTGACGTGTGAAGAGTTGTTGAAGAAGGGAATTTTAACCCCTTGTAAATTTCCTTGTAAAACAGCATTATTGCCAATAAAGAAGCCCAAACGTGCCCCAGAAGGAAAGCTGGTTTTTAGATATGTACAATGATTTTCCAGGCCATGGATAAGAGCCTGTGGGAAAATACCTGAACCATTTGTGGCCTGCACAAAAGCAGATGACTGAAATGGACTTCAGATTTGGAGAAAGCTTTCATAATCCTGTAAAAAGTTTTGATGTCAGCACCCACACTCAAGATGCCAAATTACAGTAAGCCGTTCCATTTACTTGTGCACGAAAGGAAAGGAATGTCCTCTGGGTCTTGGCTCACACTTTGGGAGGGCGGATGTACCCAGTGGCTTACTGTCAGCCCAGTTGGACCCAGTTTTTAAAGGCATGGCAGGAAGCATTGGAACAATAGCCTCAGCAGCACTGATAGTAGAAAAACGTCAGAAGATTATGTTAGGACTCTAAACACCCTACATGGCGTTGAATTGATGTTAACTAAATGTGCTTCTTTATCTGTATGAGTTTTCAGAGACTCCACAAGTACGAACTGCTGTTGATGACAGTAGATAACATCCTCTTGAGAAGATGCAAATCCTTGAACCTGGCAACCTTGTTACCATTGGTGGATGAAGGGGAACCACATCATGGCTGCATAGAGGTAACCTAGAATCAAGAAAAGATGACCTTTTCTTGATCTGTAAGACCAAGGTGAGCTCTTTCTTGATCTTGACAGACATTTCAGATCCTTAGAGACCTTAGCCTGCCAGCTCCAGACTGGACTCTATCTGTAGATGGATTATCTTACTACCTGGAAAGAAGGTAAGGAACGGGGTATGGCACCGTGACCCAGAACAGATTGCTAACAGCAGAGCGTATTTCTCCTAAACACAATGCTCAAGCAGTTAAGTTAATAACCCTGACATAAATCTGCAGGGAAGCAGAATGGTAAAAAGTGACCATCCATGTGTAGTAGAAATATGCTTTTGATATCTTCCATGCTGCAGGACAGCTGTGGAAACAGAGGTTTCATGACCTCTAGTGGCAGACAGATAGTAAATGCTGAATAGATTGAGAATTTGTTAGCAGCTATTAACCTTCCACTTTGAAGAGATCAGTGTGATGCATAAGACAACCCACAATAAAGAAAAGACTGATTTATAAAAAGTAGGCACCAATGCAAACACTAGAGCCAAAGCAATAGCAAGACAGCCTTTGGGAAAAAATCACATATCAGGAGACTCTTCCTAATTTGCTAATTTTATATGAACAAATAGCAAAAGAAGAAATAGAGGAATGGAAAAGACTGGGTGCACAGATAGATAAAAGAAGAAGTAAATCAGGTTTACCAATTTTGGCCAAAAGGTACTTGATTACAATGGCAAAAATCCATTACCAACTAAATCATTTTGGACATACAGCATTGGCAAAGACAATTCTGAAAGGACTGGTGTGCCTCAGGAATTTATGTTGCAGCAAAACAGGTGACTAAAATTTGCCCAGTTTCTCAGGTATACAGTTTGAAGGTGGACAAGGAGGAAAAGACTCTTGGAGACAAACCATGGGCTACTTTCCTGTTCCAAAACCTGCAAGTAGATTATACAATGTTGAAAACACATTATGTGCATGTCAAAGGGATACAAATATATGTTAGTAATTATTGACTAGTCAGGTGTTGCAAATAGATTTTTACACAACTTTGATTTAGCAACAATCTAAGATTTATTAATACTTTTTATGGTAAGTCACAATATTAGATTGTATTATTCTTAATAGCACTTAATGTGCATTTAATCATCAGCCAATTTAACACAATAATTCAAAGGAATTTGCTACAATTGAAACTGTGACTTGGCTAACGGTTTGAGAATGGCAAGGTTCATATGAGACTTACTGCAGGGTATTGGGAGGGGGAGGTCTAAAGTCAGTTTTGTGCTTACAATCTTCCTCCATTTTTGGTAAATTACTCACTCTTCTCCCTCATTGGCCTTTGTCTGCAGGTGAGCCTTGACACTCAAGGCGTCAGCCCTGAGAGACACCCCACCTCAGAAGTGTCCCAGCTTAGGGACACTGAGGGTCACAGCCTGCTGTGATCCCTGGAGAGCTCCATAATTTCTCCACGGGGAATTTCAATGGGTACCTGCTTTAAGACAGTACCCCCTTTGTTCATGGTCATGGCTTTGAGCATGCACTTGGTGCTCTGATATTGATGTGCTGTCTGGTTCAAGGAATGGTCGCATCAAGGCCTGCTGTGGCTCATAAACCCAAGGAAGACTTACGTCAAGTGCAGGAGAAAAGCATACCTACCACAATAGGATGCCCCAAAGCAATCACCTTTATGGAATGCAGAGGCAGGCAGTATAATAAGATACTTATTAAAAGATATGGTGACCAGGCTTGGAATTCCAGAAGAGGTTGATTCAAACCAAGGGAGCCATTTCACAGTTCAAGTTTTAAAAAGGTGATATGAAACATTAGGCGTCACGTAACACCTGTATACCCCATATCAACCACCATCATCAAGGACAGTGGAATGAATGAATCAGAGCTTGAAAAATACTGTATTTAATACTTGTGCAGAAACCAATCTGAAGAAGACAATCACTTTAATGCATACAAAGCAGAGGCCAAAAGAGATAAGATTAATGCCAGCTGGGGTATTATTTGGGAGATATTTTCAGATTCCAAATAGATTTTCATTTTCAGATTCCAAAAATTCTTATGTAGCTGCAAAGACTATCTTATGGGGAGGGGGTGAAAGGTTGACTCAGTATGTGGTTATGATCCACAAGTACATAAAATCTTCACAATACCAAGCTCAACTACAGCAACCACTGTCTTTAGAAGGGAAAATGCAGCCCTATGAACAAGAAGATTACATAAAAAGAAAAATCAGTTAAGCCCAAGGTGGGAACAGCTTTCTTTCAGGGGATATTGTTGACTTCTTTTTCATCAGTACTTGTAAGAGGGAAAAGCACTGGGATGCACTGTTCTCATATGAAATTTGGCAAGGCTGAAGAAGTTAAAGTTCCCTTGAAAATTATATTGAAAAAAAAAACAAAACACCAAAAAAACACAAACGCAACAAGTAAAGAGAAATAGAGTCACAGAATCATAGAATATCCTGAGTTGAAAGGGACCCACCGAGGATCATCCAGTCCAACGCCTGGCACCACACAGGTCCACCCAAAAATTCAGTGCACAGTCCAAACGCTTTTTAAACTCCAACAGGCTTGGTGCAGTGACCATGTCCCTGGGGAACCTGTTCTAGTGCGCGACAACCCTCTCAGTTAAGAACCTTTTCCTGATATCCAGCCTGTATCTCTTCTGTTGCAGCTTGACACCATTCCTGCAGGTCCTATCACTGGTCACTAAAGCGAATAGATCAGTGCTGCTTTCCAGCATCTCATCTCCCAGTCTGTACGTATAGCCCCATCCCAGTTGCCCCAACCCTTTGCCCCATCCCAGTTGCAGATCCAGCAGTTGCTCTTGTTAAACTTCATGCGGCTGGTGGTTGCCCAACTCTCCAGTCTGTCCAAATACCTCTGCAAGGCCTTTCCACCCTCAACAAAGTCAAAAACACTTTCCAGTTTAGTATCATCAGAAAATTTACTCAAAGGACCTTCTAGTCCTGTATCCAAATTGTTTATAAAAGCACTGAAAAGAACTGGCCATAAAATGTAGCCCTGGGGGATCCCACTGGTGACCGACCGCCAGCCTGATGTGGACCCATTTAGCACAACCCTTTGAGCCCTACCAGTCAGCCAATTGCTCACCCATCATATGATGTTTTTTCTTTTAGCTGTATGCTGGACATTTTGTCCAGTAGGATCCTATGAAAAACTGTGTTGAAAGCTTTATTGAAATCCAAAAAGATTACATCAACTGGGTTCACTTGATCGGCTAGATGGGTGATCTTATCACAAAAAGAAATCAAATTTGTTAAACCAGACCGACCCCTCATGAACCCATGATGACTGGGATCAATGACTGCATTGTCCCCAGGTGCACTTCAGTAACTCCCGGGATAATCTTCTCCATAATTTTACCAGGCACTGACATGAGACTGACAGGCCTGGAGTTATCAAATAGGTGGTTCAAGATAAGTAAAATAGATCTGTCATTAATTGTGATATTGTTGTGTATGGCTAACAGACAGAAATGTCAGCCCTGCTTACAGCTCTATGCCATTGATTTAAGTATGGCAATACAGGCATAATACACTTGGATTGCTAAATTCCTGATCATAAACCAAAGTCTTGCTCTCCGAAGGACTGGAATTCAAGCCTGCACAGTGTGCCTGGGCTTCACAGTGCCATTCACTGCAGCAGGTATGGGATCTGGAACAGAGGATTGGAAGAGAAAATAGTAAGGTTGTAGTGCTTAAAATTGAGAAAATTTCCAGTATGTATCTGGAACAAAGCAAATGTCCATAGTTGCCCAGACCAGAAGAAAAACATCACTCTGCATGTTTGTTCCCCAGCTTCTGGGGTTGGGATGGCAGCAGCCAGCCTTGTGTGTAGTTCTGAGTTCTGGTATGGGCCTGCAGAAACTGTGCATACATTGAACCTTCCTGGGCTGGGGGAGCGATGGGTTGTCCCAGGGTAGGACAGAAACCCAGGCCCTGCTGTGCTGGTGTGCCATGGACTCCCCCCCCCCCGCCCCTAACAATGCTCACCCTCTCCCTATTCTTTTGCATCCCCCACTCCCCTTTTTTGCTTCCCTCTCTCCCTTTTCCTCAGGCACCCCCTGAGGGGGCTGAGGGAATGGCAGTGAGGGCACTGGATTCAGGGGTGCCAGAGATCTCGGGGTTACCCAGGCTGTGGGAGATGATTGTGGGGGCAGCCCTAAGGCAACAGGGGCCAGTGGGGGTGATTGTTGTCCCAGGGGGGTCTCCTGACAGGAGCTGTCAGTTGTGGGGACACCCAGGAGCCATCCCAATGCCTGAGCCCCCTGGTTCCTCAGGGGCAGCTGAGGCAGCCGTGTGGGGCTGGTAGACCTGGGCTCTGCTGGAACAGCACTCAGAGCGCAGGCAGAACACGGAAAGTGACAAACATGGGTGCAAACAGTCTTCTTGTGCTCTAAGGACAATTCTTGGCTCAGAAGCACCATTTCAAGTTTTTTTTTTTTGTTGTTTTTTTTTTTTTTTTTTTTTTTTTTTCACACCTGCTGGCTCTGGGGTCAGCTTTTTCCCCATGTGGTGCAGTGCACACTACTTCATCAGTCCCCCTCAGCAGCACTGGCTGCTGGCTCCTCCTGGGGTTCCCCATCTCTCACCCTCCCTGAGTCCTCAAAGTCCTGTGTTCACTTGGAACCACCATCATCCTCAAGTTGGCCCTCACGACCCTTGATCTTTTGGATGAGGTAGGGATTGGTTTCCTTCAGCACATCAAGGAACAGGTCCTTGCAGTTGGTGTCCCAGCTGGGCATGAAGCTGTAGAGGAGGCGCATTTTCTCCTGTGGGGTGCTGTTTGCTCGGATGCAGTTGTACTGCTCATTAGTCAGAACACGCATGTAGAGCCGATCCAGAATGCTGTCGACAAATGGCACACACTGGATCAGCTCCTCTCGGTGTTTCTCCACAAAATGCTGTCCTGGTGCACAGGCTGGAGATGTACAGAAGGGTGAATGGTTGGGTGCTGCTGCCAGCTTGGCAGGAGACAACCCACCAATGTTAATACTGAAGGTCCCGTTACTGCTGTCCCTTGACCCTTAGGGCATAGGTGGCATGGAAAATTAATCCATCTTGTATCTCCCACTTCCACTAAGATTTTGTGCAGGAGAGAGAGATATCCATAACCTCAAAGCAGATCTCATCCTGGTCCTCCTCACCCTAGACAGAATCTATTTCTAGAGATGTGCTTTATAGGCCACAACTCTGAAGTGCTTTGGGGCTTTGATATAATCCTCTGGAGCTGTCGGGGACACCTTGTGTTGGCAGATAGGACAGAGTTGTGTCCAGGGACACTTCCCTCTTGGAGCTAAAGTGGGACCTCCTGGGAGTCTCCTAGGGGACCATCTGGATGAGCAGAGGGACATCATGGAACCCCAGTTCTGCACTGACAGGAGCCAAGATGCACCAGCTCAGAAGACATCTGCATGTAGAACCCTGAGCTGTGGTTCTTTGGTGTTGTAGTGAATCCTGAAGCACTGATGAAGGGGACACGAGTCCACAGATTCTTCTGCATTATGGCCTCATGGCCCTTCCCCTTCTGGCAGTCTGGGCTGTATTAGGGAGAATGAAAACAGTCATGAACTCACCTTTATGTCTGACCTGGAGAACAGAGGATGGCTCATGCTCCAAAAGTGAGGGACCTGCATGGGTGAGCAGCAGAAAGGAAGATCTCAAGTTAGGTGGAAAGCCATGGCTGGCATTCTGTGGAAATAGCTCATGTCCTCATACTGTCCCATTGTCCCTGGCCTGGATATCATACTAGAATCATAGAGTTATAGCACATCCTGAGATGGAAGGGACCCATAAGGATCATCGAGTCCAACTCCTATCACCACACAGGTCTGCCCCCATTCTCCCCTGAGATTAGTATGTCTGCTGAAGGGAAATCTGCCACCATGACTGAGGAAACGCTCCTTCCACATTTGATGTCTTCTCCTTGGCCCTCCCTGCCAAACCCACACACCCCAAAAGATGAACAAACCTGAGCATGTTGGAGTGGAAGAGGTGGCCAGCTGCTTGATGTCACCTGGAGGAGAGACAGAAGGAGAATGGAGAGTAAGAATTGAAGACAGGAGGATGGGACATGCACTATTTGATGTCTGAACATCTGCACCTGAGCATGTCTGCACCATGCTCCCTTCCCAGGCCAGGGGACTGAACACTTGGACATCCTCCAAGCCTGTCAGAACCTGTGACACAGGCCTGCATCCTGCTCTCCCTACCTGCTCTAAGGAGGGTGTCCCAGAGTGGCCTGCAGTCCCTCTTGCCATCCTGGACCACCTTTGTCAAGGTGAGCTGCATTCCTTCCTCCATGTCCTTGGTGTAGATCTCAGTGAAGAGCTGACGTCTGTCCAATGACAGGTAGATGAATTTCAGCTCCTAGCAGAGTCAGGGTAGTGTGTCAGGATGATCCATGAGAACACTATTGTTCACCCTGGTCGTGAGGTATGAGGCTCACTTACTTTGGGGTTTATCTCTGCCCTTGAAGGACTGGATATGCGATACCACCTGTTAAATCTCAGTGGTCGGATGGTGTTGGGAGGTTTGTTCACCAAGACCGAATGTCCATTTCTCTTCTCATCCTCATCCACTGCCTGCAAAATTGTAGCATAGTGACTTGAGAAGTGGTGACGGGAGTGCCAAGAGGGCAGGGAGACAAAGTGCTAGTCTGATTGCTCTGGTAGAACTCAGCTGAGGAGGAAAAGCTACAAGCAGTTTGAAAGAGCAGGATCCCTCTGATGCCTTGTGGGACCCTCTTCAACAGAAGCCTTTCCTCCAGGTGATTTCACCGAATGAACCCAGTCTTTTCCTGATGCTCTTGCTGCACCAGAGTCATAGAGAAGGTGTTGTTTAGTGTCCCCTGAGATAAACTGTCTCTCCAGGCCACCCTCTGATGGCATGTTGTTGCTGCTGCCCCTCAACTCTCCTTAGATGACAGGCACACTGCCTGGACTCTCTGGGGATTTGTGCCCCAGTGCAAGCAGCTAAAGGTTGGGCCTTGCTTCTGACCACATGGCCAAGGCTGTTTTGTGGTCAAGGGAGAGACGTCCTCCCAGAAGCTGTCTGGTAATGTGTGCCATGGCCAGGGGGAGGAATTGCAGTCTGGAGGCACCTGTCTCTCTTGACTGCATAGAGGATGTGCACAGGTGACCTGGGTGTGTACCCTGGGAACCAACAAACTTGAACGAACAGAATCAGAGTCACACTCACCTTTTCCAGGCCACGATGGTTGGGGATTAGGTAGAGGTGAAAGGTGATGTCTGCAGCACTTAAGACCTGATAGAGGAGTACAAGGGAATGGACGGGGATGAATGGCAATATGTCAGAAAGCACTATGACACCCATGGGGGAAAAGCTGGGGTCCTGCAGCACAGCATGGAATGGCTTCACCCTTGTAGGCTTCTCCAGGAGTAGGTTCCCATCAACAACGTGGGCAATTTGCATCCAGAAAGTGTTTTGCTTCCCCTCTGTCAATGGACAAAATATGTTACAGATTGGCTTGCCCCACCAGGGCAGCCAGCCAGCAAGTGGGTGTGTGCTCCTGTAGGGCCTTTGCTGTCTCACCCACCAAGCCATCATCTTTGCCACAGTACCTCCAAGACACAGGAAGTGTGGGATATAAATGGCCTCTACAGTGCCTGGTGGGGCATGGATGTCGAACACGGGGCCAACCTCCATCCATACAGGGGGGATCCCTGAAGCCAGGTGACGCTCCCAGAAGGAGTACTTGTACTCAATGCTGGTGGCCATCCTCACCAGGAACTCAAGGTCTGTCTCGACACAGCGGAACAGACCAGCCCGAGGAAAATGAGCTCTGCAGAGTGGTGGAATGAGAGGAGAAAGGAACTGTCAAGTTAAACACCAGGCTGTGGGATCACCCTGCCCTTTTCCTTGGAGTGTCCTGCTTTGAGGCTTTCCTCAGCACAACTGCCCGATGTGTAAAGACATGGCAGGGATCTGCCCTGTAAAAGCACCTATGTCTCTCTGTTGCATGGATGTCTTCCTCTGTTGGAGACTTTCCTGGCCTAGAGATCTTTGATTGGTATGAATCAATCCCTTCCACCTCCAGTAAGAACTGGCCCATGCTTGTAACTGTTTGTGCAGGGCAGAATGGAACACACTCAGCCACCAGGTGCTTACCTGTATATCTCCTTCTTCCCTCGTTTGTCCCCAATAATCTCTGGCTTCATTTCTTCTGCCCAGTCCTGAACAAGAATCACAGAATCACAGGGTGTTCAAGGTTGGAAGGGACCTCAGGAGGTCATCTAATACTGTTTCCCACAGCATTCTCTTGGAGAAATGGGCTGCCCATAGCTTAAATGGGTGTACACTTCTCTGGGTAAAAAAATGTCTGGGTGGTTGGGCCCAAAGGGTTGTTGTGAGTGGAGTTAAACCTGGTGGGCAGAGGGCCACAAGTGGTGTTCCCCAGGGCTCAGTACCAGGGCCACTTTTGTTTAAGACTTTTATCAATTATCTTGTTGAGGGGATGGAGTGCACCCTCAGTGAGTTTGCCGCTGACACCAAGTTGGGTGGGAGTGCTGAATCTGCCTGAGGGTAGGAAAGGTTTGTAGAGGGATGACATTCAACAATGGTAAGTGCAGGGTCCTGCACTTGGGCCACAGCAACCCCATACAGTGGTATAGGCTTGGGGAAGAGTGTCTGGAAAGCTGCCCAGAAGAAAAGCTGAAGGAATAAGCAAGAAGGGTGGTTAGGCATTGAACAGGCTGCCCAGGGAGGTGGTGGAGTTGCTGTCCCTGGAGCTATTTAAGAGGTGTGTGGATGTGGCACTTAGGGACATGGTTTAGTGGTGGACGTGGTAGTGTTAGGTGGATGGTTGGACTTCCTGATCTTAAAGGTCTTTTACAACCTAAACTATTCTACAGTCTGGTCCAAAACCCCTGTTCAAGCAGGCCCACCTAGAGCAGGTTGCCCAGCACCATGTCCAGAGAGTTTTTGAAGATCTCCAGGGAAGAAGACTTCACAACCTCTCTTGGGAGCCTGTCAGCACTCTCAGGCTTTCCTCATAGAAGTGCTCCAGGCCTTTTGTCATCTCCATGTCCCTGTGTGGGACTCTCTCCCATAGTTCCGTGGTGCTCTTTCTTGTACTGGGGAAGCTCTGTGCAATAGTACAGCCAGTTGTGTGTCATCTACAAACTTGGTGATGGTATGCTCTGTCCCATTATCCAGATCATTAATAAAGATATTAAACAGGACAGCACCCAGCACAGATCCCTGATGTACACCACTAGTTACCGGACTACAACTAGACCTTGTGCTACTGACCACTACCCTCTGGGCCCAGGTGTTCAGAGAATTTTGAATCCGCCTCACTGTTTGCCCACCCTGCCATCCATAAACAGCTTCTTTATGAGGATATCAATAGAGGACAATGTCAGAGCTGTGGATATTGTCTTACTGAAGTCCAGGAAGGCAATGTCCATAGCTCATCCATTAGGCTGGTGGATCAAAGAGCATGTGCTGGTCTTGGCCCTATGGGCTTCCTCCTGGGTGCTTCTCTGGCTCTGACTCAGGGCCTCAGGCTCAGAAAATGCATCAGGCTTTTGTCCCACATGAAATGAGTCAAAGAGCTCATTAGGATTGTATCCAGATGCACTGAAGTGACTGGAAATGAATCCCCCTTTTCACTTCCCTTTGCTGGTCAACACCAGAGATGGATGTGTACAAGGGTAGCCTGGGAAACCACAATAGCATGAGCAGGCAGAGATGTGCAGACCCTGAGCCCAGCTGCTGGATGTCTTCATGCACTCACATGCTGCCCTTGGAGAGGAGCTCCAAGAAGCTTTTGTAGCCAAGGTGAGGACAGGAGTAAAGAGAACTCAGTACTGCCTTACCTCTTCAGTGCGACATGACATGCAGATGGCACCTGAACGTGTGTTGCTGCCCGAACTGGGACTGGTGCTCTTATCAATGTCTCCAAAGAGTGGTAACATGGACACTGCTGCCCCATGGACGCTGCTGCCCTCGTCCGACCAGTCTGTCTTTTTAGAGGGCAAGTCCGCAGCTCTAGCTGTCAAGTAACAAGGAAGTGAGCATCCTTTCTCCCTAAGGCCTCAGGAGCTGTGATGGCCTCCCCAACTCCTGAGGTCTTGTAGGAACTTGAGCCTGAATGCTCCAGAGGAGCTGTCCCAGTCCAGAACCCACCTTTACATTTTCCCCTAAACCCCTTGAGATCCTTCCTCTGCCTGCCCTGTGGGTCTATTCATGAAGGTTGAAGCCAAGAGATCCCAGCTGACATTTAAGCCCCACATTTCTTGCTCAGCAGCAGGAGGCCTGAGGAATGGCCTCATCCCATCCTCCCTGTACTTCCATTTCCCAACAGATCCCTTAAAAAAGATGGCTTGGGGAACAGCAAGCAGAAATGCAGCTGAGCTGTAGAAGACACTTGCCACTGCCTGGAATAGCGACATGCTGTATCATGTCGCTCAGCACATAGTATGAAGGAGGAAACCAAAAGCCAAGGACTGTCTGGATCTTTAGACATTTTAAGTAGCATGACTACATAGAATTTGAATTGATGTAGCTGCTGCTCTGGGTAACTCTCCATTCTGCACACAGCTCTTAGGTATTTGGCTGCAGTGTGGATTTAATTTTGTTTTATCAGTTGTGATAATACACTTGCCAGGAATGTTTCTGACTTTCTTATCCTGAATGGTACTGGGAAGAGAACTGGAGTGAAGTCAGTGGAACCCTCACTGCTGTGCGGCATAGCCACATGGAAGCTCCCTTTGTGCTATTCCCTGATTATGGTTGCAAGATACTTTGCTGCCTTTGCTTGTAAACTTTGAGTTTTGAGTGGCTACCCAAAGTGGAGCTGTGATCATGACCCACCTTGCTCCAGCTGAGGCAAATTTGCCTCTCTCTCCAGCACTGAGAAGGAAGGCAGACTTGCATCCCTCCCTTCCACTGTCCAGGACAGGTCTGAGCTTGGCTGAAGGGAGACATTCCCTGTATTGCATTTCCTCACAAGGATCATGATTTACATTACCTAAGTTCAGCCATAAGCTCTTTGGGTGTTTCGTAGATTCTCATCTCAGAAGTGGAGAGATTGTTCCCTCCAAAGCTTAGTCTGTACTAGACCAGGTCCCTGCCCAGGATGCACAGGGGAAAGGTGGAAACTCAAAGCCAGCTGTGCTTTTGGAAGGGTATGTCTTGAGGGATGGAGGGGACTTTGGGAAGGTGCTGTATTCAGAAAATAAGGAGCTAATAACGCTGATCAGTAAAGAGTACACTCAGCACTTACCGCACTGACGTTTAAGGCCAGACGCCTGGAGAACTGCAGGAGAGAGGAGTCAGTGGTGAGGTACAGAAAGCAGGGTGACCTGATTGCTTCGAGGGCTTGGGAAAGGCTGCTTGGAGTAGAGCAAAGGAGAGACAGCTTCTAAGGAAAGAGATGCAGATGAGCAACAAGAGGAGGTACTTGCTCTGGAGTGGGAAAGCAGCACCTTCCACACTGTCCAGCGCATAGCTCCAGGATGGGGACCACAGGGCAAGGACTGCCTGGATCCTCACCCATCTTGAACATTATTATTGTACCAAATGGGACAGGAGGGGACTTTGGAAGGGTGATGTATTCAGAAAACAAGGGAATGATGATGTTGAGCAGTTCAGAGTTCACCCAACACTTACCAGCCTCACCCAGAATGTCAGACTGTGCCCAGGGACCTGCAGGAGAGAGGAGTCAGTGGTCAGGTGCAGAAAGCAGAGTGACTTGATTGCCTTGAGCGCTTTGGAAAGGCTGCTTGGAGCAGAACAAAGGAGAGGCAGTAAAAGAAATGTAGCTAAGCAGCAGGAGGAGGTATTTGCTATGGTGTGGGGGAGCAGCATCTTCCAGCACTGTTCAACACATAGCTCAAGGATGGGAACCAAAGGCCAAGGACTGGATCTTTACCTATCTCTGACTTAATTAACGCACCAAATGAGGTAGGGTGGACTTTTGAAAGGTGATGCATTCAGAAAATAAGGGCATGAAGGTGCAGAGCAATTCAGAGCTCACTTTGTCTTTCTGCAATGTGTTCCCAAAGATCTGCAGGAGAGGGGAGTCAGTGGTGAGGTACAGAAAGCAGGGTCACCTGATTGTTTCAAGGGCTTGGGAAAGGACTCTTGGAGCAGAGAAAAAGAGAGACATCTTCTAAGGAAGAAAATGCAGCTGAGCAACATGAGGAGGTACATGCTCTGATGTGGGACAGCAGCACCTTCCAGCACTGTCCAGCACATAGCTCCAGGATGGGGACCACAGGCCAAAGACTGCCTGGATCCGCAACCATCTTAAAATGCATTAGAGCACCAAATGGGACAGGAGGTGGCTTTGGGAGGTTGATGCATTCAGAAAACAATGGCATGAAGGTGCAAAGAAGTTCAGAGCTCACTTTCGTATCTTGCAGTATGTTCCCTGGGACCTGCAAGAGAGAGGAGTCAGTGGTGAGGTACAAAAAGCAGGGTGTCCTGATTGCCTTGAGGACTTGGTAAAGGGCTGTTGGAGCAGGTCAAAGGTGAGACAACTTCTAAGTAAAGAAATGCAGCTGAGCAACAGGAAGAGGTATTGCTAAGGTATGGGAGAGCAGCACCCTCCAGCACTCTCCAGAGCATAGCTCAAGAATGGGGACCGAAGGCCAAGGACTGCTTGGATCCTCAGCCATCTTAAAATGCTTTAGAGTACCAAATGGGACAGGAGGGGACTTTGGAAGGGTGATGCATTCAAAAACCAAGGGAATGATGGTATATATACACACAGCACTTACTCTGTAATATGGCTCTACCTGGTGCCTGGACAGCTGCAGGACAAAGGAGACAGAGAAGTGGAAAAAATTAGGGTTAAAGCACTATATCTGCAGTCCTGGAATTCAGCTGGAAGCATGAGTTTTCCTAATGTGTTCTTAATAGCCTCCTCTACTTTTGTCATTTGACAGTAACTGGCGTGCTGCCACCTCCTATAGAAATGGCTCCTGACCATCCCAAGGACAAAGGTGTTTATATGCAACAGTAGTTGGCTCATTATCCTGAAAGGCCCAGCCCCTGTCTTGACTTTTTCACAACTGGGAAGATAGTAAAGGTGCATTTCTTACCTGTATATGCTAAAGTGAGAATTGGATTTGTTGCACATAGAACCTTATACAGGCAATATTTCTTTGTGACATCCCACATTGGCACCAGTTCATAGAGCTTCTGCATTCTCTTCTGGTTGGTTCTTTCTGACATGATGCTGTCAGACTGCTCCGAGGTCAGTACACGTTCACGGAGGAGAGCCATGATGACATTAGCCACATTAGAGGATCGTTGGATCACAAATTGTTTGTAGCGCTCGACAAAATTTGCCCCTTGTAGAGAAGTGGAGAATACATTTGGTGCAATTCATACCTCACCAGGGTAGTTCCAGCAATGAAAGAATCTGAATGGTTGATGTGTCAAGCTTCCTCCTTCCCCCAGGGAAGAGCAAGGTCTGATGAAGGTGGGATGGTGGAATTGGGCAGGAACCCCTTGCCCTCCACCAAGGAAGGTGCCCCAGCTCTGTGTAGCCCAGAACCCCATCCAGTGCATTCTGCTTTTCTGCACTGGGGCCCATGGGGAAAGGTGGGGTTGTGCAGGGACCCTCCAGCTGCTTCTCTGGGGTGAGGCTGGAGCAGAGAGCATGTTGCTTCATCTACAAGTTATTTACACCAACTGCAGACATGTGAGTGCACCCCAGATATCCCAGGGAGACCTGGGTAGAAGGAAGCATTTGCTCTCTATGGGACCAGGTTCTGAGGTGTGTGTCTTGGCACAGCATTTTGGGCTGAAGGCAGTGCAGTGCCAAGGGGAACAGCCTTCTGCAGCACTTGCAGTAACAGGTATGGGTCACTTGGACTCAGGGCTACCCTAGTCCCTGCCTGAACCTCCTTTCCCCCAACTTACCATGGGTCAGCCTGCGCAGGAGTGCATATGCCAGGGTGCTCCTTCCCATGGCCCTCAGCACTCTGATTGTAACCTCCACACAATAGGGCTGTCCGTAGTGGCTGCACAGCAGCTCAGCGAGGGCTGCTCGTGACAGCCCCATCAGGCTCTCCAGTTCGATGCGCTCATACTGCTCCTTGGGCTGGATTTTACTGAGTTCCCTTTTGAATCTCGGGAAGGCGTATCTTCCTAGCTCTTCAAGGGTTTCCCGCAAGAGATCTGCCATGATTTTCTCCATACTGCCTCTTGATGCCCCAGTTCACCACGGTGCTGCTGCAAAGAGAGGCAGATGCTTGCGGATGAGTGGCTGTTGCAGGATGCAATCCCCACCCCGCGCCCCGTAGAGCAGGAGTTTTTTGCTGCAGGGAGGCAGCAGAAACGTTAAGGACATCTTTCAGCTGGTGCTATGGGGACTGGCAGGTTATTTAGGGATTCTTGGCAGAGTGATGAAAGACCGTAGAGCTGTGGTTATAATTACAGTTGTTTCAGTTGTTTCAATTCATAACCATTTAAGCAAGCAGTGTGGCTTATTCTTACCAGCAATAGCTTATTGTTGCACAGAATTTATGTGCAACAAAGTACACTATACTTATTACCATAGCTTTCTTACTGTCTAGAATTCTTGCTTTCCGTGACTTGTCAGTCATTTCCTGTCTGGTAGCTGTAGAAAGTGAAATTGAAACCTTTTTCCCCTGTGGGAGCGCTGGGATGTCCCGGGATAGGGTGGAAACCTGTCTCCCCCCGTCCCTCACACTGCTCATCCCCTCCCCATCACCTCACATCCCTGCTCCCCTTCCCAGCCTCCCTCTGCCTCAGCCCCCCTGCTGCCTCGGGGACCCCACATACGAACCCCCCACAACCTCGGTGCCTCCCAAGTTCCGCCTGTGCATGCGCAGAAGTGGCGGCACCTTTGGGTGCTTCTCGGGCTGGGTGGGGAGCAGCGTGCAGGGGGGTGCGGCCGTTACCGAGCCCTGAGGGAACGGCAGTGGGGGCATGGCGCTGGGTGGGGGAGGACCATGCGTGGGCATTCACCCACAGACTTTAATCTGGGCTGGACAGCAAAGGGCGGGGGTCTCGGGTTGTGGGTCCATGCTGCTATGCCCCGGGATGCTTGTGTCTGTGGTGTGCATGAGGGACCAGTGTGTGACGGTGTGCATTTGCAGTGCACTGAAAGCTGGAGCAGCTAGTCAGTAGGTGGCCCCTGAAGTAGGTAAAGGGTTTGGGGTCTGGGCAGGGGTTCCAGGTGGACAGAAGAGCCATGATAGGTACTTGAGGGATCCACAAATGCGTGTGTGCTTGAAAACCTGGAGTGTGGAGTGTGCCTGCAGTACTGACCTTCTGTCTCTACCAGCCAGAGAGGAGGCAGGGGGCTCAGCTGTCTCTGTTTCACAGAATCACAGAATGGTAGGGATTGGAAGGGACCTTGAAAGATCATCTAGTCCAATCCCCCTGCCGGAGCAGAAACACCTAAATCATGTCACACAGGAACACATCCAGGTGGGTTTTGAAAGTCTCACAGAATCACAGAATCACAGAATTTCTAGGTTGGAAGAGACCTCAAGATCATCGAGTCCAACCCCTGACCTAACGCTAACAGTCCCCACTAAACCATATCCCTAAGCTCTACATCTAAACGTCTTTTAAAGACTTCCAGGGATGGTGACTCCACCACTTCCCTGGGCAGCCTGTTCCAATGCCTCACAACCCTTTCAGTAAAGAAGTTCTTCCTAACATCCAGCCTAAAACTCCCCTGGCTCAACTTAAGCCCATTCCCCCTCGTCCTGTCACCAGGCACGTGGGAGAACAGACCAACCCCCACCTCTCTACAGCCTCCCTTGAGGTACCTATAGAGAGCGATAAGGTCGCCCCTGAGCCTCCTCTTCTCCAGGCTGAACAAGCCCAGCTCCCTCAGCCACTCCTCGTAGGACTTGTTCTCCAGGCCCCTCACCAGCTTCGTCGCCCTTCTCTGCACCCGCTCAAGCACCTCGATGTCCTTCTTGTAGCGAGGGGAAAGGAAGAAGAAGGAGACTCCACAGCCCCCCTGGGCAGCCTGTTTCAGTGCTCTGTAACCCTCACTGTGAAGAAGTTTCGTCTCATATTTAAGCAGAACGTCCTGTGTTCCAGCTTGCACCCATTGCTCCTTGTCCTATCATTGGATGTCACTGAGAAGAGCCTGGCTGCATCCTCCTGACACTCGCCCTTTACATATTTATAAACATTAATGAGGTCACCCCTCAGTCTCCTCTTCTCAAAGCTAAAGAGGCCCAGCTCCCTCAGCCTGCTCCACTTCCTTAATCATCCTCATGGCTCTGCACTGGACCCTCTCAAGCATTTCCCTGTCCTTCTCCCTTTCATGTGAGTCCTGTGCGTAAAAGCTGTTGAAGGCAGCCATTTGCTGAGGCAGCCTGTGTGACCAGTCATGCCAGTGCTCTGTATCTGTCTTTGTGTCTCTGGCATATGCTTGGCTTTGCTACCAGCTGAAACTGAAAAGGGGAAAGCATCGACTATGTCCCTTGCCCTTGGGTGTTGACCCCGGGTCTACAGGCACCGGGCTGGGCCCCAGTGGCTGGACAGGAGAGGGCTTGGGTTGGAACAGCTGGAAGAGGAGGCCGCGCTCCTGACATCCATGCATATCTGGTGTAGTTGTCAGGATCTGGTCAAGACTGTGTGTATGTGATGAGTGCCTGATCATTTGCTAATGTGCCCCCAGTGATAAATTTCCAAGGAACCTTTAGAACACTATTTGGGCACATAAATGCCCACCTGTGTTAGTGAATTCCTGCTTTAACTGAAATGGCTTGCAATGATTGGTTCAGGCCTAAAAACTGGAATTTGTACTTTGGGTGATAAAAAGAAATGCTTACCAAAGTATTTTCAAAATGTCCTGTTGCTAATAAATCACTTCCAACTATGAAATCGATAAATGATATTGGCCACAGAGTTGGAAGTAACCTGAAAGAATCAGGCTAAGGCTGAATTCTCTACAAATTGGACTTGTCAAATTTGTGAAGAATTGGGTAGGAAATGCTAATGTGTAGTTACAGAGGATCAGTGTATCTTACATGGTTTTCAAACTTGATGGAGCTGAGCAGTAGAACTGAGTAGTAAAGTGGAAATCTGTGATCTATGGGAGGGGAAAAAAGCTATCTGTGATCTATGGGAGGGGAAAAATCACTTAACTCTGCAAATAATGTACTTAGTGGAAATCTCTTGTGCCCCTTTCATAGGACAAATCCATATTCTACCATTCTGCCTGTAGATGAGAAGAGGCTGGACAAAGTAACTCATGGTCAGCCAGTATAATGGTCTGTGGCAGAAAAGGTCCACGTGTCCAGCTAGCTCGTATGTGACTGTGGAATGTCTTTTTAAGGATCTGGGACCCTTCTAGGGATCCTGAGAGAAGTTGCCTGTCAGAACAGCAAAAACTCAGGGATGGAGGATGAGCCAGGTAGCAATTTCGGAGCTGTCCTGCATGGTTTCACCCTCCACCATCCTGGGTAATTTAAGAGCTAAAGGCAACTGGAGTGGCTGCACTCAGTGGTGAAGTGGTGAAGAGGGGTAACCACAGGGCAAGGGACTGAGAAAACATTCAGAGCTCCCACCTCCACCACAACAGAGACAGAGATATCAGGTTCATTCATCTAAGCAGCAGGAATTTTGCTTTAAAGGTTTCAATCATATTGACCACACTCTAAATTAACTACTCCACCACCACCAGATTGAAATTTGATATTTTTAAGGATGGATAAGGTGGGGTCAATCAACTGAAATGGAGGTAACCCCCACTCCCATTCAGCTGCTTGGAGGTGGTGTGCTTGGGTTCCTATGATGCATCCAGGAATCTTTCCCTGTGAGAGATTCTTGAGAATATAATGAAGGAAGAGGTGGGCAGACTCTCATAGAATCATAGAATGGTTTGGGTTGGAAGGGACTTGAAAGATCATCCAATTCCAGCCCCTTGCCAGACTGTATCTAACTTGGCCTTAAACATTTCCAGGGATGGGGCATCCACTACTTCTCTGGGCAACCTGTTCTAGTGCCTCACCACCCTCAGAGTAAAGAATTCATTCAGAATATCTAATCCAGATCTACCCTTTTTAAGTTTAAAACCATTCCCCCTTGTCCTATCATGACATTATCAGATACAGAGCTCACCCTGAGCTTTATTGTAGGCCTTTTTTAGGTACAGAAAAACAGCCATGAGGTCTCCCCAGAGCCTTCTCTTCTACAGGCCCCCTTTCATAGGAGAGGTACTCCAGCCCCCTGATCATCTTTGTGGCCCTCTTATGCACTCGTTCTAATAGCTCCATGTCCTTCTTGTGCTGGGGACCACAGAGCTGATCAGAGTACTACAGGTGTGGTCTCATGAGAGCAGAGCAGAGGGGGAGAATCACCTTCTTCAACCTGCTGGCCACGCTGCTTTTGATGCAGCCCAGGGTTCAGCTGCCTTTCTGGTCTGCAGGCACACATTGCCAGCTCATGTTGATCTTCTCATCCAGCAACATCCCCAAGTCCTTCTCCTCGGGCCTGTTGTCAATCCAGTCTCCACTCAGCCTGTATTTGTGATTAGGATTGCCCTGGCCCAGATGTAGGACTTTGGACCTGGCCTTGTTGAACTTCATGAGGTTTTCACAGGCCCACTTCTAAAGCCTGTCAAGGTCCTTTTGGATGGCATCCCTACCCTCCAGAGTGTCAACCACAGCACACAGCTTGGTGCCATCAGCAAACTTGCTGAGGGTGCACTTGATCCCACTGTCCATGTCACCAACAAAGATGTTAAAGAGTTCTGGTCCCAATACTGACCCCTGAGGAGCAGCAATTGTTACTGATCTCCACTTGGACATTGAGCCATTGACCGTGACTCTTTGAGTGCAGTCATCCAGCCAATTATTTACCCTCTGAGTAGTCTGTCCACCATATCCATGTCTCTCCAGCTTAGAGACTAGGATATGGGGGACAGTGTCAAATGCTTTGCACAAGTCCAGAAAGAGTATATCAGTTGCTCTTCCCTTATCCATCAGTGTTGTAAACCTGTCATAGAAGGCCACCAGATTTGTTAGGCATGATCTGCCTTTAGAGAAGCCATTTTGGCTGTCACCAGTCACCTCCATATTTTCCATGTTACCTAGCATAGTTTCCAGGAGGATCTGCTCCATGATCTTGCCAGGCACAGAGGTGAGACTGACTGGCCTGTAGTTCCCCAGTTTTCCTTTTTTCCCATGGGGGTTATTTTTCTTCTCTTCTAGTCAGCGGGAACTTCACCAAACTGCCACGACTTCTCAGATATGATGGGTAGTAGCTTACCAACTTTGTTTGCCTATTTCCTCAGGACCCATAGATGCACCTAATCAGGACCTATGGACTTGTGCACTTTTAGGTTCCTCAGCTGGTCTTGAACCTGATCTTCTACAGTGGGCAGTTCATCATTCTTCCAGTCCCTGCCTTTGCCTTCCTGGGCACAGGCCACGTGGCTGGAGCTCTTGTTGGTGAAGATTGAGGCAAAATAGTCATTACCTATAGTTCTATAGTACCTATAGAACTCTTTCTTATTGCCCTTGATGTCCCTGGTCAAATTTAATTCTAAAAGGGCTTCTGTAACTTGATCCCTGGATGCTCAGGTGATTTCTCTGTATTCTTCCCAGGCTATCTGTCCTTGCTTCCTCTGTAGGCCTCCTATTTCTGCATAAGTTTGGCCAGGAACTTCTTGTTCATCTATGCAGGTGGACTGATTTCCTCTTTATTGGGATGCATTACTCCTGAGCTTGGAGGAGGTTATCCTTGAAGATTAACAAGATTTTCTGGGACTTTCTTCCCTGCAGGGCTTTGTCCAATAGTACTCTACCAAGCAGGTCCCTGCAGAGGCCCAGTTCTGCTCTCCTGAAGCCCAGGATAGCAAGCTTGCTGTGCTCCCTCCTTGCTGCCCTAAGGATCCTGAACTTCACCAATTTATGGTCACTTCAGCCAAGGCTGCCCTTTAGCTTCACATTCCCCACCAGCCCTTCCTTGTTGGTGAGAAGAGGCCCTGCATAGCACCTATCCTATATCTCAAAAACTTTTCTCCTGCTTCAGTTTCAGGATACAGTTCAATTTGCCAATTTCAGTTAGAAAAGTGCAACTGGCAATGAAGACTGAGGCAAAGAAGTTGTTGAGTACCTCAGTCTTCTCTCAGCCTGTCTGCTCTCTCTGTTTAATGATACTCTCGATGGGTGGATCCTGGACCTGGTTCATCCTCTCCCTGCCCCTTAGAGTCTCAATGGACCCTGTAAACAGCACTCTTGGCTGCTCTCTCAGCTAGGTTACAGTGGGATTTTGCCTTGTCACTAAGGGCAGGCAGGTGACTGTTCCTCTGCAGCCCATGGTGTATCATAGTGGAGCAGATCTCCACACTGCAACCCATGGAGAAGCCCATGGTGGAACAGGTGGGTCTGTCCTGAAGGAGGCTGTGGCCTATGGAGAGTCCCCTCAGGAGCAGATTCCAGATCAGAGCTGCAGCCCTTGGAGACGAGTAGGTGATCATGCAGGAGTAAGTGATCTGGCAGGAGCTGCCAGCTGTTGGGAACCTATGCTGGAGCAGTTCTCTCCTTATGGATGGAACCCATGGTATGGACCCATATTGAAGCAGTTCCAGAACTGCACCCGTGGAAGCTCACATCAGATAAGTCCAGGAAGGATGGCATTGTGTGGGAGGGATCCCACACTGGTCCAGGGGCAGAGAGTGACCATGAAGAAGAGCCAGATGATGAAGTGTTCTGGATTGACTGCAACCCCCATTCCCTGCATCATGCAGGGAGAGGAAGCTGAAAAGGGTGGATTGAGGGGGTTGGGAGTGGGAGAGAGGGGTTACGGTGTTTAGTTTTCTTTCAGTTTCTCAGTGTTCTAGTCTGTTAGTAATATGCAATAAATCATATTAATCTCCCTATGCTGAGTCTGTTTTGTCTGTGATGGTAATTGGTGATCACTTTCCCTGTCCTTATCTCTACACTTTTATTGAGATAACACCTAGCTCTTTTTAACTGTGTTTTCTCCCCCTTTTCCTCTGAGGTGAGGTGAGGGGGAGTGAGAAAGTGGAACAGATATCAGGGGTCTCAACTGAGATGCCTTGGCCTGCCATGACTGTGCACCAACTTGTGCTCCAGAAAGGCTCCCACAGGTCCTAGGTCACACTTCCACATTCCAGATGGGGAATCCAGCTGCCCAAGGAGGGCAGTGGTTCTCTCTGGGTGGGCAACTGAATCAAGCCCTGAATGAAGATGTTAGGCAAAGGAGAAAACATGCCAAAAAATGGGTGTTAAGTAACTTTATAAGTCTTCATTTTCAGAATTTTGAGGGTTGTCTAGTAATTCTCATAAAATGTTTCATAGTCCAAGGACATGGACGCTTTCTCTCCTTCTGTGTAAATATAGATTTATTCAGTCATTTCCAAGAATACATTTCATCCCAATACTTCCAATGGTCTAACAGTGTCTCAAGGATATGTTTATATTGGCATATTAATATTTCATAACTAAATAGATCTGGGAGTAATGAAGATTGGACAGATATGACATAGTCCAATCAGGAGCTAAGCAAGCTAACCTTTGGTACAGAGAAAACACTGATAAGTTCTCCAGGACATTTTAGAACTAGTGCAAACACCAATAATAAAAGCAATGGTAAAATGCCCATTTTCTTCATGATGATATCCTAAAGTTCATTACTTTAATTCCTGAAAGTCACTCGTTGGGAAAAACAAACAAACATAAATGAGCTGCCATGTTTCAATAGAAGCCTTTTTTTTTTTTTTTTTTTTTTTTTTTTTTTTTTTTTTTGCTGTTAAGCAATGACTTTACCTGCTAACACTTTCCTCCTATCATCCTTGTTTATGAGCTGGCCAAATCTTTTTATTATATACAGTGTGACAACACCATGGCCCTCTAAGAGACAGACCTCAGCTGATACACAGAGGCCCAGGGCATAGCTGTATCATTAGAGTCCTTCCGCACTCAACACCCAGAGGGTGTTGACCATGCCTAGGCCAATGATGGGCAGCTGGAGGGGAGGCCTTTTGGTTTATGCATGATCTTTGCCAGGAATGCAATTTATCTTGCCAAATTTAAGGGGTTGAACTAAATAATGCAAACTGAATGATTCATATAAATTTGGTTATTTATCCAAGCCCCCATATGTGGGCCTAGAGACATCATAGTTGTGAACTGCAACTCCCTCAGGCAGAAACTGGCCTGTGCAGAGGGGGATGAACACTTCCCCTGACTGAGTTCCTGCTCGTTCAGACCAGGACTTAATTGGTTTTGTCCTTTTTTGTCCAATAAAAGCTAAGAACCACCTGAGCCCAGCCAGGCAGTCTCCCACCTGTCACTGTAAGGCTGTCATCCATCCCTGGGGCAGAATTCACTGTGGGTGAATCTAACTCAAAGTTCAAAGAACTAAAGAATCTAAATCTACCCTCTTTTAGTTTAAAGCCATTACCCTGTCAGTCTGTGAGGATCCAATGTAAAATGGGGTAGGTAGATTATTCTCATGCCTGCAACTTTTTTTTTTTTTTTTTTTTTTTTTTTTTTTTTTTTTGATTACGTGAAAAGACACCACTGGAAATAAGCATCCATTCCCAGCAGAGAGAGGGGACCCAATGTGAGCTCCTGGCAAGCAGGCAGTGCCACAGAGAGAAAGCTCTGCCCAGGAGCAGCTCCTCTGCACAATGCAGCAGGGCTGGGGGCACTGCCTGCAGGGGACAAGGGTGGCTGAGAGAAGGGAGGGAGATGTTAAAGGCAGTGTGCAGAGGGGATGCTGAGAGCTCACTGTGGGAGAACTCTTCACAACACTTCACAGAGTAAGTATTTGGCAGAAGGGTACAGTAGATGAGTGTCCCCCAGGAGTCTTCTAAATCTGCCATATCCCACGAATGATAGGACATGTCACAGTGTCTGTCCTGGCTTCTCTAATGTGGAGTACGGTGGTATTCCCTGGATCAATGATTCCCTGCCAAAGCTGTCAGAGGGACAGGACATGAGGGTTCCTTCTCACAGGACCGGCTCCAGGCTGCACAGGCAGGGTGCAGGCAGGGGTGGCCAGGGCTGTGGTGCAGAGCAGGGTCCCTGCTGTGCCCCAGGGGCTGTGTGCTGGGACAGGGCCTCTGCCGCCTGCCAGGCTCAGTACTCAGCCTGAGTGGTGAGCTGCCCAGGGTGCTGTGGGGAGAAGCTGTGGGTAGAAGGAGCCTCCCCTTTCAGGGCAGGACAAGGTTCTGCTGGTTCTCAGAGGTGAACCAGCAGGACCTTGCCCTTGTGGTTTCTTGTGGTATCTGCATGTTTACTCTTTGCATTTTTTGTTTTCCTTTTGCTATCCTATGTGCTGATCTTCAGGGCTGTGCTGAGGATTCCCTCTGCATCTTTAAATAAACAAAATGATCCTGCACAGACTTGCTTGCCTGAGACCCTTCCTTGGAGACCTGTGGTGGAGCTTCAGGGGCATGTGACAGTGTGGAGAGGTGGAGGGGTGAAGAGTCCTGGCACAGCAGCACTGCCAGGGTGCAGCTGTGATTGTTCCCTGTTCATGGGCAACACCCTCAGAGATGGTGAATTCACCTGCCTCTGTCCACAACATGCAAGAGAGCTGATGGCAGGCTGGCATCTTTCTGGAGGGAAGTGAGAGCTGACAGGAAAGCCCAAGCGCTTGGCAGGGACTGTGCGTGCCAGGGAGTCAGTAGCACATGGAGCCCATAGAGCATGTCCCAGGTGGAGCCACCCAAAGGTAAAGTGCTAAATCTTGGTGGGAACAGGAAAGGAGAGCTCTGCAACTCCAGGGAACACAGCAGGCAGAGGGAAAGCAGAGCAAGGTACTGTGTGTGTGCAGTGCTGCTGCCTGAGGAGCCCCAGGGCCGGTAGTGTGGTGCTGTGCTGTGCTGGGGAGGGCAGCTGGCCTGGGGGACTGCAGGCTGTTTGGGGGAGGGGAATCTCCTGCAGATGGCAGCAGCAGCAGGGACACTGACACTGCCCTCCACTTCTCCATTTGTTGCTTTGAGTCCAGCCCAGCAAGCTGGGCTGGGGAGGGGACAGGGAGATGCAGATAGCTGGGGAGGGTCTGGGCTGGGCTGGCCTCCTGGGAGAGACGGGGAGAACCAGAAGAGCAGGGGCTGGGTTGGGTCCTTGTTCTCTGGACACCCTGGCAGATGCTACCCTAAGGCATGGTCCCAGAGCAGCCTCTCCCAGCACATTCCCAGCACTGAGCTTTTGGCCCAGCTCGCACAGGTGGTTTGTTCCTCCATGGAAGGACACAGAATGACTGTCAAAAGGACATGTTTGCCTTGTCCATAATGAGACTGCACTCAGTATGTTAGTGGTGAGATGAACCCAAGTGAGTACAAGAGCCCTAGGTTGTTCCCTAGGGGTGCCATGAAGTGGGACAGACAGTGTCTCAAAGTCACTTCCCTTTGAGGGTAATATCCCCTGGGAAACCACATGATTGAAACAATGCCAGAAATTATGAAATATTCAGCTCTTACAGTAATTACAATAATAATTTGCCTCATTCTCAACTTTTCCCTAAAATGCTCATTCAGTGCTTGATTCAGTTTTCCACACAGAGGTGTCTAATTCTTTCAGGATGCCCTGGAGGAGCTGAAGATCTCACAGAGGAAATGTGAGTCGGGATGTGTGGGAGGTCTTCTGCAGCATGAGGTGGTTAGCAGGCAGAGTACCTGAGTGATTGTGCAGGGCACTCCCTGCACCCAGTGCTCCTGGGTGGGCTGAGAAGAGGCCTCCTGAGCACAACAGTGCCTTGTAACCCTGTGGATCCTGGCTGTGAGGTCACCTGTGTCCCAGCACCTGGCTGGCCAACAGCAGGGAGACAGAGCCTCTGAGGTCATAAAGGCCATCAGAAAGCTGCCCCCAACAGGGTGACACATTTGGGGAGGTCAGGGGGAAAGTTGGGAGAATAAAGGTAGGAGATTGTGGAGAGAAGGTGGAGAGAAGATTGGCTTGGCTAAGAGAAAGGAAATTTTAAAGAAGTGACAATGGTTCAGGTAAGGCTGATGGTTCTGCAATATTCACTGGGAAAATAAAAAGTACCTGAAGCAGAACACCAAAGCTTACCTCTAAGCCTCTGCACAATCCATAACTCTGGAAGGCAAGATCTAATCCCTATGACCAAAACTGAACACATAATGCTCAAATCCCACATTCCTGCACTCTAGTCACCTAACTGAAGCAGTTTGGCTCCATGAGGCTGGGCAGGGTTTGGGAGATCCTTGAGCAGTCGCTTGGTCTTGGAAGAGGCAGGCGATGTGACACGGATCTGGTCAGGCAGTAGGACTCAAGGATGAGATGGGTGGGGATTCTCTGCTGAGGTCATCTGTGCCTCAGGATCTCAGGAGACAGCAGGAGGTCCGTTGTTGCAGGAAGCACGGCCGAAAGCACAACAGACACCAGTAGAGTCAGATCATGCTCCATTTTATTGCCCGAATAGCCTAACTTTTATAGTGAACTTAACAGGGGCAGACAGTGTTTCACACAAGATTATTGGTCAAAAGCACTCAGACAAGCAACTACAAGAAAACAACCCCACCTGCAAGAAAACAACCCCCTTGTGATTAGAAGTCACATAGACCTTGTCCTTGAAGCCAACTACTGGTAACAATATTTTTCTGAATTCCTCAATTGGGCGATGTGGGAACACTGTCATGGGAACTTCTCATAGTTGCCCTGGTAGCTTGGTTTGCTCAGCTACAGCAAGGCATGGGATTTTTGCTGTTTCAAGAAATCCCTCAACAGTCCGTTGCTGTGCAGGTGGGTGTCAGGGCCTGATAGGCCACCTTCAGGCACGTGGCTGGTGCTTGTGTGTGTATTTCAGCTGTGCAGAAGAAACTAATAAGCTACTGACATGCAGGTGGCTTGAAAATTAATTACGAGATGACTCCTGCCCTACTACCTAACAGAGCTGTACATATCTATCTCCTGCCCATTGACAAGCTTAAAGGCCATGAGCAGATGCATGGCCTTGGACGATGACTATGACCTTGCTTTTATGTGTTTTTTTGTTAGGCCACAAAGAGGGTGCCAGGTGGGCATATTCTTATGAGATGCCAATGGTGCCTTAGAAACTCCAAATCCAGTAGTAAGTAAATGGCTTTGCTGAGGACTGTGATGTCACTTCTGCCTCTGGAGCTGATAGGCCAGCAGCAGGAGCATGGCTAGGCAAAGGACTGGGAGGTCCCATCTTTGTGAAGTAGCTGCCAGGTCAACCTTTGCCTCTTGGCTGGTAGATAGGCTTTTAGGTTCACATCTCCCGGCGTCTTTCACAGGCCTGCAGAAGACACCTGGCTGGCAAGGTGCTTTTGTGATGCCCTCTGCCCGAGTACCTGATAGGCCCATTCAGAAGCAGCCTTGGCTGTGGATTGTCAAGTCTCTTTTGCCTCTGTACAGGAGTGGAAAGCAGCAGGAATGTGGCTTGGTCATGTCTATCTGAGGACCTGAAAGGCCAGCAGGAAGGCCACATGGCTTGGAAGATCATGGTGAGGTTCCTTCTGTCTAGTCAGATGACAGGCAACAAAAGGCTGATGGGTTAAGATGCCTGTGTAATGGGTAGTTTCCAAGATGATGGAGCTTTTTTTAGTAGTTGGAAAAAGCATGCAAGAGAAAAACTGGAGAGGGTAGAGACATCAATGAAGGCACAGAAATACCAAAGACAGAGCAAGGTGGAAAAGCAAAGATGGGTGTTTGCAGCCAAGGGGGAAATGGGGCCAGCTGTGGGACAGCACAGGTCAGCTGTTGGCAGAGGTGGAGAAGGGCACTGGCAAGGCAAGACTTAGCCAAGAAAACAAAGGTCTTGTCCCCTTGGCTATGTCAGTTTTCTCTGCCACCAAGGCCTAGGAGGAGACATTGCTCTCAGCATTGGGACCTCATCTCCTCTTTGCACCCCCTGAGGGAGGCCAAGAAGTGTCACACCACTGTCTTTCACTTGGTACTGTATACCCCACTGCCCAAAGAAGAGCCTGGAACCCCACATGAGGACAGGAGCTCTCTGCTCAAGGCTGGCAGCAGGGCTGCTCAGGGCTGGCAGCAGTTTCATTATCCTTTCTGCGTGATGAAACAAAGCCAGGATTTTCTCAGAGTCAGAGTCATTACAGGTAGGCCAAGGCACCTGCCCAGTGCCTTGGCCTACCTGTAATCATGGTCTCCAATTACCTGCTCTAAGGAGTCCATGGGGCCTTGTCAATATTCTGGGTCTGGCTGGGATGGAGTTAACTTTCACTGCAGCAGTCCATACTATGCTGGGCTCTACATTTGTAGCTAAAACAGCACTGGTATCACACCAGCATTTTGTCTACATCTGTTCAATACTGGCACAACACCAGGACACCCTCTAAACCCACAGGAGCCAGCAGGCTGGGGATGGATAAGAGGTGGGGAGGGGACGTCACCAAGGCAGTATTTTATTTTATTTTATTTTATTTTATTTTATTTTATTTTATTTTATTTTATTTTATTTTATTTTATTTTATTTTATTATTTTATTTATTTTTTCTCCAGCATACTTTCTTCTCCCCCTTTCCCTTTGAGGAGGAGTGAGAAAGCAGTTGTGATAGAGCTTGGCTGCCCACCTGTGTAAAGCCAACACATCAAATCATCAGGAACTTCTCCTGACTGCCATGAGTTTTCAAATATTATGTCCCCTTAGGACTTGAATCACTTCTGGCATCAGACCTCTCCACTGATATCTGCAGTTGCACCTCATAGCTCTTTTGCCCCAGCTCCCTCCTACTTTCCTTAGAGAACAGGCTGCACACAGGTAGAGAAGGATGATTCTTAGTTGCAAGCAAACTAAAGTATGATGAAGCTTAATAACAACCAAACACACTGCTCAAGTGTATGCTAGGTCCAGGCTGTATCCAGTGAAGTTCGCCTCCCTCAAGGGATAGTCTTATGAGCATTTGATTTCAGCCAGTAGACATAAAAGGTTACATAAATACACAATTTGGGAGTTGCCTAAAGGCACCATTAGAAAACATAAAGCAAGGAGAAGTTTTGAACTCTGTGAAGTTTAAAGCAGCAAAATGATCATAGAATCATAGAGTCATAGACTTATTGAATCAAAGACTGTAAGATCATCTTAGTCCAATCCTCCTGCCATGGGCAGAGGCATCTCTTACTACATCAGGTTGCTGAAAGCCCTTTCCAACCTGACTTTGAACACTTTCAATGGCAGGGCATCCATAACTTCTCTGGGAAACCTGTTACAGTGGTGCACTACTCTCATCCTGCAAACTTTCTTCCTTATATCCAATCTAAATCTCAGCACTTTCATTTCAAAAGCATGACCCCTTGTCCTGTCACTACAGACCCTGATATTTCATTTCTGTGCTTTAGTTTGATTAAAAGGTCCTGTCTCAGCAATGCTGGTCTCCTGTCTCCCTTGCCTGGTTTCTCCAATGCCTCAGGAAACATGGGCAGTGCACTCAGGATACCCCTTTTGTTCCAGAGATGCTGGCGGGGAGGCCAGATCTTGTACAACATTCAAAGCATTTGTGAAAGGTTCAGACATGTTTAGCTAAAGCCTCAAGAGAATTGGTGTAAATCTAAGGAATAACCTGTTGGTACCATTATCTACAGGAAAAGAGAAACTCTGGGAATTGTGCAGAGAAGGGGAAGCAGGTTCTTGTTGATGGTACAAGGTTCCCTGTAGTCAGTCTCTCAGTGCCTCCTGGAACTCACAGCTTACCGAGTTCAGAAGTGCCAGCACCTGATGTGATGATAGAAAGCAGATGGAGAAGGCCTTCAGGGAGGCAAAAATGAGGTGCTGACAAACAGGCAGTCTATGGACAAGTGAGGGAGGAATAGGGAAAATAAGTTGTGTTGACTACCGGCCTCTGCACTGAATAAATCCTTTCTTAATGAAAAGAAGAAACAGGAGGCCACCTGCCATGCGATGATAGGCCCATTTACAGAAGGCCTCTGAGTCAGTCTGACTGCAGGGACAAGTCTATTCCCTGCAGAAATGGAATGAATGCAAGCACCTGTGTACAGCCATGATTATCAATGACAGAATGCCTCAAAGCACATTTGTCTGAGATCAATCAGAGATCACTTGTGGAGAGAGACAGGCACTTTATTTCATCTTAATTACCACCAGTAGGATCAGTTTCTTCAGTGCCCCTTTGAGTTCCTGGTTCCTCATACTGTAGATAACAGGGTTCACTGCTGGAGACACCACTGAGTACAGAACTGTCATCACCAGATCCAAGGATGGGAAGGAGATGGAGGGAGGCTTAAGATAAGAAAACATGACAGTGCTGAGAAACAGGGAGACCACGGCCAGGTGAGGGAGGCATGTGGAAAAGGCTTTGTGCCGTCCCTGATCTGAGGGGATCCTCAGCACAGCCCTGAAGATCTGCACATAGGACAGCAAAAGGAAAACAAAACATGCAAAGAGTAAACATGCAGAAACCACAATAAGCACAACTTCCGTGAGATAGGCATCTGAACAGGAGAGCTTGAGAATCTGGGGAATTTCACAGAAGAACTGGTTCAGGGCATTGCCATGGCAGAGTGGGAGAGAAAATGTATTGGCAGTGTGCACCATGGCATTGAGAAAGCCACTGCCCCAGGCAGCTGCTGCCATTTTGACACAAGTCCTGCCACCTATGAGGGTACCATAATGTAGGGGTTTGCAGATGGCAACGTAGCGATCATAGGCCATGACAGTGAGAAGAAAATACTCTCCTGAAATCAAAAACACAAGCAGAAAGACCTGGGCTGCACAACCTGAGTAGGAGATAGTCCTGGTGTCCCACAAAGTATTGGCCATGGCTTTCGGGAGAGTGGTGGAGATGGAGCCCAAGTCAAAGAGGGAGAGGTTGAGGAGGAAGAAGTACATGGGGGTGTGGAGGCGGTGGTCGCAGGCTACGGCTGTAATAATAAGGCCATTGCCCAGTAGGGCAGTCAGGTAGATGACCAGGAAGAGTGCGAAGTGCAAGAGCTGCAGATCCTGCATGTCTGCAAATGCCAGGAGGAGGAACTCAGTGATGGAGCTGCTGTTGGACATTTTCTTCCTGTGAGCCCAGGCAACTGTCCCAAAACGAAAAGACAGGAAAGGGTTAGGACAGACTTCTCTGCAAAAAACAAAGCCATTTCTCATAGACTGTCTTCCCCAACACACTCATCCTTTGTCCTTTTTTGCAAGACCACTGTGCAGTTCCTTACTGGAACTCTACTTTTGGCTGACTGAGAGTGTCATGAAGAGCTTGGCCTCTGCCTGTAGACTCCCAAGGTGTTGGTTTTTTAATTCTGTAGTATCTGAAAACAGGGGGATGGAGGGGTCAGATCTGATATTCAGGATCTCCCAGGTGGAATCCCTCTGAACACAGAAGGGCTTGTCAGCATCTGCACCCCAAATTCTATGACGCTTGCAGAAATAAGCTTCAGACCTTTGTTTGTTTGTATTTTGGACAGCCCTTTGAGCCCCACCTTCTCCCACCTCCATCACCTCCTCTGGGAAGTTTTCTTTGAAGGCAGAGCTCCTGAGCATCTGTGGGGCACTCAGGCACAACATCTGTGAGTCCTGACAGGCAAAAGATTTGCAGTGGTTTTGTGCAGGGTGAGGCAAGCTGGTGTGTCCATTGGTGTTGTTCCCAGCTGCCCCATGCTTGCTCCTTCTTGCTACGGAGGGGTATTACGGTCCTGTGTCCCCCTGAGAAGAAACCAAACACCTCTGAGAGCACAGGCATCAACTGCAGATCACTGAGTGCCTCACCCTGCCTCCAGGTACCTGAGCAAGTTGTCAGCACCCCACTGCTAGCCAAGGAGTTCCTTTCACCATCCCAACAGCATTTTCCTGCCCATAACATTTCTGTACTTCTCCATCAGATAAAGCAGAGCTGCTATGGGAGATTGCAGCCTGGAAGGAGCTCACAGCTTGGAAGGACATCTCAAGAACTTCATCAAATGTCCTAATGAGGGCATATCTGGTGAAGGGAGGGTCAGATCTTTTCCCACCCCCACTAACTGCATTGCCAGAGTCCCACAGTGTAAAGGAAGCCTGGGACACCACTGCACGACATATCAAGAGGTGCCCCTGTTGCCCTGACACAGGATTTTGGTTAAATATTTTGTCTTAGTGCCTGCCCTTCTCTGCTGCCTCGAGCTCTCTCTGCTGGGAGCTGCTTCTCTGTCCCCATGTATGTGCCCTGCCATGGCTCACAGACCCCATGCCCTGTGCTGTGTGCTCAGCTCTGCCCTGCAGACACCTCCAGGGGCAGGGAACAGCCTAGGGGCATTGCCACCTGTTGTGGTTTAGCCCTTCAGGCAACTCAGCACCATACAGCCATTCGCTCACTTCCCCACAGTAAGACAGGAGACAAAATCAGAAAAATAAATCCTAAAACTTGTGGGTCAAGATCAGGGCAGTGTAAGAGGGGAATAAAAAAATATATATATAAAAAAAAAAAAAAAAAAAGGAAAAAGAACATGTAGAACAAGTGATACACAATGGCACATCACCAACTGATGCCCAGCCAGCTTTGCGTAAGCACTGCTCAGCACAATGTGTTATCAGCCTTCTTCTCATCCTAAATACAAAGCACAGCACCATAACAGCTACTAGGAAGGAAACTAACACTACCCTAGCCAAGACCTGGACGCTATGTTTGCATGCAGCTCACACAATCCCTGATGAAACAGGGAAGGTGACAGTCTTATCTGCAGGCTATTGGTTGCTGAGGTTCCTCACAAACCTCAGGGTGATGCTTTAGGAATCTGAGCCCTTCCTCTAAACCTGACATCCCTCATGTTCCTATCAGCATGAACAAGCAAAATGCTGAAAAGATAGCTGCAGAAAGGCACAGACTTGAGCAGGACATATCTGTCTTGATCATATTCATGAACAGTCCCTTCCAGAGATGTTTGGGCTGTGCTATGGACCCGTGAGCAGCCTACCCCAGGCAGCAACCTCTGGGCACCAGCAGGACCCTGTCCTGCCTTGCACGGGGGACTCCTTCTACCCACAGCTTCTCCCCTCAGTGCCCTGGGCAGCTCCCCGGGCAGACTAAGGGCTGAGCCTGACAGGCAGCAGAGGCCCTGCCCCAGCACACAGCCCCCGGGGCACAGCAGGGACCCTGATCTGCACCACAGCCCTGAGAACCCCTGCCTGCACCCTGCCTGCACAGCCTTCCAGGAGGTACCCTCGTGTCCTGTCCTTTTGACAACTTTGGCAGGTAATCATTGATCCAGAGAACTGTCCCTGCACCAGAGAAGTCAGGACAGACACTGTGCCATGTCCTATCAGCCGTGGGAAGTGGCAGCTGTAGAAGAACCCTCTAGGATACTGCATCTGCCTTGCCCTCACACAGACACTTACCATGTTAAAGCTGTGAAGATTTCTTCTACAGTGAACTCTCAGCATCCCCCCCCCCCCCGCCCTCCACACTGCCTTTAACATCCCTTCTCTCAGCCACCCTTGTCCCCTGCAGACAGTGCCCCCAGCCCTGCTGCGCTGTGCAGAGGAGCTGCTCCTGGGCAGAGCTGTCTCTCTGTGGCACTGCCTGCTTGCCAGGAGCTCCCATTGGGCCCAAGATCCCAGCCCAGCTCATCAGCACAGCTCCAGCCCAAATGCTTGCTGTTTCTCCCCCCTCAGGCTCCCTTGAGGTGTCCCTGGGCCTCCAGGGGAACTGACTTTGAAACTGAAGCGATTGCTGATGTTCCTTCCCTCCACTAGGGAAGGAAACTCTTTTCCAGCAATGTCATTCCTTGTATCCAAAAAAGTATGAAGTTCAAGAATCACCTTTCTGTGTCACAGTTTTAGGCTGGGACACGCATGCAAGGACAGGAAGGGATCTTGCCTTGCCCAGCTGACAGAAAGGTGTCAGTTGAATCAGCCAAGGCATCTCTTTGTTTGCAGTCCTGAGTCCAGAAGGGGGCTCAGCTCCCTCCCATGCCTCACACAAGACATCTGCATGTCAGCTGCTTGTCTCAGCTTCCAGCACATTGAATGAAGATGGAGGCCGGGAGGGAGATGTTCAGATGCAGACATGGCTTTGAACACCTCTGGGGATGGCAATCCAGGAACCTCCTAGACTGCTTCCTCAGGGCTATATTGTATTTCCAGCATATGTGCGGGAAGTTAAAGTCTCCCATGACAACAAGCGCTGGCGGTTGCGTGACTTCCGCCAGATGCTATGGCACAAAGCTGCACCAGAGGAGTTTCAGACTGGACATTAGGAAAAATTCAAACACTGGAACAGGTTTCCTAGTGACCTGGATGATGCCCCAGGCCTGTCAGTGTCCAAGAAACATTTGGACAATACCCTCATACATAGTCTCTAACTTTTGGTTAGCCCAAAAGAGGTCAGGCAGTTGAACTGGATGACCTCTGAAGGTCCCTTCCAACTGAACTATTCTATTCTGTTCTGTTCTATCCTATCCTATCCTATCCTATCCTATCCTATCCTATCCTATCCTATCCTATCCTATCCTATCCTATCCCTCGCTGAGGGTGCACTCAATCTCATCATCTATGTCATTGAAGAAGACATTGAAAAGCACTGGTCCCAAGACAGACCTTTGAGGGACACTACTTATCACCAGTCTCTACCTGGACATAGAACTATTGACCACCACTCTCTGTGTGTGGCCATCAAGCCAATGCCTTATCCACCAGATGGTCCACCCTTCAAATCCATATCTTTCCAATTATGAGATTAGGATGTCATGTGGGTCTATGTCAAAGGCCGTACAGAAGTCCAAGTAGATGACATTGGTCAGTCTTCCTTTGTCAGCTGATGCAGTTACTCCATCACAGAAGACCACCAGACCAGTCAGGTACAATTTGCCCTTGGTGAAGCCATAATGTCTGTCCTGGATCACCTTCTTGTCCTGCATGTGCCTTAACATTGTCCCAAGGAGGATTTGTTTCATGATCTTGCCAGGCACAGAGGTGAAGCTCACTGCTCTGTAGTTCCCTGGGTCTTCCTTTCTACCCTTTTTAAAAATGGGAGTGATGTTTCCCTTTTTCCAATGTACTGCGTCTGGCTGAGGTGGAGTTAACATTCCCTGCAGGAGCCCATACAGGGCTGTGCTCTGCACTTGTAGCTAAAACAGCACTGGTATCACACCAGTGTTGTGTCTACTGCTGAGCAGTGCTGGCACAACATCAGGACTCCCTCCAACCCCTCCAAAAGCTAGCAGGATGGGGGTGGGTAAGAGGTGGGGAGGGAACGTCACCAGGGCAGCTGACCTAAACCGACCAAGGGGTATTCCATACCACATGATGTCACACTCAGAAATAAAAAGTGGAAAAGAGGATGGAGAGGGGAGGGGTGGGCTCTCATTATGAAAACGTCTTTCCTCCCAAGGGGAGGCTATGCATCTATGCATCAACGCATCACTTGTTGATAGGCAGTACAGAGTAATTTATCTTCTCTCTCAGTGGTTCCGTGTGGCATTTTATTTTATTTTATTTTTATTTTTTCAGCCTCTGTACTTCATTCCCTTTCCCTTTGAGAAGGAGGAGTGAGAGTGGTTGTGGTAGAGCTTGGCTGCTCACCTGAGTAAAACCAACACATCAAGTCACTGGGGACTTTGCTTGACTGCCATGAGTTTTCAAATATGATGGAGAGTGGCTTGGCAACTACATCAGCCAATTCCCTCAGGATGTCAGGATGCATAATATCAGTAAAAAATTATTTTTGCACAGAAGGAGAGTGTAGGTACATCTTGCTGGCATGTGTCTATGAACTATGAAAAAAAAATCAGGAAATTTTGTAGGTCTTCAAAAATTCTGAAAATGAAGACTTCTTACACAACTATCACAACACTTTTTTTTTTTTTTTTTTTTTTTTCACATTCACTTCAACTTTTGCCTAGCATCTTTATATATGGCTTGATTCAGTTGCTCACACAGAGTAGCCACTGCTTCCAAGATGTGCTGTTACTAAACAGCCATCTTTTTGGCATATGTTTCAACCTTTGCTCAACATCTTCAGTCAGGGCTTTATTCAGTTACCCATCCAGAGTGACAGTGCTCTTTTGGGCAGCTGAAGCCCCCCAGTGGGGTTGGGGAACGTGACCTGGCATGTACAAACACCTTTCTGCTGGAGCAGGAGGTGGTGCAGAAGCAGGGTATGCCAAGACATCTCAGTTGAGACAACTGATTTCTCTCCTTTGACTAGAAAGAGAAGTCTGAACAACTGAATGAAAGGTGTGGTCTGTTAGAGGAGATCACACTCATCCCTGCTGGTATTGGAGTCACATATTAAGTGCCGTGCAGAAAATGAAAAATGAGTAGGTCTAGGTGCTTCAGTCTTCCTGAGCACTTTCCTGTAACCCATGTATGCTGGGATTAGCGCAGACTTGGCTATACAAAATCAGGCATCTGATTCAGTTTCTCTCTTTCCTTCCCTGAATCAAGGTAGCTCATGCCTTCAGCATGTGACTTGCTGCATGCCAAGAGTGAATATCCACATAGAGTCCAGGGCAGGGGGTGTTTTAGGTGTCTTTCGATCTGTGCTTGAAATAAACAGATGTTTTCCAATTGTCAGATATTTTCTAATTTGGAAAGTGAACTTCAGAGGAGGTAGTTTGACTTTCATCTTCTGCAGAGGAATGACTTGTATGCTTTTATTGAACTAGGCCTTTGTTTTTGATTGTTGTTGTCTGGGTTTTGGCTAGGATAGAGTTAATTTACTTTACAGAGGTTCCTGTGATGCAGTGTTTTGGACTTGTGATGGAAATAGTGGTGATAACGTGTCAATGTTTTGTTTGTTGCTGAGCAGTGCTTATACTTAGTAAACGCCTTGATTACTGTGTGCAGTTTTTGGCCCCACAGTAAAAGATATAAAGTTGTTAGAGAGTGTCCAAAGAAGGGCAACAAAAATGGTAAAGTGTCTAGAGAGGAAGATGTATAAGGAGTAGCTGAAGTCACTTGGATTGTTCAGCCTGGAGGAGACTGAGGGGAGACCTCATTGCGGTATACAGCTTCCTCATGAGGAGGAGTGGAGAGGCAGGCACAGATCTTTACTCTCTGGTGACCAGCAATAGGACCTGAGGGAATGGCTTGGCGCTGTGACAGGGATGGTTCAGGCTGGATATCAGGAAAAGGTTCTTCATCGAGAAGGTGGTCAGCACTGGAAAAGGCTTGTGATAAATTAGTGGGGGTTTGTTCATTGTCTTTGAGGAATTTGGAGAATCTGCTGGGGAGAAAAGGTTGTAAAATTTAATGGCCTTGATAAGGGAGGAAGCAGGAGGGGGTGTTGGGTGAACATCCTTGAGTTAAACCAGACTCTGTGAAATTCCTTACCACAAGACATCCTTTTTGCCACTTCACTACCCCCACCTGAACACGAAGCAGAGGAATAACGACCCCCCCTCTCAACAATAGACTGCGCAGCCCCAGCCAGTTCAACAAGTCCTGATAAGCCGGAATTCAACTGCTATAAAACAGCAACACTGGAAAGGGAAGTTGCGTGCTGTTGCGGAGCAGAGACTCCCCAGCCGCCCAGCGCTGTTTTGCTTGTGTCTGCTTACTTGATTAATAAAATAATTTCAATAGACCAGTAAATTGTGTGGTCTAATTTATAACAATTTGGTGCCGTGACTCGGATGAAGGCGGATTGATCAGGAGTCCCTCTAGGGGAGGTGCCCCGCCGATTTTAGCGGCCCCAGAAACGGAAACTCCTGCTCGAGCCCTTCATTGACAACAGGCTTGCCAGGGAAGTGGTCATCGAGCCTTCCAAAGTTCAAGAAGTGTTTGGACAGTGCTCTTAGACACATGGTCTGATTTTTTGGGTGGTTCTTTGGGGACCCAGGAGCTGGACTCGATGATCCTTAGGGGCTTCTCACGACTTGGATATTCTATGATTCTATGTTAAAGGAAAATCATGCATGGAGACGGCACGTTTTAGGGAGTTTTGCACGTTGAAGAAGCCCTCTGGTGTCAAGTTCCTGAACTGCAGCTACTGAAAGACCAAACAAGCCTCTGAAGTAAAAGACAGGAGAAAACCTCCAAATTGCTGAGGCAGATGGAAGGCCACACTGAGAACCATGACTGAAGAGACCATAAGAAGAATGACCAGACAAGGTGTATGTCATTGGGGGCACTGCATATCTCAGCACTGAAATGCACATCCTCCTTCTGCTGCTGCCTCAACATCAAACATCCACCTATTTCACTTCAGCATGAACTCCTGCTCTCCCCAGTATCTCAGCTCTTCTTCCTGCTTTTAACACACTCACTACTACACAATCACTCTGCTCTCCTTGCACTCCCCTGAGGCTCACAAACCCTGCCCTCTTCCCCTGCAGTAACAGGTCAGAACTTCAGGAAGTTCATGCATCCTCCAGGCTCATGGACATTTCCTGGGGTCCATCCAAGTGTGAGGTGTTAATGGAGGGGAAGAGAGGAAGGTCGGCTCATGGGGCATGGCTGAGCACAACCAGGCACAGCAGTGGGCATTCCTCTTCTCCTAAGTTGAAACACACACACAAGATGGAAACACCTCTGTCATCCCTGACTTGTGCTGGAGGGGTCTTCCTTCCTCTCACAGTCCCAGGAAAAACATTACCCTCCATCCATAGACACCAGCTGCTTTCCATGTCTGAACTCACACATGCTTGTAAGGACTTCCCAAGCCATCAGCTATGACCTTGTTTCTCACTGCTGTTCCTGATCCTGTGGCTTTAGAGCAAGTAGTCTCTCCTGAGAAGTGGATCCATCCCCTGCCATTCACAGCAGAGGGAAATCAACAGAGTCTGTGCCACCTGAAGAGATGAAGGGCGACCTCTGCAAAAGCACCCTTCATCAGAGCCTGGTAGATACGTACTTAGAGATAGGGCTTCATGTCTCACATTGCAACCACTCATTTAATTGGCATTGCTCTGAGTGGATACCACAGAGGTAGTCTGCTTCATTGCAGGTGTTTAAATGTAGGTAGATTCATGCTTTTATTCTGTAGGTATTGAGACTTTTAGGGAAATCAGAAAGACACATGAAGGATGATTGAAGGATTCTTGACAGAAGCCTCACCAGGTTTACATCTCAAGAAATGAGATGCCTGAGGGCAAGAGAAGGAAGCTTTGGGCACTGTCGTGGGATTTGGGAAGCTGAAGCATGTTCCCCTCTCCCCAGTACCCTTCCCTCCTCAGTGAGCTGTGTGAGAAACTCTGCCAACAAGTTCTGGACTCACAGGTGTGTCAGGGAGCTTGTGTCACACAGTGCTGTCCTGCCAGCTCAGGGTTGGAGCCTCCACTCAAGTCCAAACCATTTCAATTCACTCTACTCCCAGCTTCCCTCAGACACTGGCTAGTGTGTGACTCGACTGTCCTGGCTCTCCAGGCAGCATGGGCAACACTTTGATGCTTGCACTGGATCTGTTCTCCTTGTTGGGAATGCGAATGCAGCAAGCTCAAGTCAGGAGGTTCAAAAAAAAAACAGCTTCCTATGTGGCCACTTAACAAATACGTCCCATAGGTTGTGGGACTTTCTCTTTACTAACAGAGAAGTTGTGAATCCAGATATCAGAGCTTTCCTTATTTTTCTCCCTCTCTTTTTACCTAGATTCTCAGCATTTATGCACTTCATCTGCTTTGACACTTTGAAATTGTCTTTCAAAAACTGTGCCACCCTGTTTCTTTTTTCTTTCTTTTTTATTTATTTTTTAACCAAATGATTATTCAGAATCAAAGTGTGTTGTGAATCTTTGGTGAACCTTGCATTTCTCAAACCTTTAACTAAGTCACTATTTCTATTGTAAAATTATATTGAAATCATTATGTTACATTGGCTGATGATTAAATGTTGATTCAGTGCAGTTAAAAATCCTACAGTCTAACCTTGTTATTTACTCTAAATTCATAAAATAAGTCTTAAATGTCTGCTGCATTCAAGTTGTGTAAAACTGAATTCCGTGACACCTGCCTAGGAGCTAGACACCCCGTTGGGCACAAGCCTGTGGTGCTCCTTTTCCAGTCTTTCTCCATCCTCTGGAGTTTGTCTGAGCAGAGGATGTCACCTAAACAACTGCCTTCAGAAGGCCTTGTGGTCCTCTCCTGCTCAGTTAACCCTTCCAATGGGTTAGCAGCTGGCCCCAAGACATCAGGAAAGAGCCTTTCCTGCCTCGGTCCTTTACAAAGCTAGCTTCCCCAGCAATGGTGATGGCCTGTGCTCTCACAGGAGGGGCAGCTTGTGACTGTTGCACATGGAAGGCTGCTCCATTTCAGTGCAACTTTCCACTCCAGAGACCTCAGAGCATCAGACTTTCCTGAAGCCTCATGCTGTGGACCCAGCTGAGCCTTAGGTGCTTGGAAAAGACAGCATGAGAAAAAGCAGGCCAGCCCCTTTGCAGTCTGCACCCTGGCACCCAGTGTCCAAGATGGCATCAGGCTCATCTTCTTGGCAGCTTCCCACTGTCCCCATTGCACCAACACCCTCTGGGATCACTCCAGAACCTGTGGGGAATGCATACTCTTTCCTGGTGGTGGCTGTGGCTCTTCTCAGCTCACCAAGAGAAGAAGAATGAAGAAGAATGTGTCCATTCCCAAGAGGCTGAAGCAGGCTTTCAGTCCTGGTGGGATCCCTGCTGGGAGCTGCAGCTGTAGCAGAGAACCTCCTGCAGGCTGCTCCAGGCTCCAGTCCTCCTTCCTTGGCCCCCTCCTGTCCCTTCCCTGGGATCCTCAAAAACTTGATGTCAGATATCCTTGTGGCTGGCCCCAAGCCAGCCTTGTCCCCAGGGCCACATCTGGCAGGCTGGCAGGGGACACTTCAGCCGGCCCCCTTCACCCTGCCCCGGGCCATTGGGACTGGGCCTTGCTGGTTGGCAGCACTATGACACAGGGGTGCCATGGCCCTGCTGCAGCCCCATCTACCTCTTGTGGGCTCAGCGTGGTCCTGAGAAGGAGGAAGGCCCTGGGGGTTGCTGGCCATGGAGAGCAGCTCCATGAAAAGGCATGTTGATATTTTGGTCTGGCACAAGTTGAATCTGAGTCAACCATGTGCCCTGAGAGCTGAAGGGGCCACATGTACCCTGGCTATGTTAAGCACAGCAGAGCTAGCTGGTCAAGGAGGGGGCTTGTCCCACTGTCCTGTCTGCTAGTGTGACCCTTACCTTGAGTCATGTGTGCAGCTTGGGGCACCACTAGAGAAGAAGGACATCAACCTTGTCTTGTGGCATTTTTTTTTTTTTTTTTTGATTTGGTTGAAACAGAAGTGCTGAGGTAATAACAGGCCAGCTCCTGTTCTGAACACTATCATCAGAGTCGTTCCAAAAAAAGGAACAGGTTCAGAGGAGGGCCACGAAGATGATCAGAGGGCTGGAGCACCTCTCCTATGAAGAAAGATTGAGGGAACTGTGCTTGTTTACCTTGAAGAAGAGAAGGCTTTGGGGAGACCTCACTGTGGCCTTTCAGTACTTGAATGGAGCGTATAAACAGGAGGGGGAATGCCTGTTTATATGTGTTGGTAGTGATAGGACAAGGGGGAATGGTTTTAAACTAAGACAGGGGAGATTTAGGTTAGATATTAGGAGAAAGTTTTTCACTCAGAGGGTGGTGAGGCACTGTAACAGGTGCCTCAACCCAGAGAGGTTGTGGATGCCCCATCCCTGAAGGCATTCAAGGCCAGGCTGGATGTGGCTCTGGGCAGCCTGCTCTAGTGGCTGGCAACCCTGCCCAGAGGAGGAGTGTTGAAACTACATGGTCCTTTTCAACCCAGGCCATTCTATGATTCTATGATTCTACAATTCTATGATTCTATCAGTATGGTGGCAGGCACTTTATATATAAAAATTTAAACATATATATACTTATACAAAATATATATATTTATATATATATAAATATATTAATGACATTGAGAGGGTGTTATAAATGGCTCAGGATTCAAATTAGGATTAAATAAAAAAATAGGATTTATTAAAAGAATATAAAGGAATACAGGTAAGCAAACAGCGCTGGGTGCACCAGGACTCTCCGCTCCACCAGGACGCACACCAGTTACATCAAGCAGCTGATTTTTATGCTCCTAGACTAATACACATTCATTACTACTTCTAAAAAAAACAGGTTATTATAATTAGCTTCCAGGGTCCAGTCCCTCCTACTGGAGCATGCGCATCAGTCTCCTCTGGGGGTCTCTAGGGGTCTTTCATGCTGAAGGCTCGTAGTCTTCCTCTCCAAGTCCTTCCCCTTTGTACTCCTTTGGCACCGTACCAAGTATATAGAACATTTTCTGCAGGTCTTGTCTCCCAGACATCCTTCAGCTTCTTTTTTCTTCTTCTTAATCTCTTGGCCACCTGGCCAGATACCAGAGGTTTGCATGGTATCCCATAACAGTCACTAGTTGTTATCAGTTGTTCTGAAACCCCAGACATCAAAGACTTCATACAAACACAAATAGCTTTCTTATTGACACTTCACCAGTAATTAAAACATTCTTCACCAGCCATTCACAGGGACAGTCACACCTATAGCAGTGTTAAGTTAATCTCAAAGAAGACAGAAAAAAGGCTGTAACTGTTAGAAATAGAAGTCCGGAATAACAAAAGCAAACAGGTTCATAAATTTGAGGAGTATTTTCTGAAGACTTGATAAATTGACTAGAATGAGGGGGAGACTGGGACACACTGCATCTGTGGTTCAAAATTAAATTGCCAGTGCAGGGCCCAGAGGCAGACAGGACTGTTCTTTATGGACACGAATTGTTAAACCATTCCTAACAGGGTTTGTTCTCTGCCCTTGTTCTCTGGACACCCTTGGAGATGCTGCATGGAGCAATGGTCACAGAGCCGCCCCTTGCAACCACTGTTCCCAGCATTGGGTTCTTGCCCCAGCTGAAACAAGCGGTTTCTTCTTCTGCAGAGGAACACCAAATGACTACATCCAAAGACCCTGTTTGCCATGTTCACATGAGATTTCACAAAGTATTGGTGTGGTGAAATGAGCCCAAGTGCTGTTCCCTAGGGGTATCATCAAGTCCTGTGGGACAGAGTGTCTCAAGGTCACTTCACTTTGAGGGTAATATCCACTGAGAAACAACCTGAATGAATCGCAAAAACACAGAATTGTCTAGGTTGGAAGAGACCTCAAGATCATCGAGTCCAACCTTTGACCTAACACTAACAGTCCCCACTAAACCATATCGCTATGTTCAACATCTAAACGTCTTTTAAAGATCTCCAGGGATGATGACTCCACCACTTCCCTGGGCAGCCCGTTCTAATGTCTAACAACCCTTTCGGTAAAGAAGTTCTTCCTAACATCCAACCTAAAACACCCCTGGTGCAACTTAAGCCCATTCCCCCTCGTCCTGTCATCAGGCACACGGGAGAATAGACCAACCCCCACCTCTCTACAGACTCCTTTAATATACTTACAAAGAGCGATAAAATTGCCCCTGAGCCTCCTTTTCTCCAGGCTGAACAAACCTAGCTCCCTCAGCCGCTCCTCATAGAACTTGTTCTCCAGACCCCTCACAAGCTTTGTCACCCTTCTCTGGACTCTTTCAAGCACCTCCATGTCCTTCGTGTAGCAAGGGGCCCAAAACTGAAAACAGTACTCGAGGTGCAGCCTCACCAGAGCCGAATACAGGGGGACAATCACTTCCCTAGACCTTCTGGCCACACTGCTTCTTATGCAAGCCAGGATGCTGTTGGCCTTCTTGGCCACCTGAGCACACTGCCGGCTCATATGAAACAATGCTAGACATGATTTCAGCTACTACATAGGCCTTGTGCAAAACATTTGACATTGTCCCTCATGACATCTTTGTCTTCAAATTGGAGAGACAGGGGTTTGATGGATAGGCTGCTTGGTGGATAAGAAATTGAATGGATGGTCACACTCAAAGTGTTGTGGTCAGTGGCTCAATTTCCAAGTGGAGAGTACTGATAAATGGTGTTCCTCAGGGTATTGGGACTGGTATCATTTAACATCTTTGTTGGTTAAATGGACAATGGGATTGCGTGTATCCTCAGCAAGTCTGTTGACATCAAGCTGTGTGGTGCTGTTGACTCACTAGAGGGAAGTAATGTCATCTAGAGTGACCTTGACAGGCTTGAGTGGTAGGCCCATGCAAACCTCATGAAGTTCAACAAGGCAAAGTGCAAGGTCCGGCATCTGGCTCAGGGCAATCCCAAATATTAGTACTGAGTGGGCAATGAGAGGATTGAGAGCAAACCTGTGGAGGAGAGGAGGTGAGGGTACTGCTGGATGAAAAGCTTGACATGAGCCATCAGTGCGCACTTATATCCTAGAAAGCCAACCATATCCTGGGCTGCATCGAAAGCAGCATAACCAGCAGGCTGAGGGAGAGATTCTCCCTCCTCTGTTATGTTCTCAAGAAACCTCATCCACCTGGAGCAGAGCATGCAGCTCTGGGGTTGCAATGCAGTAGACACATGAGACTTAGGACATAATACTTATAGAGTGGGTCAGGAGGAGAGCCACAGAAATGATCAGAGGGTTGGAACACCTCTCCCATGAAGACAGGCTGAGACAGTTGGGCTTGTTTAGCTTAGAGAAGAGAAGACTCTGGGGGAAACTTTCATCAAGCCTTCCAATACTTAAAGGCAGCTTAAAAGAAAGATGGGGAGAGACTCTTTCCAACTCCAACTAATTTGTAATTTTGCTCACTGTAGAATGCCTGGAAATGTTTTTGAGAACTTTTTTATAGTATCCTTGCACCAGTTGTACTCTAGGTTACCATAGGGCAGAGCCTCATTTTGAGAAATACCCCACTCACAGGGTAACCTTAAGGAGCAGGGATTAAAAACAGCAGCAAGGCCTCAAAACACAGGATTGTCAAGCACTCTAACTGTGCAGTCCATCCCCTTCTTCCCTGAGTCAGAAGGGACCTCTGGAGATATCCACTAGCATCATCTTCTCTGAGCAATGATAGCTTTACAGGTAGATAGGTTAGTCAGTCTCCAGCTGGGTTTTGAAAATCTCTGGGCCCATGACCCAGGCTGATCTACTGTCTTGGTGTCTGTTCCTCCCGTATAGACACTGATGCCAGCAGGAGGATGGAGCTGGTCAAATTTCAAAGATCAGCTCCCCTTGGACAGTGGGGAACAGCCGTTCCCATGCTTTTCACAAGTGGTCCCCAAGCTGGTGGTGCTGCTGTGCAGAGCAGATGGGCTGTAGTGCTGTGGGGTGAATCTGCATGGCTTGGTGGTCAGGGTGGGAAGCAGACTTAGACAGGTCCGGATCACTGGGTTGGACCAGGCAGAAGTACTTCATGAATGGGGAGATGAATCACTCCCTAGCTTCCCTTCCCTCTGCCTCCTAGGTACCCACTCTCTTCTCTGAGACTACAGAGTCACAGGTTCCCTGTGAATACCAGGCTTTAGTTCTTTCACTGTGGCTGAGCTCACAGAGGGAAATCTCTCACTTTCACAGGGGCTGCAGTAACTGCTCATGCCAGGCTCCAGTGTCCCTGGAGGTACACTGGTCTCTGCAGGCAGCTCCAGACTCCCCTCCTGAAGGACATCATCTATGGATCACATGTGGGAACAGCCCTGGCTATGTAATGCAGTGACCATTCTCTGCCTCCACTGTCAGCAGACACCAATGGGTGGGTCTTAAATCTAGCCCTAGGTCTCTGACAGGTCACAATGCAACAGTGAGCCATTCCTTCCTGAACCAAAGCAGGAACAGACCCTTCTGGGGACCAATTCTTTGGGCCTATTCTTGGCACTGGTATCAGAAGGAAATTGCAGGCTTCAGGCATTGCAATGGGGCGATTCCATTTCGTTACAGAGATGTGCATTCTCTTGCTGTTAGGAACACATTCATACAGCCTAAACATGAGACAGAGCAGGTTCGTTCATCTCATATTTATGAGTCATAAATATGAGTCCTCATATTTATGTAGATGCAAGAAACACAAGCAGTCAAAATGACACTAAGAAAATATTAATATTAATAATAGCAAAAACAAAGAAAACCCAAGGCTGGAATGGGATGGACTGGGGTTCATTTGTAGACAGGGCAGGGAACTTTATGAGTACTGAAAAACATTGATACCATCAGTTTTCTAAGTGCGTCCTTGAGCTCCTTGTTCCTCATACTGTAGATGAGGGGGTTCACTATGGGAGGTACCACTGAGTACAGAACTGCCAGCAAAAGGTTCAGAAATGAGGAAGAGATTGAGGAGGGCATCACGTAGGCAAACATGATGGTGCCGCTGAACAGGGAGACAACGGCAAGGTGAGGGAGGCACATGGAAAAGGCTTTGTGCCGTCCCTGCTCCGAGGGAATCCTCAGCACAGCCCTGAAGATCTGCACATAGGACAGAACAATGAAAGCAATACATGCTGTACCTGAACAAAAGCAAAAGATGATGAACTGGACTTCTCTGAGGTAGGCATCTGAGCAGGAGAGCTTGAGGATTTGGGGAATTTCACAGAAGAACTGGTCCAGGGCATTGCCTTGGCAGAGGGGGAGGGAAAAGGTATTGGCAGTGTGCAGAACAGTACTGAGAACACCAGTGCCCCAGGCAACTGCTGCCATGGTTACACAAGTTCTGCTAGCCATTACTGTCCCATAGTGCAGGGGTCTGCAGATGGCAACATAGCGGTCATAGGCCATGACAGTGAGAAGATAAAACTCTGCTGTGATAAAGGCAACAAACATAAAGACCTGAGTAGCACAACCTGCATAGGAAATGGTCCTGGTGTCCCACAGGGAATTGGCCATGGATTTGGGGACAGTGGTGGAAATGGAGCCCAGGTCGAGGAAGGCGAGGTTGAGGAGGAAGAAGTACATGGGAGTGTGGAGGTGGTGGCTGCAGGCTATCGTTGTAATGATGAGGCCATTGCCCAGGAGGGCAGCCAGGTAGATGCCCAGGAAGAGCGCGAAGTGCAGGAGCTGCAGCTCACGTGTGTCTGCGAATGGCAGGAGGAGGAACTCAGTGGGGAAGCTCCTGTTGGACATTTGCTGCATCTGGACATGGTTGGCTATCCATGGAAGAAAAGACAGTGACAAGTTAGGCAGATTTCCCTGAGGAAAACACACTCCTCTCATAGAACTCACTGTTCCCTGAGCTGAATGAGGGATGAGTCAGCTCATTCTCTAACCCTCCCGACTGGATAAGAGTGTGCCTGACAGTTTAAAATGGAGCTTGGGCACCTTGTTTCCATGAAGACACCCTCAGGGCAGGGTACCAGCCGTCTGTGTCAGAACAGAAGCTGCACCCACCTGAAGAACACCAACCTGCACCCCAGACAAAGAGAGTAGGAAAGCCACACACAGGTGGAGAAATAAGAAAGAATACCACAATGCTCCAAACAGCTGATACAGAGAAAGGCATATGGGCATGCAGGGAAGCCTTCAGTTTACAAAGCTTGCCTGCACTGCAGGCCTGGCAGGGAGTGCCTGAATACCCCCTCCCTTGGTGTTTCAGGCATCAGCTCCCTCTACCTCCCTGCCCAGGTCTCTGCTGCCTGGAGCTGTCCCTGCTGGCAGCTTCTTCCCTTCAGGTAGCCTCTGCCTTGGTCCTCCCTGTCAAGGACCTACCCCAAAGATGTCCTGGGAGTGCTGTGGAGCTGTGAGCAGCCTGACCCAGGCAGCAGCCTTTGGGAAACAGCAGGACCCTGCCCGGTCTTGCTGGGGGGTTTCCTTCCACCCACAGCTTCTACCCACATCTCTCTGGGCAGTTCCCCGCTCAGGCTGAGTGCTGAGCCTGGCAGGCAGCAGAGGCCCTGCCCCGGCACACAGCCCCTGGGGCACAGCAGGGACCCTGCTCTGCACCACAGCCCTGGCCACCCCTGCCTGCATCCTGGCTGCACAATCTGCATCTGGCCCCATGGGAAGGAACCCTCATGTCCTGTCCTTTTGACAGCTTTGGCAGGTAATCATTTGTCTAGGGAATACCAACATACTCCACACTAGAGAAGCCAGGACAGACACTGTGACATGTCCAATCATTCGTGGGATATGGCATATTTAGAAGACTCCTGGGGGACACTCATCTACTGTACCCTTCTGCCAGATACTTACTCTGTGAAGTGTTGTGAAGAGTTCTCCCACAGTGAGCTCTCAGCATCCCCCCTCCACACTGTCTTTAACACCTCCCTCCCTTCTCTCAGCTGCTTTTGTCCCCTACAGGCAGTGCAGAGGAGCTGGTCCTGGGCAGAGCTTTTTCTCTGCAGTGCTGCCCGCTTGCCAGGAGCTCCCCTTGGGCCCAGGAGCCCAGACGAGCTCATCAGCACAGAGAACTCTTGACAAGTCCCTGGGCCTCTGGAGGAATCAACTTTGAAACACACTGAAGTAAACATTTATGTTGGTTCCCTCCACTGGACAGGGGACACTGTCTTTCTTCATTTCAGAAGAGGTATGATGTCCAAGAATCACTTTTCCATATCCTGTTTTTAGGCAGGGCACCCAGGCAAGGGCAGGGGGGGATCTCTCTTCCCCCTGCTGAGGGACTGGTTTCCGCTGAGTCAACCAAGGCATCTCCTTCACTGTTTACAATCCAGAGGCTATAAGGGGGCTCAGCTCCCTCCCACGCCCCACACAAACCCTCAGGAGTTGGGATTACAGAATCACAGAGTCACAGAATTTTAGAGGTTGGAAGGGACCTCAAGAAATCATCAGGTCCAGCCCCACTGCCAAAGCAGGTTCCCTAGAGCAGGTTGTTCAGGTAGGTGTGCAGACGGGCCTTGAGTATCTCCAAAGAAGGAGACTGAACAACCTCCCTGGGCATTCTGTTCCAGTGCTCTGTCACCCTCACCATGAAAAGCTCTTTCACTTGTTTGTGCGGAACTTCCTATGATCAGTTTTTTGACCATTGCACCTTGTCCTAACCCCACAAACCACTGAGAAGAGGTTGGCCAAATCCCACTGTCTCCCACAATTAAGATATTTGTAAATATTGATAAGATCCCCTCCCAGTCTTCTCCTCTCAAGGCTGAACAGACCCAGGTCTCAATCTTTACTCATAAAGAAGATGCTCCAGGCCCCGTATCGTCTTTGTGGCCCTCCACTGGACTCTTTCCAGAAGATTCCCGTCTTGTACTGGGGAGCCCAGAACTGGACACAGTACTCCAGGTGAGGCCTGACCAGGGCAGAATAAAGGGGGAGGATCACCTCCCTTGACCTGCTGGCCACGCTCCTTTTAATGTATGCCAGGATGCCATTAGCCCTCTTGGCCACGAGGGCACACTGCTGGCTCATGGTCAACCTGTCGTCCACCAGGACCCTAAGGTCCTTCTCCTCGGAGCTGCTCTCCAGCAGGTCCCCCCCCAGCCTGTACTGAAACATGTGTTTGTCCCTTCCCACGTGCAAGACTCGACACTTGCTCTTGTTAAACCTCATTCGGTTTCTTCCTGCCCATCTCTCCAGCCTGTCCAGGTCTTCCTGAATGGCAGCACAGCCTTCTGGCATGTTGGCCACTCCTCTCAGCTTTGTATCATCAGCATACTTGCTGAGGGTGGCACTATTCCCTCATCATGATCATTGATGTGTTCCTCTTGCCTTGGTTCAGGTGGGCACAAACCAGGAAGCAGGATCTCAGCTGCTTATGTCATCTCCCAGCACATTGAATGGAGACAAAAGCCAGGAGGGAGCTATTCAGAAACAGACTCATGGTGACATTGGAGATGCCAGACTGACATTTGATTGATAATCAAGGTGCCAAATTTTTCTGGGTCATAAACAGGTATGATCTCAGGAAACTGCTAAGCAACTGTAGTCATTGCTTAATAACAAAGAAAAAAAAAAAAGCTGGATATGTCTAACCTCTCAAGACTTTATTTCTCCCAGATCCATTTAGATATGGGATGCCATGTGAAAGAAAGGTGAGGAATCACTTCCAGGTGCTCTTCTCTCTCTCTGCACTAATGGTACGGGAGTAAGTTAAATTGCTCAACCTGAAGGATATGACTTTCAGACAGCTGAAATATAAACCTTCGTGGTAGTACTTAGCACTTTGATTTTTCTAAGCACTTCCTCTTTGTATAACAAGGACTGTCCTTAAGCTTTTGAAGATGACAAGATTTTTCCATGTCTCAGAAAAGTAAGGCATTTAGATGAGGACATTTGATAGCAAGAGGAAAGAGCAACTGTTTGGAAACAACTGCATTTCAGTGTAGAATGAGGTCAGATGTGACTGTGTGACAGATCTGTTTCCAATGACCTCGTGGGACAATAATGAATTTTGCCCTTAATTTAGAGTACTAAAGAAGGCAAGCTACACTTGGGCCCCATTTTCCCTCTTTTCTAAAGATACAAGGGAAGGTGATATGGAAGAAACCAGGGCATTACAAAAGCAATACTTGACATTTGCCTGTTTTGAAATCAGCTTTGGATTCCCCTGCTGTTGCTAGTCCAAAAAGGGAAGTACTGAAGAGGAGACAGAATAACTTTCAATGTACATATTTGAATCAATGGTTTATCTATGTAATAGAAAGTATTTGTGCAGGAAATGAGATTTCCTTTTGAAACACTGGTATGGTGGATGCTTTCAATTCTTCTGAGTGAATGTGGACTTTCCCAGGAATGGGGTGCAATCGCTAACAACCCCTTTTTAGCCCTGTGCTCTTGAGAAAGAATCATTTGTGGCCGATGGACAAAGTTGGAAAGAAGACAAGAGATTCTCTGAGGACCTTTCCTCATATGTGACATAGAAAAGTCAGGGTGTGAGGAAGGTCCAAAGCAATCTCTCTCTCTCTCTCTGTTTTATAGGAAGCTTGCAAGCAAGGAAAGAGAGAAGGAAGGACATAGCCGTCTGTCCAGACCATGTAATTATTCTACTTTTTTTTGTTGTGTTCATGCTTCAGCAGGATGAATGGAAACTGTGCATGGAAGCAGGCAATGGAACTGTCATTTCTGAATTCATCCTTGTGGGCTTTTCGGGGCTTGACCAAAGGCTACAGCTATTTCTCTTCTTGGTCCTTCTCATGTACTTGACAACAGTGATGGGGAATGCAGCCATCATTTTCCTGGTGTGTGTGGATAACCGCCTGCAAACCCCCATGTACTTTTTCATTGGCAATCTGGCATTCCTGGAAACCTGGTTTACGTCCTCCACAAGCACCAAACTATTGGTGATTCTGAGCTCTGGCAGGAGAACAATCTCAGTAGGCGGCTGCTTTGCCCAGCCTTTTTTCTATTTTGCCCTGGGTGCTGCAGAGTTTGTTCTCCTTGTTACCATGTCCTTTGACCATTACGTTGCCATCTGCCAGCCTCTGTGCTATGCTTCCATCATGAAGCATTGGATCTGCATCCAGCTGGTTGCTGCTGTTTGGGTCATGGGCTTCACACTCCCAAGTTACCACCTGATGCTGCTCTCAAAGCTCACTTTCTCACTTTCTGTGGTTCAAAAAGATACAGCTTTTTTATTTTTATTTATTTTTATTATTTTATTATTATTATTTTTTTTTGTGACAACTCTCCCTTATTCCGACTGTCCTGCCCTGATGCCAGCCTTTGGAAAATAGACCTGGTTTTCTTATTGTTTATCATGCTGTCTTCCTTGTGTTTAACTCTGGCATCTTACATGTGTGTCTTCTGTATTCTACAAATACCAGCAGCCTCTGAGAGGAAAAAGCTTTTTCTACATGTTCTTCCCATCTCAGCACCTTGTCCACTGCCTATGGAAGCTGCATTGCTCTCTACATACCCTCCTCAGAATGTTTCTTTGGAGACCAACAGAATTATAGCTTCACTGAACACTGTCCTGTACTCATTCTTAAACCCATTCATCTACAGTCTTAGAAAAAAGGCTGTGATGCTGGCCCTGAGGGAAGCCATGGCCTGTGCAACAGCGTAGTTAATCATGATGCATTTCTCAAGAGCAATTTGAGTTCTCTGCTGTTGTATTTTATGTAATACCACCTCCATATTATATGACCTCCACATGCAGATGCCTCCAGAGATTTATGTTCTTGATGGATTGGGTTAGGCTGTGTAATAAGAAGTACATCTGGACACAAAATGAAGGCCCATGCAAGCGATGGCAGGACAAGTGACTCAGTGCATGCCCTGCTTTGGTTACTCCCAGGCCCATCACAGGAGAGCCCCCAGCTCATCAATGGTCCATCTCCAGTAGCCCAGAAGAGCACAAAGCACAATGGCAGGTGGGAACCCAAGTCACAGGATCCTGCAGAAGCAAGATCTTGTTCCAGCTCCTTCCAGGACTGCTTTGCCCTGGACCATCACCCCAGCGTCCAGGCAGGAAACCCATCAAGATGAGTCAATGTGAGCAGCTCTCTGCATCATTATTTGGACTGAGGGGATTGCTGCCATGGGCTGTAGGACACATGGTAGTTGTACATGGTGGTGAGTGCAGCAACTAGACTAGAACCAGGAGGGTCAGAGGGCCCATGTGTCATTGGTGTCAGCAACAGGAGAGAGACAGGAGTGTGTGGACTTAGTAGACTTGTGTGTGTGTGTCTGTGTGTGTGTGTGTGTAAGAGTGCAGTGGTCTGTGCCAGCAGCTGGAGTGGTGCTGCAGCCATGGTGGCTCATATTCATGTGCCCTCAAGTAGGGAGAATGGGAGCCAGGGACTTGTCCAGGGCAGGCTGAGTGTATGAGCCCAGCTGCTGGAGGGATCCACCTGGCACACACACACAAAACCACTCCAAAAGTATAATAAGCTGGATCTCCTGTACAGGTCCTTTGACCTTTTTGTTTTATTTTATTTTATTTTATTTTATTTTATTTTATTTTATTTTATTTTATTTTATTTTATTTTATTTTATTTTATTTTATTTTATTTTATTTTATTTTATTATTTTATTTTATTTCTTTTTAATAGCAAAACTGTTTTCAGAAGGGTTTGGATCATTTTTTTTAAATACTTCTGCTTTGACACCCCACAGAATAATATCACCAACGTATTGCAGGTGTTCAGGAGCTTCCCCCTTTTCAGTGCAGTCAGGATCAGTCTGTGACAAATGTTACGACTTTGTTTCCACACCTGGGCAGCTTGAATACTGACCAGCTGTCTTGGAATGCCCTTCTGCCCAGGGCACTAACCTATGGAATTCTTCCAAGTAGATCCCTGAAGAGGCCAAAGTTTGCTCTCCTGAAGTCCAGGGTCACAAACCCACTTTTTGCCCTGCTTCCTCCTCACAAGATCCTGAGCTCCACCACATTATGGTCACTGCAGCCAGGGCTGCCCCCGACCCTCACATCTTCAACTAGTTCTTTCTCATTTGTTACTACAAGGTCCAGTAGCACACATCTCCTTGTTGGCTTCTCCACCACCTGTGTCATAAAGTTGTCATCAATGCACTGCAGGAACCTCCTGGACTGTTCGTGCCTAGCTGTGTGGTCTTCCCAGCAGATACCAGGGTGGTTGAAATCCCCCATGAGAACCAGGGCTTGTGACTCAGAGGCCACTTTCAGCTGTCTGAAGAAGGCTTCATTTACCTCCTCTTTCTGAACAGGTGGCCTATAGCAAACACTCACACCACTGTCAGCCATGGTAGCCTACCCTTTAATCTTTACCCATAAGCTCTCAACTCGCTCTTCATCCACCCCTGGGCAGAGCTCCATGCATTCCTGTTGCTCTCTCACATAAAGAGCTACTCTACCACTTCCTGGCTGGTCTTTTCTAACAAGCACGTAGCCTTACATGACAGCATTGCAGTCATGTGAGCTACCCCACCATGTCTCTGTGACTGCAATGAAATCATAGCCTTGCGACCGCATGCAGATCTCCAGTTCTTCCTGTTTGTTTCCCATAGTATGCTCATTAGTATAAAAGCATTTCAGGGAGCTGAAATGTTTCTCTTTCATGTTGTGTGTGTATGTATGGAAACACTTGAGATATCTTTCATTCATCTCAGCCCCTTGTGGGGCAGACTGAAGGGCCTCCACAGCATGCAGTTTCTCAAAATTGGCACGCAGTCCTATAGCTTATCTCTGGTATGCCTGTTTCTGTCCCTTTCCCCCTTCAAATCTAGTTTAAAGACCTGTCAATCAGCCCTGCTAACTCCTTGGCAAAAATCTTTTCCCCGCTCATAGAAAGGTGCTCCCCATCAGGAGTCAGTAGGCTCGGTGTCATGTAGACTTTCCCATGATCAAGAATCCTGAAACTGTGTCAGTGGTGCCAGGCTTGGAGCCACATATTGATCAGTTGGTTTCACCTCTTTCTTTCAATATTGATCCCTGCTACTGTCAGGATGGATTAAAACAGTACCTGTGCACCTGATCACCCCAAAGCCCTAAAGTCCCTTTTGATTGCTCTTGGGCTTCTCTTTGCCATCTCATCACTGCTAACTTGAAAAACAATAAAGGGTAATAAACAGAAGCGTGTACCAGGTAAGTGACTTTCTGAGCGACATCTCTTACCCATGCCTCAGGGAGACAGCAGACTTCATTATTGGTTATGTCTGGATGACAAATTGGGCCCTCCGTTCCCTTTAGAAGGGAGTTCCCTATGACTTTTTTTTTTTTTTTTTTTTTTTTTTTTCTTGGTGGGGCTTGTTGTGATGCGGGGTATAGCTCAACTTGCCTAGGACAACTCCTCCAGCATGGATGGACCATGATCTACATTGTCTTTTCCTTGCCCATCCAGTTCCATAGCTTCATACCTGTTGCACAGGGTCACCTGGGAAGGTGAGGTATGCAGCAAAGTATTTCTTCACTCACAGGTGCATCCCCTTCCCTCACCACATCTAATTTAAAGCCCTTTTGATAAGCCCAGCCAGCTTACTGCCCAGAATACTCTTGCCCCAACTGGTCAGCTGCACCCCATGTGGTGTCAGCATGCCTGGATGCTCAAAAGCGCATCCAAGATCATAGAAGCCAAAACCTTGGGCATGGCATCGGCCCTGCAGCCAGTCATTCATTTTGTCCATTCCTCACCTTCTTGGGTCCCAGTCACCAACTGGGAGTATAGAGAAGGACACTACTTGTGCTCTTGATCCTTTCAGCATCTTTCCAAAGGACATAAAGTTCTTTTTGATATTTTGGAGTCTCCTTGTTGCAGCATTCTTTGACCCTATGTGAAAAAGTACAAAGGTGTGATAGTCTTTTGTACTCACCAGACTTGGTAGCCTCTTCATAATGTCATGAGTATGAGCCCCAGACAGGCGGAAAACCTCTCTGGAGAGATTGTCTGGATGGCCAATGGGAACCTCAGTGCCTCTCAGAGAGGAGTCTGCAATGACTAACACCTTTCGTGCCTTCTTTATGGCACTGGTTCTGATGCTGAGAAGAACCTGTACTTCAAAAGATGAAGATTTGGCTATCAGCTGGTAGTGTGCACTTGCAGCCCAGAAAGCCAACTGTGTCCTGGGCTGCATGAAAAAAAGAGAGCCCAGCGGGTTGAGGGAGGCAATTCCTTTCCTTGTCTCTGTCCTAGTGAGATCCCACCGACAGAGCTGCATCCAGTTCTGGGATCCCCTGGCCCCACTTGTTAGAGTTGCTCCAGAGGAAGACCATGAACATGATCAGAGGGATGAAATAGTTCCCATGCAAATAAAAGCTGAGAGGTTGTTTTTTTTTTTTTGTTTTTTTTTTTTTTTTTTTTTTAACCTTGAAAGAGAAGGCATGAGGGAGGCCTTACTGCTGCCTTATTGCTGCCTTTTAGTATTTAAATGGGAAAGAAAAAGATTTCTTATAAAGGCCTGTAGTGACCAGACAAGGAGTCATGCTTTTGAACAGAAAGGGCTGATTGTATGTAAGGAAGAAATTTTTTACAATGAGAATAGCGAGCCATTAGAAAAGGTTTCCCAGAGCAGTTGTGGATGCCCCAACGTTGTAAATGTTCCAAGCTGGGTTGCAAGGGGCTTTGAACAACCTGATGTAGTGAGAGATGCCCTTGCCCATGGCAGAGGGATGAGACTAGATGACCTTAGAGTTTTGTTTCAGCCCAAATTATTCCAAGTTTCTTTCACTCTTTGATTCTCTGATTCTATGATCTGGTTGCTGCTTTGAGCTTCAAGGAGTTCAAAGATTTCCCTTGGTTTATGTAGGTTAACAATATCTTTAGCCAAAAATTTGATTTTATATAACCTTTCATGTATATTGACTAAACAAAAATATGATTATACTCTGTGGGAGGTGAGATTCATTGGGTACAACCTGGGCCTAGTATGCACTTAAGGAATGTGCTTTATTGATTATTGAGCTTTATCATACTTTATTTTAGTTTGCTTGCAATTAAGAATTATCCTTCTCTACTTGTGTGCAGCCTGTTCTCTAAGGAAAGCAGGAGGGAGTTGGGACAAAGGAACTACAGGGTGCAACTGCAGACTTCAGTGGAGAAGTCTGATGTCAGGAGAAGTGACGCAAGTCCTAAGGGGCCAATGATAGAAATGGTGTGAGCCTGGGAGGTGAGGAGCAAAGATGTCCATAGAGGGTCAGGCTTCTCCTACCTGTCCAGACCTCCTTAAGAGACACTCATGGCTTTCTGTATTCTAATAAGCCCCAAGGAGTAGTTTGTGCTATGTCTGTGAACTTAATCTCCTGAGAGAAGACTGATGAAATCTCTCAGAAAGACAAAGTCAAAAGCAAAACTACAAAGTTCTTTAAGACACTGATTGGTCCCACTGAAGGCCATTACTGACAAAGCCCCATGGACTCCTTAGAGCCATGACTGGAGGCCATGATTACAGGTAGGCCAAGGCACTCTGCAGGTGGCTCTGAGAAAATCCTGGCTTTGCTTCATCAAGCAGAAAATGCAAGCCCTGCTGCCAGCTCTTGGCAAAGAGCTCATGTCCCTAACAGGCAGTCCTGGGCTCTTCCTCAGGCAGTGGGATGTGGGGGATGCAGCGCCAAGTGAAAGACAGTGGTGTTACATCTCCTGGCCTTCCTCAGAAAGTGTAAAGAGGGTATAAAACCCCAGTGCTAAGAGGACAACATGTCTCCTGATAGGGCTTGGTGGCAAAGAGACCTGCCGTAGCCAAAGGGACAAGCCCTTGGTTATCTTGGCGAAATCTAGCCTTGCCAGTGCCCTTGTCCATCTCCAACACCAGCTGTCCTATGCTGTTCACAGACTGTTTCCCTGCAGCCTGCAAACAGCCATCTTGTTTACCCACCCTACTCTCACCTTGGCATTTCCATACCTTCACTGATACCTGTACCCTTTCCAGCTGTGGCCTGAAACACAAGCTTATGGACTGATAATAGATTCTTTCCAGATGACATCTGACACTACAGCACTACACTATGGTTTAGTGGAGGACTGGTTAGTGTTAGGTCAGAGGTCTCTTCCAACGTAGATGATTCTATGATTCTGTGATACACTTTCAGTGACATCCTACCACTTATGCCCTGTTTCCAGCACCCAAGCCCCAATTTGAAGCAGGTTTTCGCTTGCATTTTCTTTTCCATGTTAAAGAAAAGTTCCATCATCTCTGAAACCACCTCTGACAAAAGCATCCACACACATTAGCCTTCCTGTGTTCTGTCAGTTGACCAGGCAGAAAGAATCTCACCATGATCTTACAAGCCATGTGGCCTTCCTGCTGGCCTTTCAGCTCTTCAGCTAGATAAAACAAAGTCACATTCCTGCTGTTCTACAGTCATGTACTCAGGCACAACATCATTTCTTTGAAGTGGACTGGCCTAGAAGGGAATTATTTCCTTAACTGTGTGGTTGAGAATGGAACAATAAACCCTAGTAAAGGTAATGTTACCAAACCTCTCACCCCATAGAGCTATGAAATTCCATGTCCATAGGAAGAGCCCCAGTATGGAAAATGGGAATATATAGGTGAAGTAAAATGGTATATAGAACTGACTGGGCAAGAGGGAGAATCCAATGGCAACTAGTGGACCAATAATATTATGAAGACTTGGATTCTCTCTCCACATGGTTCACCTCGCTTTCGCAAGGCACAGTTATAATCCTGTTTGTAATTATTGTAGTTTGTTGCTTTTTAGGATGCCGTAAAAGTACAATTGTCAGTCTAATAATGCAAATATGGGTGAGTCTGCCTGACTAACAAATATCAAGGTTATGAAATGTTGCAAAGAAATTCAGCAAGGAAGAAGGTATGTGTACAGTTATTAATAGTAGTTAATACTCTTATATACATCAGGATTAATGAATTAAAGAAAATTGACACATAATGATTAACCAAATTATAGCATTGCATTTAGTAACCCAGTATGATATCTCTTGGGGTTTCAAAGAAGTATGGAAAAAGTTAACTTCCCAGCTCCCAAACTTTGCTTGGCTAAGACAACTGTTTACAGCATTTATAATACTGAGATTGTTGATATTGCTTACTTGTTCATTGTTACAATGTAGTTTGTGGTGTAGTTTAGTGGATAACCCTGAACTAGGAGGAATGGAAAAGAAATAGGATTAGACATTGAGTAGAAACTGGAAGATATTTTACTAAATCTCTTGATAGAAATGGCATAATTTAAATGAGGATAGAGAACTTATAGAAAAGTTCTGAACTAGGTGCAAAAGAATTTGCACAGGGTATAGAAAAGGGGGGACTGAAACAAAAAGTATAATCCACGAAATATGTAACATAATAAACTGAAGGGTTTGCTGGAATTGCTGAATTGTTGTATCAGACCTTGCATGGTAAGTCTTGGCTGTAGCCACAACGTTGAGGCTGAAGAAGGAACACAGTTCCCAAAGATGAGCTTAAACAATTAAATTAGCCGAGTTTGTAAAAAAGCAAAACTGCAGAAATGGTAAACAATGACAGAGAATGCACAAAAATGAAAAGGAGAAAAATCCAAGGTGAAGAATACTACAAGCCTTCATCAGAAAGACCCAAAAGTGCGACCACCAGAGGGTACTGTGCATGTGGGACAGTAGGAGGGACAGTATGATAATTATTTCTGAGAAGCCATTAACATAAATCCTGACCTTTCTTGAAAATTGCATCAATATATATATCACCATACCACAAATATGTACTCATTGTCTTGCTTAGATGTACATGTTTGGTGGAATTATCCACCACATACCTAGTACTGTTAATAAAGAATACCTGCTTTCTAATTCTCCAAAACAATTTTTTTCACCCTTTCCCTTTGAGGTAGGGGAGTGAGACAGTGGTTGTGGCAGGGCTCAGATGCCCACTTGAGTAAATTCATCACAGGGCACTGTGACAACCCTTCCAGAAAGGCACGGTACTGCTGCTACCAAGAGGCTGCTGCCTGGGCCAGGCTGCTCACAGCTCCATAGCTCCCCCAGGGCATCTCTGGGGTAGGTCCTTGACAGGGAAGACCAAGGCAGGGGTTACATGAAGGGAAGGCACTCTCTATAGTCTTCACATTCACTTTCCTATCATGAAGGGCAGTTAGGGGGATGACAATGGAGTTGTCAGACTTGTAGAAGGGACTCACAGGCATTACACTGAAAGGTATCTGTAAGTCTGTGAGGAACCTCTTAATTTCCCTTCACAGCCCTCAGCCTAGAGACAGCACCAACACCACCTTCATTGTTTCTTGTGGAACTGTTGGGCATCCTGCTCAGAACCTGCAAACAGGGAGATGCCTCTGGCCACTGGTCTACTGAGATGCATTCCCAGTGCTCTTCACCAGATACTGTAAGGCAGTACTGACTCCTGCTGAGCTACAGAGGTTCTGCCTAGTTTCTGCATGCTGTTCTGAAGCAAAACTGATAGCTTGAGGTAGGAGCATGTCTTATAGGAAGAGCTGTGATTCTTCTTGAGGAGGATTCAGTGAAACATGGTAGAGGTTTTGTTCAGAGAATTATATATATCTTGTCTTTGTCTTTTCCTCCATGGACAGGTAAACATGCCCTGAGGTGGCAAATGTCTAACAGCAGCTTTCCCACAGAGTTCCTCCTCCTGCTGCCATTTGCAGACACACGTGAGCTGCAGCTTCTGCACTTTGGGCTCTTCCTGGGCATTTACCTGGCTGCCCTCCTGGGTAACGGCCTCATCCTCACTGCTGTAGCCTGTGACCACCGTCTCCACACCCCCATGTACTTCTTCCTCCTCAACCTCTCTCTCATTGACCTGGGCACTATTACCACCACAGTTCCCAAAGCCATGGCCAATTCCCTCTGGAACACCACGGCGATTTCCTACAAAGGTTGTGTTACCCAGGTTTTTTTCTTTGCTGTCTTTGTCACAGCAGAGTTTTCTATTCTCACCATCATGGCTTATGACAGGTACATTGCCATCTGCAAATCCCTGCACTATGGGACAATAATGGCCAACAGAACTTGTGTCAACATGGTAGCAGCTGCCTGGGGCAGTGGCTTTCTCTATGCTGTCCTGCACACTGCCAATACCTTTTCCCTCCCCCTCTGCCAAGGCAATGCGCTGGACCAGTTCTTCTGTGAAATTCCCCAGATCCTCAAGCTCTCCTGCTCAGATGCCTACCTGAGAGAAGTTGGGTTTATTGTGGCTACAGCATATTTACTTCTTGCATGTTTTGTTTTCCTTGTGCTGTCCTATGTGCAGATCTTCAGGGCCGTGCTGAGGATTCCCTCCCATCAAGGCCGGCACAAAGCCTTTTCCATGTGCCTCCCTCACCTGGCTGTGGTATCCCTGTTCAGCAGCACTTCCTTTTTTGCCTATCTGAAGCCCCCTTTAATGTCTGTTTCATCCCTGAATCATTTGCTGGCAGTTCTGTACTCAGTGGTGCCTCCAGCAGTGAACCCTCTCATCTACAGCATGAGAAACCAGGAACTGAAAGGTGCAGTGTGGAACCTCATGACTGAATGTATTTCAAAAGCAATAAACTGCCTCTCTTCTCCTGCATATCACTCATAATGTAACCATAATAGACCCAGATATTGATTTGTGTGGTTGTTAGTTTGTAAATATTTTTAGTGTTTCTTTGCACTACTTGTGAAATTATTGTCCAAAAAGAAAAGCCATATTTTATCCTTCTCAATTTCAGTATCAACATCTTGCATGTGACTTGGTGTAAACAAGGACCCAGGCTCTCTCTGTATTTAAATAAAAAAGGACCCTGAAGGGACATGCTTGCCTGAGATCCTTCCTCGGAGACATGTGGTGGAGCTGCAGGAGCACTTGGCTGTGTGCAGAGGTGGAGAGGAGAAGAGTCCTGACACAGCAGCACTGCCGTTGAGCCCCAGGGCTTGATCTTGCCAAAGCTGCTCTCCCTTTAACCTCCCACACTCTCCTTCAGAGCCCTTGTGTTGCTGTGAGGAGTGGATAGGCTGGATAGAGTGAATCACTACAGAATGTCCAACAACACTGGAAATGTCCCAAAGATCCTTGTGCATCATTTCCACTTAGGGCTATTCCATGAGTCTCTGACTCTGAAGAAGGCCAGCTATCTGCGTGCACCCTCCATGGCCAAAGAATCACTTGTGTGGGAGGCAGTCAGTGGCAGTGCCCCTCCCGAGCTGGCTCTGCCTTCCCAGCCTGACCAGCACGGCCCTGCAGTGCTCCCATGGCCCCGTGCACCACAGCCCCTTCGCTCTGCAGAGGGGGCTCTTGCTCCCTATGAGCAAGAAGGAGGCAGGAGACCTGCATGGATGAGCAGGGAGCTCCTGGCAAACTCAGACAGAAGAAGAAAGTTTACAGCATGTGGAAAAAGGGATGGACCATTTGGGAGGAATATAGGGACACTTTCAGAGTACGCAGGGATGTAACAAGGAAGGCCAAGGCCCATTTGGAATTATATCTGACAAGGAAAGTCAAGGTCAACAAGAAGGGCTTCTTCAAATACATTTGTAGAAAAGGGAAGACTGGAGAAAATGTTGGCTCACTGCTGAATAGGGCAGTAGCCCTGGTGACAAAGGATATGGAGAAGGCAGAGTTGCTGAGTGCCTTTTTTGCTCCAGTATTTACTGTTAAATAAGTCCTCAAGAATCTCAGACCCTGGAGACAACAGAGTAAGTCCAGAGAAAGGAGTACTTTCCCTTGGTCAAAGAGGATTGGGTCAGAGATTAACTAAGCAAACTTGACATCCTGTCGTGAGTTTACATGGCAAGGTTTTAGTAGCAGGGGGCCATAGGGGTGGCTTCTGTGAGAAGAATCGAGAAGCTGCCCCATGTTAGGTAAGGGCCTTGCTATAGACTGACTACAACCCCCATTTTCCGTCCTAATAAACTGTCTTTATCTTAACCCACAGGATTCATTTCTTCTGATTCTCTCCCCCATCCCAAAGAAGGAGAGGGTAGGGTGAGCAAATGGCTGTGTGGTGTTTAGATGCCAGATGCCAACACCACCAACGCACACAACATGGGCAACAAACAGGAGGAGACAGAAGCCATTGTGTGGCAGGCAAACCATGACTATCATTGAAATGTGGTGTGACCACTCCCATGACTGGAGTGCTGCAATGCATGGCTACAAGCTCTTCAGAAGGAACAGGCAACTAAGGAGGGAGGTAGCATAGCTCTTAGAGAGTGTTTCAGTGCTGTGGAACTCAGGGTTGGGAATGACAAGGTAGAATCCCTGTGGATAAGGATCAGGGGGTTGGCTAACAAGGCACACATCCTGGTGGGGATACGTTACAGATCGCCAAACCAGGATGAAGAGACAGATGAGGTGTTCTGTAAGCAGCTGGAAGAAGTCACTCAGTCACCAGTGTTTATTCTCATGGGGGACTTTAACTTTCCAGACATATCCTGCAAATACAATACAGCCCTGAGGAAGCAGTCTAGAAGGTTCCTGGAGTGTGTGGAAGATAGCTTCCTGACTCAGCTGGTTAGTGAGCCTGCCAGGGGGGTGTCCTGCTAGACCTGCTGTTCATGAACAGAGAAGGACTGGTGGGAGATATGGTGGTAGGGAGCTGTCTTGGGCAGAGTGACCATGGAATGGTAGCGTTCACTGTTCTTGATGAAGTCAGGAAGGGGGTCAGTAAAACTTCTACCTTGGACTTCCAGAGGGCAGACTTTGAACTGTTCAGAACCCTGGTAGGGAGGGTCCCTTGGGAGTCAGTCTTGATGCGCAGAAGGGTCCAGAAAAGCCAGATGCTCTTCAAGAAGGAAGTCACAGGAACAGACTGTCCTCGTCTGCTGTAAGATGAGACACAAAGGAAGAAGACCAGAATAGATGAGCTGGGAACTTTTGCTGAGTGTCAGGGAGAAAAAGAGAGTTTATGTGGAAGAAGAGGCAGGCAACTCGGGGAGAGTACAAAGAAGTTACAAGCATATGCAGAGAAAAAAATCAGGAAAGACAAAGCCCAGCAAAGGCTCAATCCAGCCTCTATGGTTAAGGATAACAAAAAATATTTTTATAAATCTATTAACTGCAACAGGAGGCCAAGGAGAATCTCCATTCTTTACTGGAAGCAGCGGGGAACATGACTACTGAGGATAAGGAAAAGGCTGAGGTTCTTAATGCTTTCTTTACATCTGTCTTTATTAGCCAGATCCATGGGGTACTCAGCCTCCTGACCTGGACATCTGGGATGGAAAGCAGAAGACCCAACCTCCAGTTCAGGTGAAAACAGAGACCTGCTGCTCCACCTGGACATCCCCTTTAATATCTTCATTGATGATTTGGATGAGGGAATTGAGTGCACCTTCAGTAAGTTTGCAGACAACATCAAGTTGGGGGGAAGTGTCAATCTGCTGGAGGGTAAGAAGGTCCTGTAGAGGGACCTGGACGGGATGGGTCAATAGGCAGAGGCCAATGGGATGAGGTTCAACATGGCTAAGTGGTGGGTCCTGCACTTTGGCTACAACAACCCTATGAAATGCTACAGGCTTGGGGTGGAGTGGTTGGAAAGCTGTGCAGAGGAAAAGGATTTGGGGGTGCTGATTGATGCTCACCTGAACAGGAGCTGGCAGTGTGCCCAGGTGATCAAGAAGGCCAATGGCATCCTGGCTTGTATCAGGACTAGTGTAACCATCAGAACCAGGGAGGTGATTGTCTCCCTGTACTCAGCTCTGGTATGGTTGCACCTTGAGTGCTGTGTTCAGTTTTGGGTCCCTTACTACAATAAGGACATTGAGACCCTGGAGCATGTCCAAAAAAGGGATATGAAGCTGAAGGGTCTGGAACACAAGTCCTATGGGAAGCGGCTGAGGGAACTGGGGTTGTTTAGTCTGGAGCAGAGGAGGCTGAGGGGAAACCTTATTGCTCTCTACAACTAACTGAAAAGAAGTTGTGGGGAGCTGGGTGTTGGCGTCTTCTCTCAGATAACTAGTGATAGGACTAGAGGGAATGGCCTCAAGCTGCACCAGGGGAGGTGAACAAGTCTTGCTGATCACTCCTTGGCTCTCCAGATGATGAACCAACTCATGGATGGGAATCATAGAGTCTCGTTTGGTATATTGCTGCCAGTGCACCACTGTGGTAGCAATTGGTACCTGCTCTTCTTCGACCCTCAGCAATCCTACAACATAAGGGTCCTCTGAGAGACCACACAGGGTAGACATCTGCTTAGTCTTCTCTGTGCTCAAAACAGCTATGCCAAAAGCCCACCTGAACCCTTTTGGGTCCTTGAAATATCCTCTCCTCAGACTCTCTTTGAAATACCCTCCCTCATCCCATGCCAAGGATGCACAGAGTGTCTGGGCCAGTCACAATAGGGTGCTTTTGCCACTCATTCCAAGTTAGGCTCACTTCAGCCTGTAATCAACAGTTAGATGTTGAGATCCCCCTGTCACTCCAGAGACACAGATGAGTTCTGCCCCTTGTTAGCCTGATGACATTAGGGTACGCTGTGCGCCGGTGTCCACTAGAGCTCTGTATTCTTGTGGCTCTGATGTTCCAAGCCATGTTCCAAGCCACACAGTCCAATTAATTGTCTGATTGTCTCCTCTACCTGGACAGAATCAGGGCCCCTCTAGTCCTGGTTGGAGTATCTATCAATTAATTCTTGAAAATGTGAAGCAGAGGTCCCTCCATCAGGGTCAAAAGTAACATCAGCCTTTCTACTCACTTTGGGAAACTGCCCAACAGAAACCAGAGCAGCAGTTTTCCTAGAACAACCCCTTTTTGCTGTTGTATTTCCTTGCACTTCACGTACTTGAACTGCTAGGGTCAAGGTGGGTTCATCATCCCACTTCCTCATATCTTCTCTGTGGTCACACAGACAAAACCTCAAAGTGCCATGTGGTGTGCATTCTGGGTACTCCCTCTCTCAAGCAGGAAAATGCTGATTCTTAATGGCTGAAATACTACTCCATCTGTGTGAGGAGGGAGATGTATGTTCTTCAAGGTGGTGGACCCTTTGGGATAGTTTCTCCATAGACTAGATAAGGGTCTGTAGTGAGGCAGAGAGATTTTCTTCATATTGCTGAAGCTGGCTGGACACAGCATTCATTGTGTCCACATTCACACCCATCCCATCTGTCCTATTCATCACTGCTAGAGTGTTGGCATGTGATAATAGTGCACCCCACACAAACTTACACCACATGGGTGTCATGCACTGGACTTCATCAGGATCTTTAGGTGTCTGGTCATTGTCCAAATCACTATAAACCATCTCCAGCACAGCTAATTCCCTCAGATGCTAGAAACCTTTCTCCATGGTGCTCTACTTGCCTATTTGATATACAATACCTTCCTTGTAGGGATACTTTCATACCTGACAGGAGTCACCTCCAGAGGCTGAGAACTTGTGCCTCTCTCCCAGGTTCTTTGTCAATGCCCCTTTCTCTAGAGAGGGATCCCAGCTGCTTAGCTTCCTTGCCTTCTAGTTCTTGGCTATTGGCCCCAATGTCCCAGCATTGAAACAGCCAGGTGAAGATGTGCTCACCTGAATGTTGACTGAAATTCTTTCATATATCTTGAAGCTCACTCAGGGATAGGGATCGGGTGGTTTCAGACTTATTTATGATTTCTGTCTCTTCTTCCTATTGTTGTTGTGATGACTCTGCTTTAGAGTTGGCTTCCTTTTTCCCTTCTTCCTCTTTCTTAGGAGTAGCTTCTTCCCTTTCTAAATGAGCTGACTTCCATTTCCATTATTTTTTCTTGACTATGGGGATGACTGATAACATAGTTGGTTGGTCCTTTGGGTTACCCATAGTGTGTGTTATCTGGTCATCAGATTCACAGACTTCCTCCTTTCCTTGAGGGTGCTGAGCAGCATTAATTACTTTTTGATAGGTAGCAGGTCAAGGGAGGTGGTCCTCCCCCTCTATTCTGCCTTGGTCAGGCCTCACCTGGAGTACTGTGTCCAGTTCTGGGCTCCCCGGTACGAGAAAGACAGGGATCTCCTGGAAAGAGTCCAGCGGAGGGCCACAAAGTTGATAAGGGGCCTGGAGCATCTTCCCTATGAAGAAAGACTGAGAGACCTGTGTCTGTTCAGCCTGGAGAAGAGAAGACTGAGAGGAGATCTCATCAATGTGTATAAATACCCGAGGTGTGGGAGACAGAGGGATTTGGCCAACCTCCTTTCAGTGGTTTGTGGGGATAGGACAAGGAGTAATGGTCACAAGATAGAGCACAGGCAGTTCTGCACCAACATGCGAAAGAATTTCTTCATGGTGAGGGTGACAGGGCACTGGAACAGGCTGCCTAGGGAGGTTGTGAAGTCTCCTTCTTTGGAGATACTCAAGGCCCGTCTGGATGCCTACCTGGGCAGCCTGCTCTAAGGAACCTGCTTTGGCAGGGGGGTTGGACCCGATGATCTTTTGAGGTCCCTTCCAACCCCTTCAATTCTGTCATTCTGTGTGATTCTGTGATAGGCCAGAACCCAGCACAGTGCTGCAAGCTGTAGTTCTCCAGCATTGCCAGGGTCAGGGCATGCAACTTTCAAACATTTTATCAGTTTTTTAGGATTTCACTCTTGCTCAGAGGTGAAGTTCAAAACTATTACTGGAGACACCTGTGACAGGTACCTGCCCATATCCTTCCACACACCTTGCTACCTGCCACCACACTGTCTCAGGCGAAATTCCTGTTCTTAACAAATTGATTAATCTTAGTGAAAAGAAGAAACACATTATGCAGACTTAGCAATGGGAGTATGTTGGTTACACATGGATATTCAAAATGCTCAAAAACTGTTGCAAGTAGCCCTTTGGATAAGAAGGAGAAGGAGGTACCATTCCTGATATTATTCATAAACTGACTTCCAAGGTCATAACAAACCCATGCAGTGATATAGGCTTGGGAAAGAGTGGCTGGAAAGCTGCCCAGCAGAAAAGCACCTGGAGGTGCTAGCTGACAGCCAGCTGAACATGAGCTAGTGATGGTGTACCCAGGTGGCCAAGAATGCCAATGGAATCTTGGCCTGCATCAGAACTAGGGTGGCCAGAAGAACTGGCAAAGTGACTGTTCTCTTGTACACAGCACAGAATCATAGACTGTTTTGTGTTGGAAGGGACCTTAAACATCATGTAGTTCCAGCCCAGCCCCCTACCCCACCCCAATTGTGAGCAGGGACATCTTCCAATGGATCATATATGCTTATGAGGTCTCTGACAGCTGAACATCTGATAGGCTGGGAGCAGGCCCATGGCAGGTGCAAGTTCCAGTGATGCCAGTGATGCCTGTGTAGCTGACAGACCAAGAGCAAGGATGGCCTATGCTAGACATTGTGAGGACCCTGGTGTCTGAGAAGCTAGTGGGCCAGGAATAACCACATGGCTTGTCTTTTGGAGCTTATATCACATCAGTGATGGCACCCCATGCTTGATTACTCCTGAAATCCTACAGAAACCTCTGGCATCCCTCTACCAGTGCGTCACACTCATTCATAGGTGAGCAGGTAGCAAATAGGTGTCTATGTGATGATCAGGTCAGTGGTGCCTGTGGAACTGACAGACCAGCAGCAGGCCCACAGCTCTTGTAAGAGCTTGTGAGGTCACTGGTGCCTAAGAAGATGACTGGGAGGAAGGAGACCCATGCATTGGGAAAGTACTTGTGATGCCACTCTTGTCTGAGTAGCTGATAAGCCAGGAGCAGGTGTGTGGCTCTATGAATTTTTGGGTGGCCATTGGAGCCTGAGTCCTTCCATGGCAAACATGTGTCAGCTGCATGGATATCAGAGAATCACAGAATCATGGAATGGTTTGGGTTGTCTGAACCCTAATGACTATGCAGTCCACACCCCCCTGCTATGGAAAGGGAAGCCTTCCACTAGATTCTATATATTTATGAGGTCACTGTCAGCTGAGAATTTGATAGATGAGTAATAGATGAGTGACCTGAAAAGCACAGACATAAGTTCTGGAGCAGGCCCAGGACTTATGTCTTTGCTTTTTCAGGTCACTCATTCCTGAAGGGCCATGGATTGTGTAGGCACTTGTGAGGACACTGTAGTGTGAGTAGATAGGTCAGGAGCAGGCCCATGGCCCATGTGAATGTCTTGTGATGTCAGTGGTGCCTGAGTAACAGACATGCCAAAAGCAAACATGGCTTGTGCTAGATGCTGTGAGGACCCTGATGCCTGATAAGCCAGTAGGCCAGGGGACGGCTCATGGATTGTTCAAGTACCTGTGAGATCACTGGTGAATAGCTGATAGGTCAGGGGAAGGCACATGGCATGGGTAGGTGTTTGTGAGGCCACTGGTACCTGAGTAGATGACAGTCCAAGAACAGGCAAATATGTTGTGTTGGTTGTGAGTTCACTGGTGCCTGAGGAGCTGGTAGGTCAGGATCAGGCCAAAAGCTTGTGTGTTTGTGAGGTCATTGCTGTCAGAACAGCCAGCAGGTCAGGAGCAGGTCCATGAGAGCTGTAGATGCTATATAGATCACACAGAATCACATGGAATTGTCTAGGTTGGAAGAGACCTCTAAGATCACCTAGTCCAATCTCTGACCTAACTCTAAACCATATCACTAAGCTCTACATCTAAATGTCTTTCAAAGACCTCCAGGGATGGTGACTCAACCACTTCCCTGGGCAGCCCATTCCAATACCCAATAACCCTTTTGGTAAATAAGTTTTTCCTAATGTCCAACCTAAACCTCCCCTGGCACAACTTTAGCCCATTCCCCCATGTCCTGTCGTCAGGCACACAGGAGAATAGACCAACCTCCACATTGCTTCAACCTCCTTTAAGGTACCTGTAGAGAGCAATAAGGTCGCCCTGAGCCTCCTTTTCTCCCAGCTCCCTCAGCCGCTCCTCATAAGACTTTTTCTCCAGACCGCTCACCTAGCTTCATTTCCCTTCTCTGGACTCTCTCAAGCACCTCCATGTCCTTCTTGTAGTAAGGGGCCCAAAACTGAACACAGTACTTGAGATGCAGCCTCACCAGAGCTGAGTACAGGGGGACAATCACTTCCCTAGACTTTCTGGCCACACTGCTTCTTATGCAAGCCAGGATGCTGTTGGCCTTCTTGGCCACCTGAGCACACTGCTGGCTCATATTCAGCCGACTATCAACCAATACTCCCAGGTGCTCCTCTGCCAGGCAGCTTTCCAGCCACTCATCTCCCAGCCTGTAGCTTTGCTTGGGGTTGTTGTGCCCCAGGTGCAGGACCTGGCACTTGGCCTTGTTGAACTTCACAGAACTGTAGGGGTTGGAAGAGGGACCTCGAAAGATCATCGGGTCCAACCCCCCTGCCAAAGCAAGTTCCTCAGAGCAGGCTGCCCAGGTAGGCATCCAGACGGGCCTTGAAAATCTCCAGAGAAGGAGACTCCACAACCTCCCTAGGCAGCCTGTTCCAATGCTCCGTCATTCTTACCATGAAGAAGTTCTTTCACATGTCAGTGCAGAACTTCCTGTGCTCTAACTTGCAGCCATTGCCCCTTGTTCTATCCCCACAAACCACTGAGAAGAGGTTGGCTACATCCTTCTGTCCCCCACTCCTCAGATATTTCACAGAATCACAGAATCACAGAATTTCTAGGTTGGAAGAGACCTCAAGATCATCGAGTCCAACCTCTGACCTAACGCTAACAGTCCCCAGTGTATTTATATAACAGTGTATTTATATACACTGAGGAGATCCTCTCTAAGTCTTCTCTTTTCCAGGCTGAACAGACACAGGTCTCTCAGTCTTTCTTCATAGGGAAGATGCTCCAGGCCCCTTATCAACTTTGTGGCCCTCCACTGGACTCTTTCCAGGAGATCCCTGTCTTTCTCGTACCGGGGAGCCCAGAACTGGACACAGTACTCCAGGTGAGGCCTGACTAGGGCAGAATAGAGGGGGAGGATCACCTCCCTTGACCTGCTGGCCACACTCTTTTTGATGCACGCCAGGATCCCATTAGCTGTCTTAGCCACAAGGGCACACTGCTGGCTCATGGTCAACCTGTCGTCCACCAGGACCCTAGGTCCTTCTCCTCAGAGCTGCTCTCCAGTAGGTCATCCCCCAGCCTGTACTGATACTTCGGGTTGTTCCTTTCCAGGTGCAGGACTCTACACTTGCTCTTTTTAAATCTCATTTGGTTTCTTCCTGTCCATCTCTCCAGCCTGTCCAGGTCTCGCTGAATGGCAGCACAGCCTTCTGGCATGTCAGCCACTCCTCCCAGCTTTGTATCATCGGCGCACTTGCTGAGGGCAGACACTATTCCCTCATCAAGGTCGTTGATAAAGATGTTGAACAAGACTGGACCCAGCACCGACCCCTGGGGAACACCGCTAGTCACAGGTCTCCAACCAGACTCTGGTCCGCCGATCACCACCCTAACTTCATACAGTTGGCCTCAGCCCATCGGTCCAGCCTTTCAAGATCCTCCTGCAGAGCCTTCCTACCCTCGAGCAGATAGACACACACCTAACTTGGTGTCATCTGCAAACTTACTGAGGGTGCACTCGATCCCCTCATCCAGATTGTCGATAACGATATTAAAGAGGACTGGCTCCACTACTGAGCCCTGGGGGAAACCACTAGTGACTGGCCTCCAACTGGATTTGACTCCATTCACCATGACTCTTTGGGCCCAACTATCCAGTCAGTTTCTAACCCAATGAAGCGTATACCAGTCCAAGCCACAAGCAGCCAGTCTCTTGAGGAGAATGATGTGGGAAAGGGTGTCAAAAACCTTACTGAAGTCAAGGTAGACCACATCCACAGCCTTTTCCTCATCCACCTGGCGTGTCACTTTATCATAGAAGGAGATCAGGTTCGTCAAGCAGGACTTTCCTTTCATAAACCCATGCTGACTGGGTCTGATTGCCTGGTTGCCTTGCAAGTGCCGTGTGATGACATTCAGGATAATGTGTTCCATGAGCTTCCCTGGCAGTGTGGTCAAACTAACAGGCCTATAGTTCCCCAGGTCTATCCTCTGGCCCTTCTTGTAGATGGTGCAACAGATGCTGCAACTGGAGCTGGGTAGTGGATAGAATCATAAAATATCCTGAGCTGGATATGGTTATAAGTTATTCAACCCTGTATAGTATCCAACAGGGTACAAAATAAACCCCTATAGGGTTTTTGGACCAACTTCGAAATGCAATGAGAAAATATACCAATCTAGGCCTGGCTAGATGGACAGACGGACAGAGGCAATTCGCTGGCCTTGTTCTAGGGCAATCGGCCCCTGATATCAGAAAGAAATTACAAAAAAAGGAGGGGTCAGACTTGAGAGACTCACAAAGATTATTGAATGTAGTGTGGAAAGTATTTAGGAATAGGGAAGACATGAAGGAGAAGAAATTATCTAAGGTGATAGCCATGGCAAGTGTGGCTGCACTAGAACAGAAAGAGAGAAGCTGGGGGGGGAACAAGGGGGAGTTGAAAAAGGTAAAGAAAGGACTTTGGGAGGGTTTAGAGGAAAATTAGGACAAAACCAGTGTGCATACTGCAAAAAGGAAGGACATTGGAAAAAGACAGCCCTAGGTTACAGGATAAGCTTGCAACAGTCACCCTCAAGAACAGGGATGACAGGGACATGGGGCATCTACCCTAGTAGATCCACTGGTTGAAATAAAGTTAGGGAATGAAGAGAGAGGCATGATTTTTTTATTGGTTACAGGGGCTGCTTTCTCCGTGTTAAACCAAAATTGATTCTGGAAAGCACTGAGTCTGTAAATGTAATAGAAGCAACTGGCTGTCAGGAAAAGGCATTTGTTTTGCAACTCTTAAAATTTAAATTGGGAAAAATGATTGGAATACATTGATTTTTATACTCATCTATTCACCAAGGCCCTTGTTAGGAAGAGACTTGCTGGAAAAATTGGACGCAAAAATTTCTTTAGAACAAGGGAAAATGGAAATTAAGATCAAGAATGATGAACATATTAAACTCAAGTCCTGGTGAGTCCAGAGAAAGCTCCAGACAGGACTCCCTAAATGAATGTAATTATGAACCAAGTGTATCTGGGAGTTTGGGCTACAGGAATACCTGTGAGAGCAAAGGAATTCAGTAACTGTAAAAGTTGATTTAAAGGAAAATGCTCCCAGGGTATGCCAAAAGCAATACCTGCTGAAGGTGGAAGACAGAAGGGGAATGGAATGAATAACCAATAACTTTCTTAAATATGGACTGTTAGTAGAATGTGAGTCAGAATATAATACTCCTATCCTCCCACTTAGAAAGGTAGATGAAACCTATCGTATAGTTCAGGACTTAATGGCCATCAATAGGATCAAAAAAGATTTATACCCTGTAGTAGCCAACCCCTATAACCTTTTGACAAAATTAGAAAACAGACAAATTTGGTTCACAGTACTAGATTTAATGGATGCCTTTTTCTGCTCGCCCGTGGCAACTGAAAGCCAGAAACTCTTTGCCTTTGAATGGGAAAATCCCAACACAGGACAAAAAACTCAGCTTACTTGGACTGTGTTACCACAGGGGTTCAAGAACAATCCAACCATATTCAGGAATCAGCTAGCCCATGATTTTGAAGCTTGGAAAACACCTTCAGGAAAAGGTACACTGTTGCAATGCATAGACAACTTGATAGCTATTGAAGAAGAAAAAAATGTGTAGAATGGATAACTAGTTTATCAAATTTTCTTGGATTAATTGGATATCAAGTTTCTCAACAGAAAGCCCAGCTGATACAGCAATGAGTCACCTATCTAGGCTACGAATTATCTGGTGGACAGTGAGAGCTTGGACCTGAGCAGAAGGAGGCAATTTGCTGAACTCCATTACCCACAATGGTAAAAGAACTTGGGGGAATGACAGGTTGCTGTCAATTTTGGATTTATAACTATGATAGCTAAACCATAAGTAAGCCATTATACGAGTAGATAAAAGAAAGTTCTGTCCAGCTAGTTTGAGTCCCTGAAACCTGTAAGGCCTTTGAGGACCAAAAAAAGGAACTGATTTGTGCACCAGCACTGGGGATGCTGGATGTGTCTAAACCTTTTTGGTTGCTCTCACATGAAAACCAGGGAATGGCACTGGGGGTGCTTACCCAATGTTTATGTCCCTACAAAATAACAGTAATGTATTTCTCCAAACAGCTGAACGAGGTAAGCAAAGGGTTGCCAGGATGTTTGCAGGCAGTGGCCGCAGCTATCCTAAATATCCAAGAAGCCCAAAAGTTCACTTTGGGCCAGAAGATGACTGTTTAAGTATCACACACTGTGTCAACGGTACTAGAACAAAAGGGAAACCATTGGCTTTCCCCTTTGAGACTTATGAAATACCAGTCCATCCTAACATCCTGATGATGTAAAGACTGTATTCACTAATATTGTGAATCCAGCCTCTTTCCTCAGTAACAGAGTCTCCAAATCACCCATTCATGATTGCATCAAGACCATGGAAATGGTATACTCCAGCTGACCAGACTTAAAGGATACACCCCTACAAGATGTGCTGTAAAGGACATCAAACACAGGATACTAACCAATGTAGTATCTACAAAGAGGAAGTAGATTGGCTGATGCAGAGGCCAAAGCAGCAGCAGATCTGAGAGTCAAATTTTGGCACTAGTACCGGGAACAAAACCTGGCATTAACAAAAGCATTAGAGAATGAAATAGAACATTATAAGGCCAACAAGTAATTAATTGAAGATGTAAATGGAACAATATTACTTACAGGTTTTGCACAAATGAAGGCTGGGAGAACCGTGATATCCTCCAACCTATTATATTAGATGGTAATTGAAGAACATAACAAAACACATTGGGGAGCTGAAGCATTATATCAGTTTCTAAGTAGAAAATGGGTAGGAGGTAATTTGTATACCATTGTCTGATAGGTATCAAAACAGTGTGTCACATGCCTTAAAAATAACCCACAGATGGGAATCAAACCCCAAGCGGGAACAATAGGGAAGATAAATGTTCTTGGGGAACAGTGGCAAATTTATTTTCTGAACCCCCAATAAAAGATGGGTTTAGATACCTATTGGTCCTAACACTTTTTCCAGATGGCCAGGCGCATTTCCATGTAGAACTAACAAAGCTAGAGAAATGTCCAAAGTATTGCTGAATAAAATTATACCAAAATTTTGTGTACCATCAGTAATGTCATCTGACAGGGGACCACACTTCACTGCAGAACTAACCCAACGAGTTGACAAAGTGCTGGGGATTGATTGGCAACTACACACTCTGCATAGGCCACAGGTGAGTGGCCAAGTGGAAAAAATGAACCATTTGATAAAATAACAGATTGGTAAAATCTGTCAAGAAACCAATTATGTATTGGTATCAGGAACTACCCTTGGAACTTCTTAGAACTAGAATTAGGCCTAGGACCAAGGAAAAAATAAGCCCCTTTGAAATATTGTATGGTAGGCCTTACCTTACCAAATGCCATACAAAGGAGAAGGTCTAACACAAGTAGGAAACCAATATTTACGACAGCATATTATAGTTTCAAGCAAGCAACTGGAATAAATTAATAAGAACATTTTAGGCACTAGAGCAAGGGGATTAAATCACCCCATTCACCCTTCTAAGCCTGGAGACTCGATTTATGTAAAGAATTTTTCAGGTGAGCCACTTGAAGAAAAGTGGGATGGACTATTCCAGATACTCCTCACCACCTTCATTGCAATCAAGATTGGAAAACGACCTGCCTGGATTTATTACAGATGGGTGAAAAGGGCTCCTGATGGACAGTAGACCTCAGAAGAGACTTGACTTCTGAAACTACAATTACACAGATGCTGAAATGTTTCAAGTAATAACTATTAGTGTTATAAATATTGCAGCTACATGGAATCTTAATACACAGTATATGTTAACATGGAATATCTCCCTGATTTTAAACAAGACCAATTGTTGGATATGTACGAAAATACCTGAACATAGGGGGAAGGCAATTTATTTGATTGGAATGCCAATACCTAAAGAGGAATTTACACCAGTTTTGGATGGGCCTGGCTAGGAGATACAGATAGGAATCAAAAACTGGAAATTACTAGTCCTGAAATTGGCACTCTCTATTGTACATGTGTTCAAAGATGTAATCCCCCAAAGGGTACCGGAAAGGTAGACTGTGATAGGAATACATATGTAGGGAGCCACACTACTTGTAATCAGACTTTAGGTATCGGAACCTCTTTAAACCCTAATGTTACTACTGCCTGGCTGGTACCAGAAGGGCATGGGTAGTACTGGTTGAGTAATGACATAACCTATGAAATGGTACCTGAAAACTGGAGAGGAACCTACACCTTAGGCTCAGTAGTCCACAATATGTCAATACATACCTCCCTCCACTCTCAAGGAGGATGGCTTAGATTGCCCCTCATACAGATTCAAAGGATGAACCCTTTAATAGAGAGACAACATGCTTTTCATAGCTTTGTCAGGTGGTTTCTTCCTTGGTTAGGGGTGAGCAAATTAGAAAAAGTAATAGTAAACATTTTGGCTGTAATACAAGGCATTGAAAACAAAACTTTAGATGCCATCCAGGCAATCCAAACAGAAGTGTCCAGTTTCTCAGAAGTAGTATTGCAAAACAGAATGGCACTAGACCTTTTATTAGTCTCCCAAGGAGGTGTATGTACAGTAATAAATACTAGCTGCTGTATGTATGCATATCAAAGTGGAAGAGCTGCCACAGATTTACAGGAGATTTGGGAACAAGCCAAGATATTGCATAAAGTCACTAAAGGTGATACCTCATGGGATTTCCAAGAATTATCAAGCAAACTGACCTCTTGGTTACTCAACTTCTTTTGGCTTAAGAAATTATTTGTAGGAATACTGATCTTGCTTTTACTAGTATTCTTAACTAGTGTTTTAGCACACTGTGCCTTTTGGTGCTGTAAGAAAGGACTAGATTATTATAAAACCTGGAAGTGTAACTGAATCAAGCACCAAGTAGAAATGTGTAAGTATTTCATGAAAACTTTGAATCAACTAGGAATGTTATAAGCTAAAGAATTTGAAGCAGACTCAGCCAGGTCCGGATCACTGGGCTGGACCAGGCAGAAGTACTTCACGAAGGGGGAAATGAATCACTCCCCAGCTTCCTTTCTGCATGCTGGGTGTCCACTCTCTTCTCCGAGACTACAGAGTCACAGCTTCCCTGTGAACACCTGGCTTTAGTTCTTTCCCTGTGGCTGAGCCCACAGTGAGAGATCTCTCACTTTTGGAGGGGCTCCAGTCAATGCCAATGCCAGGTTCTGCTGTCCTTGGAGGTACCCTGGTCTCTGCAGGCAGCTCCAGACTCCCCTCCTGAAGGACATCATCTATGGATCACATGTGGGAACAGCCCTACCTATGTAATGCAGTGACCATTCTCTACCTCCACTGTCAGCAGACATCTATGGGTGAGTCTTAAATCTAGCCCTAGGTCTCTGACAGGTCACAATGCAACAATGAGCCATTCCTTTCTGAACCCAAGGAGAAACAGACCCTTCTGGGGACCAATTCTTTGGGCCTATTCTTGGCACTGGTTTGGGAAGGAAATCCCAGGCTTTGATGATGATCCCATTTTATCACAGAAATCTGCACTGACTCACTGTACAGCCTCCATATGAGACAGAGCAGTTTCATTCATTCATACCAGTGGAAGGAATACAAATTTTTATGTAAGAATGCAAGAAAAAAAAGCAGTCAAAATAAAACCAAGAATTAAAAAATCAATAAAAACAATGGTAAGAAACAATCAAAAACCCAGAATGGGATGCACTGGCATTCATTTGTGGAGAGTGAAGGGTAACTTACAAGCAGTGAAAATCATCTCTAAAACCAGTTTCCTAACAACATCCTTGAGCTCCTTGTTCTTCATACTGTAGATGAGGGGGTTCACTGCTGGAGGCACTACTGAGTATAGAACTGCCAGCAAAAGGTCAATGGATGGAGAAGAGACAGAGGAGGGCTTCAGGTAAGTAAACATGACAGTACTAAGAAACAGGGAAACAACGGCCAAGTGAGGAAGGCATGTGGAAAAAGTTTTGTGCCGGCCCTGCTTTGAGGGGATCCTCAGCACAGCCCTGAAGATCTGCACATAGGACAGAACAATGAAAATAAAATACCCAATACCTGAACAAAAGCAAAATATGATGAACCCAAGTTCCCTGAGGTAGGCATCTGAGCAGGAGAGCTTGAGGATCTGGGGAAGTTCACAGAAGAACTGGTCCAGAGCATTGCATTGGCAGAGGGGGAGGGAAAAGGTATTGGCAGTGTGCAGCACAGCACTGAGAACACCAGCACCCCAGGCAACTGCTGCCATGGTAATGCAACTTCTGTTGGCCATTATTGTCCCATAGTGCAGGGGTTTGCAGATGGCAACATAGCGGTCATAGGCCATGAAGGTGAGAAGATAAAACTCTGCTGTTACAAAGGCAACAAACATAAAGACCTGAGTAGCACAACCTGCATAAGAAATGGCCCTGGTGTCGCAAAGGGAGTTGGCCATGGCTTTGGGAACAGTGGTGGTAATAGTGCCCAGGTCGAGGAGGGCAAGGTTGAGGAGGAAGAAGTACATGGGAGTGTGGAGACGGTGGTCGCAGGCTATGGCTGTGAGGATGAGGCCGTTGCCCAGGAGGGCAGCCAGGTAGATGCCCAGGAAGAGCGCGAAGTGCAGGAGCTGCAGCTCGCGTGTGTCTGCGAATGGCAGGAGGAGGAACTCAGTGGGGAAGCTCCTGTTGGACATTTTCTGCTTCTGGGCATGTAGATCTGCTCTAGGAGAAGAAAAAATGACAAGTTAGGCAGACTTCTCTGAGCAAAACCAACTCCTCCCTCACAGAAATTTTAAATCCCTGTGCTGAATGAAGAATGAGTCATCTAATTCAACCACCCTCCCAACTGAATGACAGTGTGCCCGACAGTTTAAAATGGCATTTGGGCATTTTTTCACCAGCAGTCCAGTTCAAAACAGAAACTTACACTGATCTGTACCCTAGACAAAGAGAGGAGAACCACACATGGGTGGAGAAATAAGAAAGAACACCACAATGTTCCAACCAATGCTTCCAGAGGGAAAGGCAGATGAGCATGCAGGGAAGCCTTTACTTTATGAAGCTTGCATGCCACCTACAGAAATGACACAGCAGGGTGCTCTTAGCCTCTTTGTTGTGTATCCTATTTCAGGACACAGGCTCCTCTCCTATTCTGGAGGTTCCAGCTGAGGAGTAGGTGGCTTATGCCCTAAAGCCCCTGAGGGCAGAGGCTGCACAACAGCTGCACTGCCCTGCAGCCAAAGACTTACCCTGTTCCAGGCTGTGAAGATTTCTCCCACTGTGAGCTCTCAGCCTCCCCCCCTTCACACTGCCTTTAACATCTCCCTCCCTTCTCTCAGCTGCCCTTGTCCCCTGCAGGCAGTGCCCCCAGCCCTGCTGCGCTGTGCAGAGGAGCTGCTCCTGGGCAGAGCTGTCTCTCTGCAGTGCTGCGTGCTTGCCAGGAGCTCCCCTTGGGCCCAGGAGCCCAGCCCAGCTCATCAGCACAGGGACCTCTTGACAAGTCCCTGGACCTCCAGGGGATTTGTCTTTGAAACAGACTGAAGCAGTCACTGATTTTTCTTTTCTCAACTAGGGAGACACCGCTCTGCCAGTGGTGTCTTTTTCCTTCATTCAAAAGAAGAGTTTGGCATGGCAATCATCTATTCTTGCCCCATTATGAGACTGGACACCCACAAAGTGACAGGCAGGGTGCAACCCCTCTTTTCCAAGCACTTGTTTATATGCACGGGAAGGAAATGTTTTCACAGGAAATGAAACCCTCTGCCGACACCAGTGGCACAACCAGTTGGTGGCCTGCAGGATCTGTCCTCCCCTTTTCTCTCCTTCCCCTTCCCCAACAGGACCTAGGAAGACACCACCTGCTCCCCCACACTCTTGGTTTTGGTGCCCAGAGGCAGGTGGCCATGCTGGTTGATTTCTATGTTGCCTGGCAATATCCATGGCCCTTTTGAAGCAGGACACCCAGAACGGAGCAGGCAGGGATTAAACCTATGTGGGCTGAGGGAAGTGATTCTTCTGAGTCAATTGAGGCATCTGTTTCTGAGCTTGCAGGGCTGGGCTGATAGGGGGCCAATCTCCTTCCATGCCTGACACAAACCCATGGGAGTTGGCAGTCCTCTTGCCTCGGTGGAGATCACAGAATCACAGAATCACAGAATTTCTAGGTTGGAAGAGACCTCAAGATCATCGAGTCCAACCTCTGACCTAACACTAACAGTCCCCACTAAACCATATCCCTAAGCTCTACATCTAAACGTCTTTTAAAGACTTCCAGGGATGGTGACTCCACCACTTCCCTGGGCAGCCTGTTCCAATGCCTCACAACCCTTTCAGTAAAGAAATTCTTCCTAACATCCAGCCTAAAACTCCCCTGGCGCAACTTAAGCCCATTCCCCCTCGTCCTGTCACCAGGCACGTGGGAGAATAGACCAACCCCTACCTCGCTACAGCCTTCTTTAAGGTATCTGTAAAGAGCAATAAGGTTGCCCCTGAGCCTCCTTTTCTCCGGGCTGAACAAGCCCAGCTCCCTCAGCCGCTCCTCGTAGGACTTGTTCTCCAGACCCCTCACCAGCTTCGTTGCCCTTCTCTGCACCCGCTCAAGCACCTCAATGTCCTTCTTGTAGCGAGGGGCCCAAAACTGAACACAGTACTCGAGTTGCGGCCTCACCAGAGCTGAGTACAGGGGGATGATCACCTCCCTAGCCCTGCTGGCCACACTGTTTCTTATGCAAGCAAGGATGCTGTTGGCCTTCTTTGCCACCTGAGCACACTGCTGGCTCATATTCAGCCGACTATCCACCATCACTCCCAGGTCCTTCTCTGCCTGGCAGCTCTCCAACCACTCATCTCCCAGCCTGTAGCTCTGCTTGGGGTTATTGCGCCCCAGGTGCAGGACCCCGCATTTGGCCTTGTTAAACTTCATGCAGTTGACCTCAGCCCATCGGTGCAGCCTATCCAGATCCTCCTGCAGAGCCTTCCTACCCTCAAGCAGATTGACACACGCGCATAGTTTGGTGTCATCTGCAAACTTACTGAGGGTGCACTCAATGCCCTCGTCCAGATCATCGATGAAGATATTAAAGAGGACACATAAAAACCATAGATGATGCTACCCAGGGCATCTCAGACAGATTTGATGCCTTTGTGCCAGTGACTGAATCCCACCAGTGCGGTGACCAAAGGTCTAGCCTTTCTCTAGCCAGTAGATGAACAAATATCAAGTGCATCACACAGGGTTCTCCACTCATGTACCTTCTTTCTCCAGCCCTACTACTTCTTTTCTCCCCGTTACATGACCATCCATATAATCATGGATCTAGCCAATGATGTTCACAGCTTGCAAGTATCACAAGCAGCCTACAAGCAAGGATTTTTTCAACACTACCTCTTCCCTCCTCAGATTGGCTTCACCACCATGGGCTGTGAGTAGCTGCAGAGACACCAAACATGGCAAAGCCCCCTCCTGCTCAGACTGCACAACCCAGTCCTGTTTCTCTGGCCTTAGGGAGAGCAGGACTTGCTCTTTTCATGGGCACCTCTTTACATTGCCAACTGCCATCCACTCCAGCATGTCTCTGCTCTGAAGCAGTCTTTGTACACCAGACCTCTTGGTCACTTGCTTACAGGTTTTCCTCCTGCAAGTCTGCTCTCAGCCTGGTGCCACAGCTGAGCTGCTGCAACCCCAACATGCACTGATGTCCTCAGTCTGGTGCAGAAAGCAGATGGAACCTCATGTGCCATCACTTCATGCAACTGAAGGGAACAGCACAGCTGAGGCATGTTGGACAGCTCATGTGGCTGGGATTCAGTGATGGGTGGATACCAGATCATCAACAGACACAGAGCAGAAAGGTCATGATGGGAATGTCCTTACTGATGGGGCCAGGGACCCAAACGTAGTGAGCTGTGTGGAGAGGCTGAGGAAACTGGGCCTCTTTAGTGTGCTGCAGGGAAGCCACTGGGCAGGACAAAGGCAGGCTGCCCCCAAGTGGAAAGCTGGTGAGACCCAAATCTTCTTCATGGGCAAATGGTCTGGCAGAGGCAACATCTGCAAACCGTCTCCTGGGAACTTCACTCTGGTGTCCTGGCTTTGGCTGGGATAGAGTTTATTATTATTATTATTATTATTATTATTATTAATAATAATAATAATAATAATAATAATAATTTTTTGGTAGGAGGTCAAGTAATTCCTTGTCTTGGATTTTTGATGAAAATAGTGGTGATAATGCACAAGTGCTTTGGTTGATGATGAGCAGTGCTTACACAGAGTCAAAGACTTTTCTGCTTCTCTGGTTGCCCTGACAGCAAGGAGGTTGGGGATACACAAGATTTTGGGAGTGAGCAGGACAAGGACAGCTGACTCATGGACGGTCTGGAGATGAGACAGACATCAAAGCCACCATTACACAAGTGGAGACAAGGCATTTGATGACTTCCATGAACACAGCAGTCAGGATGCCATACCGCCTGAGATTGCAGGGAGGACCTAAACTTTATGTTCAGAGGAGTGTGATTCTTCTGTAGGTGTCCTTACTTGTCTCCTGATCCATGTAGATCTTTGGGCTGTGAAGAGAATCTAAACACCCTTTGGGGCTTGGTTAGTTTCATGTTACATTTTGAAATGTAAGGCAGATGAAGGAGCTCTGAGCTTCAAGGCTCTCTGATGCAGTTAGGTGTTCAAGTATTGGGAACGTGGACATTGGTGTTGTGTCCCTGTACACCACATAAAAGTGTTGCCTTCCTTTGTGGTTTTGTGCAAATCTGGAACCTGTCCGGGTCCTTTGGCTAAATAATAAACAACCTTCATGTTACACCTGCATCTCTTCCCCACAAAATGGAAAAAATATGTGGATCGGGAAGAATTTAGGAGCAACACTTTCTAGAAGTGTAACCTTTACAGGTCAACAAAGAGTTGGCAGTAAGAGAAAAAGAACAGAGTCTAAATACAGCCAGTGGCTAAATAAGGAGAACCTATAGGTAGTTTATCAGTTAAGAATCACTGTTGGGAAGGAAATTAAAGAGCTTTACTTCATCATCATCAAGAAGAAGGAGTAATTCCTTTATAACCTAGTATATTTCCTGTTTTTAGTGACTCTGCCTCTAATTCCAAAAACATTCTGGAGAACTTCCTTATTTTGCCTTGACTCCAAGGCTTAACAAGCTCAAATCTTGAAAGGACGACCACAAACCTCTGCAAGTCAAATCTCTCCAAACTTCTCTCATTCGTGCTCTTTTAGCCCACGATAGCTTTTAATATCATTTCACTATGCTGCCCAATCTTGTGTACTTCACCTATAAAAAGTCAGCCTAATCACTTGAAAAGCCTTACCTACAGAAGTCTTCTCTATGTGCTGATTCCACTTGTATCACCTCATGTTATGTACAGCTCCATCCTCCTTCTGGAGAGATCAATTTTCATGGGCAGTTTTCCTGGTTTTGTTTTCTTTTCCTGCCTATTCACCTTCAAAACCTTTTGGTATGTACCCATGACAAATATTGTCTGAAGCAACACTGTCATCTCCCATGGTTTCAGCTGCTTCCAAATGTGGTTTTAGATATTTCCCTCTTAGAGAAGACATTGTACAAAACTGCTCCATATGTAGAATCACACTTCAATTCTGAATATTTTTTGAGGTTAAGAAGGAAATCATAAACACTCTGAGATAATTTTCCAAATACCATTTAAAAATGTCAAAGCAGATGAACTACATAAATGCTGAGAGCCTAGGTATAAAGAGAGGGTGAACAACAGGTGAGGCTGTATTGTCTTGATTCACAACTGCTCTGTTAGTAAAAGTAAGTCCCACAGCCTCTGGGACGTATTTGTTAAGTGGCCACATGGGAAGCTGGTTTTTCTGGACCTCCTGGTTTGAGCATGTTGAATTCACATTCCCTGCAAGGGGAAAAGTTCCAGTTCAAGCATCAAACTGTTGCCCATGCTGTCTGGAGAGCCAGGACAGTCGAGTCACACACTAGCCAGTGTCTGAGGGAAGCTGGGGGTAGAGTGAATTGAAATGGTTTGGACTTGAGTGGAGGCTCCAACCCTGAGCTGGCAGGACAGCACTGTGTGACACAAGCTCCCTGACACACCTGTGAGTCCAGAACTTGTTGGCAGAGTTTCTCACACAGCTCACTGAGGAGGGAAGGGTACTGGGGAGAGGGGAACATGCTTCAGCTTCCCAAATCCCACGACAGTGCCCAAAGCTTCCTTCTCTTGCCCTCAGGCATCTCATTTCTTGAGATGTAAACCTGGTGAGGCTTCTGTCAAGAATCCTTCAATCATCCTTCATGTGTCTTTCTGATTTCCCTAAAAGTCTCAATACCTACAGAATAAAAGCATGAATCTCCTACATTTAAACACCTGCAATGAAGCAGACTACCTCTGTGGTATCCACTCAGAGCAATGCCAATTAAATGAGTGGTTGCAATGTGAGACATGAAGCCCTATCTCTAAGTACGTATCTACCTGATGAAGGGTGCTTTTGCAGAGGTCGCCCTTCATCTCTTCAGGTGGCATAGACTCTGTTGATTTCCCTCTGCAGTGAATGGCAGGGGATGGATCCACTTCTCAGGAGAGACTCCTTGCTCTAAAGCCACAGGCCTATGATAAGGTCATAAAGGTCTTACCGGCACTTGTCTCAGCATCTGTTGTGATCTCTTGTGTGCTTTTCTGTTACCACCTTCTCTGTGATCAGATAAACCCACCAAAATGTCACAAAAACTTGTCAGAAAGGCCATGGTGTAGAAAAGCAGTCTCACCAGGACCTCTAGTGGGAACCAGGAAGATTGTAATGAGCACCAGGAAGAGATAGGAAGCTAAAAGTCTCTTGTGCAGAGGGCCCTGAGAGGGTATGATTTGCAGTGTGTAGAGCTGGGAGACAGGTTCAGGGGATAGCAGTGAGAAACATGAAGATGAGTGACGGTCTGGGAAGTCCTTACAAGCATGTGTGGGCTCTGGCATGGAAAGCAGTTGGTGTCTGTGGATGGAAGGTAATGTTTTTCCTGTGAATGTGGGAGAAAGGAAGGCCCCTGCAACACAAGTTAATGATGACAGAGATGTTTCTATCTTGTGTGTGTGCTTCAGCTTAGGAGATGAGGAATGCCCATTGCTGTGGCTAGCTGTGCTCAGCCATGCCCCATGAGCTGGCCTGGCTCTCTTCCCCTCCATTAACACTCCACACTTGGATGGACCCTAGGAAATGTCCATGAGCCTGGAGGACGCATGAACTTCCTGAAATCCTGGCCTGTTACTACAGGGGAAGAGGGCAGGGTTTGTGAGCCTCAGGGGAGTGCAGGGAGAGCAGAGTGATTGTGTAGCAGTGAGTGTTTTAAAAACAAGTAGAGCTGAGATACTGGGGAGAGCAGGGGTTCATGTTGAAGTGAAATAGGTGGAGGTGTGATGCTGAGGCAGCAGCAGAAGGAGGATGTGCATGTGCAGTGACCCCAAGGAGAGGCACCTTGTCTGGTCATTTTTCTTATTCTTCAGTCATGGTTCTCAGTGTGGTCCACCAACAGCCTCAGAAACTTGAAGGTTTGCTCCTGTCTTTTACTTCTTCGAAGGCTTGTTTGGTCTTTCAGTAGCTACATTTCAGGAACTTGACACCAGAGGGCTTTTTCAACGTGCAAAACTCCCTAAAATGTGCCAAGTCTCCATGCATAATTCCCTTTATCTTCGATTATTTGATTAGAGAGATTTCAGGTATGTAGTCAAAGGGAGAAGATTTCAATAAGAATGAAAAACAAGAATGGATTTCTTGTGTTCCCAATTTTATTTTATTTTCTGCTCACAGATTTAAGTGGTATCAACAATCTCCAATCCATGTTGACATGGGCATCTCTGAGTGGAGTCTGAATACATATGGATATACAGACCCCTGAAGTCAAACACTCTGTGGGCAGTCTTCATCACTGTCCTCCATCTCTCCCATTTCTCTCTTCACCTACCTACACTTTCAGCCACCAGGTAGAACTCAGAGTTTTCTCCACTGAATTCTGTAGCTGGACAGTTCAGCCCCGTTTGCCTCAGTTCACACTTGCTTTACATAGAGAACACGAAGGCAGTTTCTTAACTGGCAGCTCACTCTGGTGTCCTTGTTGGGGCTGGATAGTGCAAATTTTCTTCATAGAAGCTGGTATGGTGCTGTGTTTTGGATTTAGGATTAGAATAATGCTGATAAAACACTGATGTCTTAGTTGTTGCTGATTGGTACTTCCACTGAGTGAAGGACTTTTCTGCTTTTTCTGCTGTTCTTTCCAGTGAGGAGGCTGTGGTTGGAGGCTGGGCAGCTGGAGAGGAGGACATTCTGCTAAGGTGTGATCTTTGCCAAGGATGACATTCCTCCTGCATTATTTTTAAGGTTACGCTACATACTCCAAACCTAGATGATTCATATTTCTGTGGATGTCATTGTTGCCTTGAGATACCACAGCTGTGAGCTGCAACTGTCTTGGGCAAAAAGTGTCTTTTGCACAGAGAGATCATCACTTGTACAACTCATACTGCCCAGGGTGTCATTGGTCTGCTTTGCTGATGGCTTCTGTTTTGTCCAATGTAAGCTAAAGACCACTTGGGATTTTTCTGCAGTTACAATCCTGCTGAAACAGTTTTAGTCATCATCTGGATGCAGGAGTGGAATGCATCCTCAGCAAGTTTGAAGATGGCACTGAACTGGGAGGTTCTGCTGACTTCCTGAAGGGATGAGAGGCCTTGCAGATTGATCAAGATAGAGCGGAGCATTGGGTGATTGGCAATGGCATGAAGTTCAACCAAAGACAATGACAAAGACAACCAGAGAGACAATGTCAGATTCTGCACCTAGGATGAAGTAATGATGGACACAGGTCCAGCACAGTCTGGGAGACAGGTGATTAGAGAACAGCTCAGCAGAAAGGGATCTGGGGGCACTGGATGATAGCAGGCTCATTATCAGCCAGCAGGGCGCCTTGGTAGCAGAGAAGGCAAACCACATCTTGGGATGCATTAAACACAGCACAGTCAAATGGTCAAAAGAGGTGAATCTTCTTCTATATTTAGCATTGGTCTGGCCTCCCCTTGTTTACTGTACACAGTTCTGGGCTCCACAACAGAAAAAGGATGTGGACTTGAAAGCACTGGTGTCCTCAGGGAGTCCGCTCCACCTTCATGACCTTTCAAAGATAGTGAAGCTTATTGCCCTCTCCGAATGCTTGGAAGCAGCCCCTCTGGCAATGAGCTTTTCTGCCTTCCAGGGCTGCTATGAGATCCCCTCTAACAGCCCCCTGAAAAGGCACAAATATGCCCCTCTGAGGTCTGCCATCTGCTGTCTTCTGTCTCTTTTCTTACTCCTTTTGATACCTACAAATCCAGCCTTTCAGGATCGTGACTGCCAAGGCTGAAATTGATCTTCATCTCCCTTCCCTTTGAGGGTAATATCCCCTAGGAAACGAACTGCATAAAACAATGCCACGTCATGACACCACAGAGAGATCTTCTATTCAGAGTTCTCAAAATTTTTCTAAAATATACATTAAGGTCTTGTTAATGACCACATGGAGGTGGCCATTTCCTACAGGATTCTCTGGAGGAGGTCAAGATTCCACAGGGAAATGTGAGTCCAGACATGTGGGAGGCCTTCTAAAGCTTGAGCTGGTTAGGGAGAGTACCTGAGGGAGGGTGCAGGGCATCCCCTGCACCCAGTGCTCCTGAGGATACTGAGAAGAGGCCTCCAGAGGCCTCCACCTGGCTGGCATGGTTCTTGTGTGATGCCCTCTTCTCAAGTACCTGATAGGCCCATAGAGAGGTGGGCTTGGCTTCCCATAGAAAGGCTGCAGGGAGATCTCTGATGGCATTGCATGGGTGTCCTCCCTGAAATGAGGACACAGAAGGTGATTCTTGGACCTCATACTTTTTCAGATATGAGGAACAACAGTGCTAGAAATGAGTTTTCTTACTGAGTAGAGGGAGGGAGCACGAGTGACTGATTCAGCCTGTTTCAAAGTTGATTCCTCTGGACGCCCAGGGGAAGAGCTCCCTGTGCTGCTGAGCTGAGCTGGGCTCCTGGGCCCAATGGGAGCTCCTGGCAAGCGGGCAGCACTGCAGAGAGACAGCTCTGTCCAGGAGCAGCTCCTCTGCACAGCACAGCAGGGCTGGGGGCACCCTGGGGACAAGGGTGGCTGAGAGAAGGGAGGGAGATGTTAAAGGCAGTGTGGAGGGGGGATGCTGAGAGCTCACTGCGGAAGAAATCTTCACAGCCCTGAACAGGGTAAGTCTGTGGCTGCAGGGCAACGCAGCTGTTGTTCCTGGTGTCATCTCCAGATTTGCTGGCACATCCCACAGCCTATGGCATTTTTCAGGAGGACTCCCAGTGTTTCTTTGTATAAGAGGAGAATGACAAACTCCAGAGCAGGGATTACCTGCCAAAGCTGTCAGAGGGACAGGACATGAGGGTTCCTCCTCATGGGGTCGGCTACAGGCTGTGCAGCTGGGGTGCAGGCAGGGGTGCCCAGGACTGTGGTGTGGAGCAAGGTCCCTGCTGTGCCCCAGGGGCTGTGTGCCAGGGCAGGGCCTCTGCTACCTGCCAGGCTCAGCACTCAACCTGCGCAGGGAGCTGCCCAGGGTGCTGTGGGGAGAAGCTGCAGGTGGAGAGAACCCACCCAGCAGAGCAGGGCAGAGCAGGGCAGGGCAGGGTCCTGCTGCCCAGAGGCTGCTGCCTGGGACAGGGTGCTCAGAGCTTCACAGCACACCAAAGAAAAGTCAGCAGGAAATCTTCATGAGTAAGGTGAGAGTAAAAGATCCTTGAAGAGAATTGTTCATTTTTTTGAGTTTTCTTATGCAAATATTCCTGAAAACTGCCCTGGGACAGGAGGTATATGCAGGGCAAAGATGAGCACACAGCAAGTGGGATGTGGTCTGTGAGCAATGGCAGGAAGGAGTTGTGGTGACAGGGAAGCAGCTGCCAGCAGGGATGGCTCCAGGCAGCAGAGACCTGGGCAGGGAGGCAGAGACTCCTTTGCCTGAAACGCCAAAGGAGGGGGATTCAGGCACTCCCTGTCAGGCCTGCAGTGCAGGCACCTTCTCTGCAGCAACCCCCTGCTCTCCTCTGCCACCCACCACAGACTCTGTCCTCAGGGGCTTTAGGGCATGAGCCACCTCTTCCTCAGCTGGATCTCCAAAATTGGAGAGGAGCCTGTGTCCTACAAGTTGACAGAAAGGTGAGGCTAAAAGTACCTGCCCTGCAATGACACTTCCATAGGTGGCATGTAAGCTCGATAAGGTAAAGGCTTCCCTGCATACCCATATGCCTTTCCCTCTGTCAGCTAGTTAGAGCATTGTGGTATTCTTTCTTATTTCTCCACCTGTGTGTGGTTTTCCTACTTTCTTTGTCTGGGGTGCAGGTGTGTGTAAGCTTCTGTTCTCACACAGATTGCTGGTGCCCTGCCCTGAGGGTGTCTTCTTGGGAACAAGGTGCCCAAGCTCCATTTGAAAAAGTCAAGACACTGTCATTTGGTTGGGACGGTTGGAGAATGAGGTCATTACTCCTTCATCTCAGGGAATGGTGAGTTCTGTGAGAGAAAGAGTACATTTTTCTCAGGGAAATCTGCCTAACTTGTCATTGTCTTTTCCTCCATGGAGAGCCAAGCATGCCCTGAGGCAGCAAATGTCCAACAGGAGCTTCCCCACTGAGTTCCTCCTCCTGCCATTCGCAGACACACGCGAGCTGCAGCTCCTGCACTTCGGGCTCTTCCTGGGCATCTACCTGGCTGCCCTCCTGGGCAACGGCCTCATCCTCACAGCCATAGCCTGCGACCACCGCCTCCACACCCCCATGTACTTCTTCCTCCTCAACCTTGCCCTCCTTGACCTGGGCACTATTACTACCACTGTTCCCAAAGCCATGGCCAATTCCCTGTGGGACACCAGGGCCATTTCTTACTTGGAATGTACTGCTCAGGTCTTTTTCTTTTTCTTTTTCATCTCAGCAGAGTTTTATCTTCTCACCATCATGGCCTATGACCGCTACATTGCCATCTGCAAACCCCTGCATTACAGGACAATAATGGCCAACAGAACTTGTGTAAACATGGCAGTGGTTACATGGGGCAGCACTTTTCTCTATGCAGTACTGCACACTGCCAATACCTTTTCCCTCCCCCTCTGCCAAGGCAATGCCCTAGACCAGTTCTTCTGTGAAATTCCCCGGATCCTCCAGCTCTCCTGCTCAGATGTATACCTCAGAGAAGTTGGGCTTCTTGTATTTAGTATCTGTTTAGCATTTGGGTGTTTTGTTTTCCTTGTGCTGTCCTATGTGCAGATCTTCAGAGTTGTGCTGAGGATGCCTTCTGAGCAGGGCCGGCACAAAGCCTTTTCCACGTGCCTCCCTCACCTGGCTGTTGTTTCGCTGTTCATAAGTACTGGCACATTTTCTTATATGAAGCCCCCCTCCATGTCCTCTTCATCCCTGAATCTTTTTCTGGCAGTTCTGTACTCTGTGTTGCCTCCAGCAGTGAACCCCCTCATCTACAGCATGAGGAACCAGGAGCTGAAGGATGCAGTGTGGAAAGTAATGACTGGAGCTTTTCCAGAAAGAATAAACTGCTTATCTTCCTAATGTATTTCAGAACAGACACTTTTTTTTTTTTTTTTTTTTTTTTAAAGTATTGTTATTATTTCTTTGCTTTACTTCTCATAGCTTTTTCCACAGAAAAAAAAATAAGTCATTGTACTTCTCCTTCCTTCTTTGTATGTACCTGTCTCGTGTGACTCCAGTCTTTGTAAGGGAAAGGCTTTCTGTGTATTTAAATAAAAAAGGATCCTGCCGTGATGTGCTTGTCTGAGATACTTTCTCTAAGACCTATGGTGGAGCTGCAGGGGCACTAGGCTGTGTGCAGAGGTGTTGGGGGAAAGAATCCTGGCACAGCAGCACTGCCAGTGAGCCCCAGGGCTTGGTCTTCCTTATCTTCTCTCTTTCACCTCCCATGCTCTCCTTCAGAGCTCTTGTGTTGCTGTGACATCTGATTGTTCTTGTCCCTTGCTCACCGTGCTGCTGTGGGGCAGTCCTGTGTCCACAGGCAGGGACAGGCCAGGGGCACTTCTGTAACAGAGCTGGCTCCACACCAGCATCTCCAGCTTAAAAGGGGATCTGCTGAGGGCAGTGTCTGAAGGCTCAGCTCTTCTCCCAGAGCTGCTGTCATGGATATTGCAAAGGAATAGACTCTAATGAGGCTCCTTGCTTTGCTTGTTTCTTTGTGGACTCAAGCAAATGAGATCAGAGTCCCAGGATAAACTTTTAGGTGGAGAGAGTTGATTCTAGTGTTGCCTGTTGGTGCCCAGCACCCATAAAGATGGTGACTTCACTGGCCTGTATCCACAGCATATATCAGGGCTGATAGCAGGCAACTGTCTTTCTGGAGGGTAGCAGGAGTTGTCAGGAGAGACCAGGGGATGGTCTCCGGTTAATGTGTGCCAGGAAGTCAATAGAGTTAGGAGCCCGTAGAGCCTGAGTGTGTCCAAGGTTATAAAGTGACCCAGAAATAAAGTGGAAACAGGGAAAGGAGAGCTCTGCAACTCCAAGTAACATAGCAGGTATAGGAAAATCTGTCTGTTGAATTAGTTGTTATACCTCTGGTGAAATTTTATACACTGAATACAGTGAACCACCCCATCTCTCAACATTGGAAATTGGTATGACTCAATGATCCTTGTGGGCCCCTTCCATCTCAGGCTATTCCATGAGCCTCTGACTCTGAAGGAGGCTGGCTATCTCTGTGTACCCTCCATGGCCAAAGAACCACTTGTGTGGGAGGCAGTCAGTGGCAGTGCCCCCCACCAGCTGGTTCTGCCTTCCAAGCCTGACTAGCACGGACCTGCTGAGTGCCCCCATGGCTCTGCACAGCACAGCCCCCTCACTGGGCTGGGAAGAGGCCTCATGAGCACAACAGCTCCTTGTAGCCCTGTGGATGCTGGCTGTTAGGTCGCTTCTATCTCAGCCCCTGGCTGGCCAACAGCATGGAAGCAGAGCCTCTGAGGTCATAAAGGCCATCAGAAAGCTACCCCAGACAGGCTGACACATTTCGGGAGGACAGTGGAAAGCTAGGTGAATAGAGGTGGGAGATTTGGTGGAGATTAGAGGGGTCTGGCTATCAGAAAGGGAAGGTTCTGAAGAGGAGAGGGGTACACCTCCCAAGGGAGACCAGGAGATGTCACACCACTGTCTTTCACTTGGCACTGAATACCCCACATCCCACTGCCTGTAGAAGAGCCTGGAGCCCCACATGAGGGACAGGAACTATCTGTCCAGAGCTGGCAGCAGGGCTTGTATTTTCTGCTTGATGAAACAAACACAGGATTTTCTCAACCTCAGAGCCACCTTTACCTTGGCTTACCTGCAATCATAGCCTCCAATTACCTGTTCTAAGGAGTCCTTGGGGCTTGGACAGTAATGGACGTCAGTGGGACCAATCAGTGCTTTGAAGCACTGAAGTCTTTAGGGTTTGGCTTCTAACTTTGTCTTTCTGAGAGATTTCATCAGTCTTCTCTCAGGAGATTAAGTTGATGAACTTGGCACCTTGGGGCTTATTAGAATACAGAAAGCCATGAGATTCTCTTAAGGAGGTCTGGACAGGTAGGAGAAGCCTGACCCTCTATGGACATCTTTGCTCCTCACCTCCCAGGTTCACACCATTTCTATCATTGGCCCCTTAGGACTTGCGTCACTTCTCCTGACATCAGACTTCTCCACTGAAGTCTGCAGTTGCACCCTGTAGTTCCTTTGTCCCAACTCCCTCCTGCTTTCCTTAGAGAACAGGCTGCACACAGGTAGAGAAGGATAATTCTTACTTGCAAACAAACGAAACTAAAGTATGATAAAGCTCAATAATCAATAAAGCTTGTTCCTTAAGTGTATGTTAGGTCCAGGCTTTATCCAAAACTCACAGTCCACAAGGGAGAGTCTTACATCACTTTTTTCAGTCAGTAGACATGAAAGTTTATCTAAAAACTCAGTTAAAAAGCTCCATAAAGACAGTATTGGAATACATAAAGCAACATGAATCTTTGAACTCCCTGAAGCTTAAAACAGCAACTTGATCATAGCATGATAGTCAGATAATCTTGCAATCAAATATTGATACAATCTATAAATTATTTGGTCTGGAACAGGGCTCTAGGATCATCTCGTCCAATCCCTCTGCCATGTGCAGGGACATCTCTCACTACATCAGGTTGATGAAAGGTCTTTCCAACCTGACTTCTAACACTTCCAACAATTGGGCATTCACAACTTCTCTGGGAACCTCTTCCAGTGTCACAGTACTCTCATCCTAAAATCTTTCTTTTTCATGTCCAGTCTAAATCTACACCTTATCAGTTCAAAAGCATGACCCCTTTTCCTGTCACTACAGGCCCTGATTAAAAATAAAATAAAATAAAATAAAATAAAATAAAATAAAATAAAATAAAATAAAATAAAATCTCATTCTTTTAAGCCCCCTTGAAGTATTGAAAGGTAGCAATAAGGTCTCTCTGGACCTTCTCTTCTCCAGGTTGATCAACCCCACCACTTTCAGCCTTTCTTTGTAGCAGAGCTCTGATCACTGCCCTCCACTGTAGCCACTCGAATAGGTCTATATCTCTCTTGCACTGGGTGCCCCAAAACTGGATGCAGTACTGTAGGTGGGATCCCAGAAGAGTAGAGTAGAGGGGGCAATCACCTCCCTTAACCTGCTGTTCTCTCTTTTTTCCATGAAGCCCAGGATATTATTGGCTTTCTCAGCTGCAAGTGCACCCTGCCAGCTCAAATCCAATTCTTCAAACACCAATAATCCCAAGCTGTTCTCTGTAAGGCTGCTTTCAATCCATTCATCCCCAAATCTATATTGATATTTAGATTTTCACTGATCTGGGTGCAGCACCTTACACTTCTCCTTGTTGAACCTCAAGAAGTTTGACTTTGTTATACCTCTCAAGTCTGCCCAGGCCTTTTTGGATGACATCTCCTCCCACTAGCATACCAAGTTTACCAGCAAACTACCTTAGGGTGTACTCAATATCACTCTCCATTTTGTTAATGAAGATATTAACAGTATAGGTCCCAGCACAGACTTCTGAGGAATATCACTCCTTACACATTTCCTGTTTGTTTATTCCTGTTTGGATATAACTCTTTGGACATGACCATCTAGGCAATTATTTTCTCCACCTACCAGTCATTCCAGCAAACCCATATTCCTCTAGTTTAGTGAGTGAAATGTTGCAGACCATACCAAAGCCTTACAGAAGTCCACGTAGATGACATTGGTAGCTCTTCCCTTGTCTGATGAGGAATATCAACGAATAGAACATAATCTAGTAGATCCTTTTTATGTATAAATACATATATGCTTCCTTGCAAAGAACCTGGGTTGCTCAGTGGCAGCTGGCAGCATTCCTTCTCAACATAGAGGACAATTCAAACACAGGGCTGCTTTAGCCCACCAGAGATCACAAGTTTAGGACTGTCTGCTTCTCAAGTTTCAACAAACACAACCCATGCAGATCTTTGCTGGATGAACACCAATGGGGATATTTCTCTGAAGGTTTCTGGAGAGATAAAAATTTGCTTAGGCCTGTAGCTCACCAGCTGAGATTTTCTCCAGAGGATACATTCAGGTCGGAGGCATGAAGAAAAAAGGAACTTCTCTCCAACCCCACCTTGGTAAATGGTCCAGGTGTAACATGTACAAACAAGTTTGCAAAGTACTGAGCTGATGCAACCCATGGTGGAGGTCCAGCTCTGGAGGAGAGATACCATGCAGATGAGAGTCTGTGAATAAAAATAGATGGTATAGCCTGGACATTATTTTCTGTGTCCATTTATGATGTCTTTGGTTATCTGAAGCCTTTTCATGGATCAGAAAAGCATGGCATAGGCCTTCAGGGTGACTGCCGCCTTCAGGAAATGGCAGCAGGAGGTAGAAAAGACATGGACTGTGACAGCTGATGTTCACTTCCTTACTAGCTACTGACTAAAAAGCAGCCTCTTCCTTGAATGTCAACACCAAATTGAGAAGTTCACCTATCAAGTTTGGATATGGACCTACATTTCAGTGTGACATGGACCCTGTTCATCTGCATTTCAGTGTGAGGCTCCCAAGATAGATCGGGATGCATATCTCTTGTCCTTAGCAGCAGCAGCAAGAAAAAAAAAAAAGTCCACTGTGCCTCTCTGTCCTGCCTTTCCAGCTAGGGCAGAGGCAGAGAAATGCTTCTCCTGCAATAGAAGTCGAACAGTGCTGGGAGGAGTCATGGACACTTGCTGCCCTTGGCTAACAGAAGAGACCCCCTGTGCACCTCCCATGCTGGAAAGAGGAATCCTGTTTGGAAGGACGTGTGAATTTCTCTGCTCCCTTCAGACTCCAACAAGACCCCGCTGTCTCAGAAGAGCTGAGGCTTTTTACTCCCCATCTCCAGCTGTGCTCCTCTGGGTGCATCTCAAGTCTTCTCTCCTTGCCTTACGTGTTCTTGGACTGAGACAGGGACACCCACTGCCTTGCTCCAGACCCATCATCCCTGAAGGATCAGGCTGTCTATTTCAACCATCCTTTCCAACTACAAAGGTTTTGTCCAGTATACTGGGCCTGGTTGATCTCAGTTCGTTTGGAGTTCATTTGGATGGAGTTCATTTACTCTGAACTATCCAGTGCCAGGAAAGCTGGCTATTCTTCAAAGTTCATAGAATGAGAGACTCACACAATGATAGGGATTGGAAGGGACCTTGAAAAATCATCTAGTGAAGTCCCCTCCACCAAGTCTGATCACCTCCTCCAAGCTCAGGAGTGATGCATCCAAGCAAAGAGGAAGTCAGGTGAAAAGGCCAGAAAGCCTGCATGGCTGAACAAGGAGATGCTGCTCAAACTCAAACACAAAAAGGAAGCCAAAAGGAGCCTACAGAGAGTGGAAGCAAGGGCAAGTAACCTGGGAGGAATACAGAGACATTGAAGCATGCATCCGCATGCCTCATTAGAATGATGAACCACCAACTGTAGATCAGGTTCAAGAGCATCTAAGGAATCTGAAGGGGCACAAATCCATAGAATCAGGTGAGATGAATCCCAGAGTCCTGTGGAAACTGGCAGATTAATTTGCAAAGCCATTATTCATCATAGTTGATAAGTCATAAATGGCTGGTGAAGTTGCTACTGACTGGAAAAGGTAAAACATAATCCCCACTTTTAAAAAGGGAAAAAAATGCATGCCCAGGGAACCACAGGCCAGCCAGTCCCACCTCAGTGCCTAGCAAGATCATGGAACAGATCCTCCTGGAAACTCTGCTAAGGTGCATGAAAAACAAAGAGGTGAATAGCAACAGCCAACATGGCTTCATTAAGGACAGATAGTTCCTGACATATCTGGTGGCCTTCTGGAGTGGGATTACAGTGTTTGTGTATAAAGGAAGAGCAATGTACTTCATATCTTGGAATTATGCAAAGCATTTGACACATCCCACGTGACATCCTTGTCTCTAAATTGGAGAGACAAGGATCTGACAGATGGACCACTCTGTGGATATGAGGAATTGTCTGGAAGGTTGCACTCAAAGAGTTGTGGTCAATGGCTCAGTGTCCAAGTGGAGATCAGTAGAGAGCAGTGTTCTTCAGGGGCTAGTATTGGGACCCAAACTGTTTAACATCTTTGTTGGTGACATTGACAGTGGGATCAAATGTAGCCTCAGCAAGTTTGCCAATGACACCAAGATGTGTGGTGAGGTTGACACACTGGAGGGAAGGGATGTCTCCAGAGGGGCACTGACAGGCTGGAGAGCTGGGCCTGTGAGAACCTCATGAAGTTCAACAAGACCGAGTGCATAGTCCCACACATGGGCTGTAACAATGCTGCGCATAAATACAACCTGGATGGAGAATGCACTGAGAGCAGCTGTGTGGAGAGGGTTCTGGGGGTGTTGGTAGTTGAAAAAAGTCAACATGAGATGGCAATATGCACTTGCAGCCCTGAATGCAAAATTCCAGGCTGCATCAAGAGAACTACAAACAATGGGTCAGAGGAAGTGATTCTCACTCTTTCTTCTGCTCCTTTGAGACCCCACTTAATGTACTGCGTTCAGCTCTGGGGCTTCAGAAGAAGAACATGGACCTGTTGGAGCAAATCCAGAGGAGGGCCACAAAAATGGTCAGAGGGGCACCCATCATATGAAAAGAGGCTGGGGAGAATTGGAAAACTGAGAAGAGAAGGCTCTGGCAGATCTTACAGCAACCTTCCAGTAGCTAAAAGGGGCCTACAGGAAAGCTGGAGAGAAATTTATAAGGGAATATTGTGACAGAACAAAGAGTAATGGCTTTAAACTGAAAAAGGATAGATTTAGGTTAGGTATTCAAAAGAAATTCATTACTCTGAGGGTGGTGAGTCACTGGAACAGGTTGTCCAGAGAAGTTATGGGGTAGTGCCCCATCGCTGGAAGTGTTCAAAGCCAGGTGGGATGGGGCTTTGAGCAGCCTGATTTAGAGGAAGGTGTCCCTGACATAGCCAGGACAGCTCACCGAAACAGATCAAATAGGTGTTCCAGACCATCCAGCACTCCCTGCAGCCTACCACTCCACTATCAAAAGCAACTCCCAGGCTGCAGCAGAGGAGGCTGCTGGGGAAAAGCTGGAGGGTGGTGGGAACCCAATAGCAGAAGCAGGAAGAGCAGTTTGAACACCATGTCCTGCCCAAAGGTCCAAGCCTTCTCCCCACTCAGCTCCTGCAGGAGAGGTTTCTGTGCCCATGGGTGCTGAGCAGAAGGTGCCCCCCATTATGGGGTTTCACACAGAGCCACTTTGGTTGGAAACTGCCTGTGGCTGGCAGGATGGAAATGTCTGTCAGAAGGAATAGTGTCCAAGGACAAGGGGTTCTGGCAACCCCATAGCCAGACCCTGATCCTGCTGGCCCCAAGATGTGCCCCTTCCCCACCAGTGCATCTCCATCAGCCTCAGGGAGACACCCCAACACCTGGGCAGGGAAGCAAGGGTTCTAGGGAAAGCCCCCAGAGGGTTTTAATATGAAGAAATACTGACTCACAGCATAAAAAGAGGGGAATACCAAGAGAGGGAATACCCATGTGTGTCTGCTGACTGCTGGAAAAGGAAGACCGTTCCCTGGCACTCACGGCTCTCCCAGTGGCACTGAGCTCTCCTCCCTCCCAGCTGCACCCAGCTGCTCAGCAGGGCTGGGCTCTGCTGGCCTGGGGCTCTGGAACTCTTGTGCACGCAGCTGTGGTGTCACATCCTGCGTGTCCTTGTGGGGACACGCCAGAGACACCTCTTCAACATCGTCATAGCCCGTGGTGCCCAGGAAAGGTGACAAGGTGTCTCCCTCAGCTCCAGGGACCCCAGCACTTCTCTGGGAGCGCAGGCTTCCCCCTGTAAGCATCAAGGCAGGCTGCTGTGGTGGGGCCTGTGGGGTGCCCCTCGGGGCTGTTTATCACCTTCCTCGTCCTCACCAGCCTGAGACACTCGGCCCATTCTCCCAGCCCCCACAAAATCTCCAAGGACAGGTTCTCCATGGATGGTCAGGCTTTCAATATGCCATGGATTCTCCTAGGCCTGGGGTTGGCACCTAGGAAGTGGCAGTGCTGCATTGCCCTCTCACCTGTGACTGCATCCCTGGGCCCAGCTCCTTCCTCTGGTGTCCTGGGCACTTCCCAGTCCCCCTGCCCAGGGACAGGATCCTCCCCAGGGTCAGAAACCTCCCCAGCATCATCATAGCCATCTGCTGGGTCACATCCGGGCAGGACAGGGACATCTGAAAGGAGAGGGAAGGTGGTGGCAATGAGAAGAGATGTTCTGCAGAGCAGAGGATGGGAGGGTGTGTGGGGACACAGGGCTGACATGCTGCTGGTGTCAGGGTCACAGCAGAGCCTTCATGCTTCCAGCTCTGATGATAACACTCGGTGGCACTGCTGTCCATCTGGTCTGTCTGCAGGGAGGAGAAATGGAGCCCTTCCTCCCCTCCACACCTCTTATCCCTGGGTGTGGCCCCAGATCATCCTCCTCCTCATGTGCCTGGGGTAGGGCTGCAGCTGGGTCAGGGACCCCTCTGAAAAGGAGGCTGCAGAGAGCTGCAGTGGGTGCTGTGGGATGAGCCCTGCTGCCCTGACTGGTGGTCAGCACTGCTGGGGATGGGCACCCACAGAGCTGGGGGTGCATGGAGAAGAGACCAGTTCCCTTGGGACAAGGCACTTCCAGAGAGGTTCCCAGAGCTGCCCTGGGACAGCCCTTTGCTTAGCACTTGTCTCTCAATAAGGTGCAGGGACAAGCAGAGAGGGGCTGTCCCCTCTGGGATGAGCAGAGCTGGTGTGGAGGAAGCTCCTCTGTGGGGGCCAGCACCTGGATGCTCTCCCAAAATCCCCACAGCCCAGCGATATTGGGGACCATGGGCAGGAACCGCAGGGCACAGCCCTGGTCTGGGGCAGGGAGAAAGTGCTCCTCCAGATACATATACCCACCTGAGAGACTGAACCTCACCTGCTTCTCCCACGCCAGGCTGTAAGCGATCTCCTCATACACGGCCTCAGGGAAGGGCTCCCCAGCTCTCCCAGAGCCTGGGGACAGAGGCAGGGCAGGTCTGGGGATAGGCAGAGAGGGACAGGACCCCACTGGGTTCCCTCAGCCCCATTCCCTAGGCCAGCACAGGGCTGTCCCCACAGTACAGCACCACTGTGTTGTGTTGGCACTGAGGCCACATCCCCAGGGAGGGCAGCATCCCCATGGAGATGGTCTGGGACATAGTCAGCCTCGCACCATCCCTCTGGAGACAGCCCTTGTGCCCCTTTTTTCCCTTGGTCATGTCCCAATGCAGACCCTGCACCAATACCATCATTTCCTCTTCCCATGGAGCTGCTCCATCTCTGCCCCACACATCAATAGCACAGCCCGTGCTCTGCTGGGGGGTGGCTGACACCACGGTGATGGACTCCACTGCCCCATGCTCCTCCTGCCAGACCTGCCCAGAGCACTGCCAGCAGTGCATCCTCCTCATCTCACCCAGCCCAGCTCTCACATTTCTCTTCTCACCCCAGAACTGATGCCCCAGGGTCTGGGCTCTCTCCTCCCCTTGATGTTGGTGCCCCATGGTCTGTCAGGCAGTGGGGCAGCACATGGGGCAGGAGGCAGCACACAGCTCTGTTTCTGTGCCCCAGAACACCAACACCCCCAGCACGCCCAGCCCTGCCAGGAGGCATCTCCCCCCCAGGACCACTGGGGAAGGACCCACCTCTGCGCTGAGCCCTGGCGCTTCGCACCTGCCCAGCCAGGAGGGCCAGGAGCAGGCAGAGGAGGGTCCCCAGGATGATGCAGATGACAACAGGCATTGAGAGTCTCTCACTGCTGGTGGTCGGACGGCTCCGTGGGGGATCTGCATGGGCAGGAACATGGCAGAGGCAGCATCAGACAAGGGAGAGGTTGGAGGCAGGACATGTCACTCCTGACCACACAAGGCAGCAGGGGCTGGGGGGCACAGGGCTGGGTGATGGCGCAGGTCCCACCCTGCTGGGTACATCACAGACTTCTCCCAGCTGCTTTGGTTTTCTGGGAGTCTCACAGCCCAACAGGGAGCCCCTTCCCTTGGCTATGGGTCACAGCGTGAACATGGACAGACCCAGCCCCAGGGGAAGGACAGCTTACCTGCTTGTGGGGGGGATGTTGCTGTCTTGGGTGCAGCTGCAGGGGAGCAGAAGGAGAGCTGGGCTGAGAGGCTGGGGCTGTGGCACCAGGCAGCCTCTCTGGCAAATGACCCCAAAATTTGCCACCTGAATTGTCCCTCCTGTGGGGCTGGGCAGGGTGGCAGGGACAGGGCCCAGCACCACTGCTCTGGGCTGCTCACAGGACAGTGCAGGCAGCCCAGGGGATGTGCTGGCACATCCAGCCCCACAGAGGCTGCTCCCCACCCAACACCAGCCCCCCACTCTGCAGAAACACCCTTGCTCAGACCAGCAGCGGGGCCATGCCAGGATCCAGCAGGGCAGACACCCAAGCCAGCTCCTTGCCAAGCCCCCAGCCATGTCTCCCAGCCCCACTGCTCACCTGAGCAATGCACAGCCGCATCTGCCTTATGCTGGCAGGCACCGCTGTCCCCTGGCTGGGCCCAGCAGTCCTGCAGAGACAGCTCCGTCCCCCTGCACTCCATCAGCCACATGGGGCCCGTCCCCTCTCCAGCAGCAGCCTGGCCCAGGGCATAGACCGCGGGGCCACAGCCCAGCTGCCTGCACACCACCTCGGCATCCCGCATGTCCCAGGCATTGTCACACAGTGTCCCCCAGGTGCCACGGTGCCAGATCTCCACTCTGCCCGAGCAGCCGTCCTTGCCTCCCACAGCACGGATCTTCTCCCTGTCTGGGGAGGCAGAGACCTCCCATGGCACCAGGACAGCTGGGAGAGCCCTGCCAGGTGAGGGGGGCACGTGCAGGGGCAGCTCCCTACCTGTGCAGCTGGTGGAGTTGGGGCATGCAGCCACCTGCGGCCTTTCTGTCCATGTCCCAAAGGAAAGAGAAGTTGGGCTGAAAAGGGCTGCTCTAGGGGTTGTGCAGAAGAGAGCAGAGCTGACCTCTGCTCACACGTCCCCATGCTGCCTGGGTCAGGGCAGCAGCAGAACCCTGTTCATCCAGGGGACACACACGGCACTGCAGGGGGGACCCAAGTGCTTGGCCCCACAAGGTCTCTGATTCACAGAGCAGCAGGAGGCTGTCCCAGGAGGGGGGACTCCTGAAAGCCCTGCATGGTCTCCTCTGAGCCCTTGCCTGGAGTTGCCTCTACATACCCCAGGGAGCTGCTGGCAGCCCGGCTGTTGACTGCTGCTGGTGGACATGGGTGGCTCTGAGAGCTGAAGTCACCTTTGTGCCACCAGCAGCAACAGGGTCTAATGCAGGAAGTCAAAGCCCCTCCTGGTTCCTTCTCTGCATTTGAGCACACCCAGTGGGGAGCTCATCTGCCTTGATGGATCAGATTTACCATTGCAGGTTATGTGGGCCTCTTCTCGGCGGTCATCACACGACTGCGGATGCCAGGGAGCAGAGGGACACTGCCAGAAGGAGCTGTTGCTCTTCCCACACTCCACATGATCCAGCCACGAGGTTCTAGACAGCTTGGCATACCTTGAGGTTGTTTTCAGGTACCCTCTGTCCCCGCAGCTGAGTTGCTTGCACACCAGTGACGCTGTCTCAGCAGTCATCGAGTTGGAGCAAACGCTGCCCCACGTCCCGTTGTAGAAAACCTGCAGGCGCCCGGAGCAGCCGTCGCTGTTCTGCAGCCTCAGGGCCATGAACTCTGGAAGGAGAAATGGCCCCAGGAGGAACAGGCTGGTCCGGGGCTGGAGGAACAGAGGCTTGTCTGCACCCTGGGCCCTCAGGTAGGTGGAGGCACAGCCAGCAAATCCCTGTTGCACCTGGGAACAGAGAGGTCTCTGAGGTGCACCCTGCCCTCCCTGCTCACCGTCAGGGTGGATGTGCTCCCTGGAACCCCAGGGTCTGGGTGCAGGTGTCCCCAGAATGAGCTCAGGTGGCAGGGCCTCCAATGCACCCAGGGACAGCTTCGGCCATGCCCAGCTCTACCCTCACCCTGGCCTCCCCATCCCTGCTCCCAGCCCCGCATCCAGCACAGACCTGAGCAGATGACTCCTGCGTCCTCTTTGTGCCTGCAGTCGTGCTGCCCCCAGGCCTCGGCAGGGCAGTCCCAGAGAGCAGCTTCGGCCCCGGAGCAGTTGATGCCATCCAGCCAGATCTGCCTGGAGCCCTCCCCAAACCGAGCAGAGCCGGCTGCCTCCAGGGCCCCTCCGCAGCCCAGCTGGCGGCAAACAACGGCGGCGTCGGCCAGGTCCCAGGCGTCGTCGCAGACGGTGCCCCAGCGTCCCTGGTAGTAGTTCTCCACTCTCCCGGCACAGCGCCCGGCCCCGTCCACCAACCGGACCTGTCGGCTCCCTGCAGTGGGGAGAACCCCGGCCGTCAGGGGCTGGCTGCCCTCCCAGCCCCACACCCGGGGGACGTGCAGCACCACTCACCCCGGCACACGGACCCCACATCCTCCATAATCCCTGCTGCCGGGTGGCTTTCAGGCAGGGAGGTGTTGCAGAGGCTCAGGTCAGCCTTGTGCCCTGCACACCGCACCCCACGCAGCCCCACAGGGCCTCGTCCTCGCTTGGCCCTCACGGGGGTGTAGGCTGCCTCTGCCTCTCCGCACTGCAGCTGCCGGCACACCACGCTGGCCTCCTGCATGTCCCACTGCTCATCCAGGACTCTGCCCCACGTCCCGTGCTGGAAGACCTCCACGCGCCCATCGCACCGGCTCCCTCCACCCACCAACCGTACAGACATGTGGTGAGCTGGGCCTGGTGAGAGGAGAAATTCAGCCTGGTGCTGCCGTGGGGTCCCCAGCTGTGGGTGGCCGTGTCACACACCAGGGGCAAATGGACTTTGCAGCACTGCCCAGCACTCACCTGAGCAAATGACAGCAGCAGCGTTCTCCTGGGAGCACGGCGAGGCCCCCAGGGCAGTCACCGGGCACTGCCCCAGGTGGGCTTCAGTCCCGTCAGAGTGGAACGAGTCTCTCCAGACGGGGCCGGTTCCTCTCCCAAAATGCCCTCCTCCAGGAATGGACTCAGCAAAGCCACAGCCGAGGTGCCGACAGAGAACGTGGGCGTCCGAGAGGTCCCAGCGGGAGGCACACAGGGTCCCCCACGTCCCCAGCACGTCGACCTCCACCCTGCCCTCACACGCTGTGCTGCCGTTCACCAGCCTGAACCCTGTGTACTCAAGGACAAAGGAGGGTGAGAGAGGCCACATTTGTGCTCTTGTTCCCCCAGGAGCTGCAGGAGAGGCTGAAGGGACAGCGTGCCTTTCTCCTCCTGCAGCACTCTCATTTTAGGGCTGCAGACCACCACCTCACCCCACCTCTTCTGCCCCCAGCACAGCCCTCGTGGGCACCGTTTCACCCCAAGTCCTTACATGTGCAGGTGACATGAGTGCCAATGCCATGGGTGCAGGGCTGGTGTCTGGAGGCCTGCGTGGGGCAGGAGGAGAGGATGGATTCATTCCCCACACACTGCAGCTCCCTGTCCCAGACAGGACCGGCCCCTTCTCCCACGTGAGCTGCCCCATGGACAGACAGGGCTGTGCCACACTGCAGCTCCCTGCACACCACCTCGGCAGCTTTGGCACCAAAGTGGGAGTGACAGACAGCTTTCCACTGGTTCCTGTCGTAGACCTCCACACTTCCTGAGCAGGGGCTTTTTCCTCCGACCAGCCGGACAAATCCTGGAGCAACCAAGGAGATCTGTGAGTTCCCAGATCCCTCTGGCACTTCCGTGTCCACCTCCCACCTCATCCCTAAGGTGGCCACATGCAGAGCCCCACGGCCAGCACAGCAGCTCTCAGGTTGTGCTGATGGCACAAAGAGGTCAGGGCCCCTCTGCTGCTCCTCAGAAATCACTCCAGCCCCCATGGGCTGCCCTCTCTCCCAGCCCCTAGCCATAGGCACCACTCAGACAAACTTCTGCTGCCTGGAGCCCCTGGGCTGCCTGACCCTGGCCCCAGTACTGCAGCACCTTGAGGACATGGGCCCAGGAAAAAAGGCCCAGGCCTGGGGGCTGCTGCAGCCTGCTCTGGGCTCAGGCCAGGCTGAGGAACCCCTTGGATCTGACAGAAAAAAACTTGTTCCGAAGGGGTCCTGGCTTCAACTGATGGACTCATGTTTGCTATGTCATGTCTCAAAGGTCCCCAGCACTCTCACAGCCGTCCTTGAAGCTGTGGGTGGCCATGGCCATGTGAGTCACACTCATGTGGCTCTGCTGTGGGGACCTGGTCTTGGTCCCTGCCAGACAGGTCCTGGGTGAGCAGAAGAAAGCTGTGAACTAGCAGCCACTCCAGTACAGGGTGAGGGGATTCATCTCCCAGCTCCAGGCACAGGCCCAAGCTGTGCTTACCCACCTTGGTGGCCATTCAGTCTGCAGGCACCCAACGTGGGCTTCCACTGGGCTTTCCCACTAATAGGGGACAGCAGCAATCACAGTCCCTGCTTGACAGCAGAACTAGCAATGTTGACTCGTGCTCTGGTGTCCACCTGTTGCTTCCTGAGGGCACAGACTGGTCCCTTACAACTGTCCTGGACCCAGAGGTAAGGGAAGGGGGGTCAACCCTTACCTGAACACATCACTCCAGCGTTCTCACTGGGTAAGCAGTAAACTTCTTCTGGCCCTTCATGTGTGCAGTCTGACAGGGCAAACTCGGTGCCATTACAGTCAACAACATCCATCCAAATGGGGCCAGACCCTGGCCCAAAGTATCCATACTGAGGAGCTTCAAGAGCAACTCCACAGCCCAGCTGTCTACAAACCACTGCAGCATCAGCCATGTCCCAGGAGTAACTACACACAGTCCCCCACTGGTCCTGCAGTTTCACCTCCACTCTCCCAGCACAGCGCCTGCCGCCATCTGCCAGCCTCACCTCTGCAGCCCCTTCAAACACACACAGGGAAGGGTCAGGAGAGCTTCGAGCCCCACACTGTGGGTCTGTGAGTACCCCCTGCCCAGGCAGAGTAACAAGGGTGGGAGTCTTGTCCCCATGGGTTGTCCCAGGGGTAGTGGAGTGTCCCTCCTCTCCCCATGGGCTATGCTGGGATGAGGATACACAGCTCCAGGACTCCTGGGACATTTTCTGCCCCACAGCCCTCGGCACCTACTCCTACCCCAGTGGGCCCCTGCCCCTGCCCACCTGTACACCACCCCCTGCCCTTCACAGGGCTCCTGCTCCTCCCCAGCCCAGAACCTCCTGAACAGTCCCATCTCCCTAGGCCCTCACCTCCCTCTGTCTATCACCTGCCCCAGACACCTCCCAAACCAGGGAGTCTTGAGGTCCCTTTCAACCCCTACAATTCTATGAAACCCACCACCAGCCTCAGGACCTCCTGTGTGCACAGGGGACACTGAGCTTACCAGAAAGATCTCCCCCATGGCCCTTCCTCATCCTTGCTGTCAGCTTAGCCCGTGTGCTAGTCCAGAGCCCCCAGGAAGGAAACCTGTCTGTCACCTCTGTGTGCAGATGCCTCAGTCCCCTTCTCTCTATGGGGAACAACCTGCTCTCTTGTGAATCCACAGATCCCAGGGGAAGGAGCAGCACACAACCCCTCCAGGACACCCCAGGCATTGTCTGTGCAATGGAGATCACTGAGCTTCCACTGTCACTGTCTGGGCCTCCTCCAGATCCAGTGACACAACACTGGGGAACAAGGGGCCCCAAAAGAGTACCCAAGGACAAGGTGTCTAAAATTGTAGCCAGACATGGGCTGCAATAATCACGGGAGTTGTGCAAATGGATTATCCTCTCCCACTCAGACAGGTACAGGTTAAAGCACATGGCTGAGATACCAAGAACCTTCTGCTTCTCATTTCAGTAGCGCCTGGAAAGCAACACCACTCCCAAAGGGATCTCAATGACTCCACTGCTGCCCATTGGTCCCAGGCTGTGGGACAAGGGAGCTGGCACTTACCTCTGCACAGCTGCACCCAGAGGAGCAGACACAGCACCCGAGGGGACAGGAATCCCTCTGTCCCCATCCTGAGGCTCCTGCCCTGACAGCACGGCCCTGCTGCTGGAGTTCCTGGGGACCCACGAGGCAATGGAGATGATGGGAGGGCACTATATCTGTGCAGATGCAGTCCCAGCTGCAAGAGGAGCCAATCGAAGCAGCAGGCACCTTTTTAGACGTTATCAACACCTATCTCCTCTCCGACGCAACCCAGCTCTCCAATGAACTTCTCCAGCGCTCTTCATGACCATATATGAGGGACGGCTCTGCTGCGGGTCTCACGTCACTGCGGTGGGAAGTCATCGTGGGGTAGGGCTGGGTGTGGGGGCAGATGGCTCTGACACCCCTTGCAGCACACTGTGAGGATCACAAGCACGGAGCATCTCCTATGCTGGGTGCATCCAAGTGCCCAAGGTGCAATATCCTGGCCATCTTTGCACAATGGTATACATGGGTCTGGTCCTGCAGCAGGATTGTATCAGTCTGGGAAGGGACCAGCCCCTGCCCCTGCTACAGCCCCCGCTGTGCTGGCAGCAGCAGCTGGGAAAGGCCCTTGGGCAGGGCCAGAGCCCCATGCCGGGAGCGTTGGCTGTCCCGTCCCTCCCCAGGGAACCTCCTGTGGGGTCCCGGCAGCAGCCAGAGCTGGTCCAGGGCCTGCCCTGGCAGCAGAGCTGCAGCCCAGAGCCTCAGGCGTCTCCCTGGCTCTCAGCGTGTCACCCAGGGGCCGTTATTCCCCACGGCCTCTGGTGAGCTGGAGCCTGCCTGCCACTGCAGGTGCACAAACCGCAGCCCACGTGACATGGCGCCCTGGGAAGGAAGACGGTGGTTTCCTCCTGGCCCCATGCCCAGGCATGGCCCTGCGGTGCCTCCCAGACTCCTGCACCCTGATTGTGCCAGGCAGGGGCTGCTCCTTCAGCCTCACAGTCAAAGGCTAGGCTCCTATCCCCCTGACGCCCCTCTGACTGCACGTCTGCTTTGTACTGAGCCGCATGACCACGGGGGGCCATCGTTGACGTGACCTACACACCCTGCACCCAGTGCTCCTGGGTGGGCTGGGAAGAGGCCTCCTGAGCACAACACCTCCTTGTGGCTCTGTGGATGCTGGCTGTGAGGTCACTTCTGTCCCACCAGCTGGCTGGCCAACAGCAGGGAGGCTAAGCCTCTGAGGTCCTAAAGGCCTTCAGAAGCTGCCTCCAACAGGGTGACAGATATGGGGAGGTCAGGGGAAGGCTGGGTGAATAAAGGTTGGAGATTTGGGGGAGAACAGAGGGGCTTGGCTAACAAAAGGGAAAGATTCTGAAGTGAGAGAGGTTCAAGTTATGAGGACATACGGCTCAAGGAGGAGATGGGTGGGGATGCTCTGCTGAGGTCAGCTGTGCCTCAGGATCTCAGGAGGCAACAGGAGGCCCATGGCTGTGAAGGTGGGTGTCAGGGCACTTGTGCATGAGGACCTGACAGGCCATCTTCAGGCACATGGCTGCTGTATGCATTTGTCATTTTAGCTGGGCAGAAGGAACTCATAATGCACTGACATGAAGATAGCATGATTATTTATTTTGAGGTTATTCCTGCTCTAGTACCAAATGGAAGTTGCAGAACACTCTTTTAGAATCATAGAATCATAGAATATCCCGAGTTGGAAGGGACCCACAAGGATCATCGAGTCCAATTCCTGGCACCACATAGGTCAACCCAAAAATTCAGACCATGTGACTAGGCGCACAGTCCAAATGCTTCTTAAACTCTGACAGAGAAGCCGAAAGGCCATTAAGAGATGCATAGTCTTGTAGCATGAAAACAACTTTACTTTTATCTGGTGCAGGTTGGGAGCCAAGGAAGGTACCATGTTTGTATGTTCTTATAAGGTGTTTATTGTGCTTAAGAAACTCTGAATCCAGGAAGAAGCAATTGGCTTTGGTGGAGACTGTGAGCTCACTTCTGCCTCTGGAGCTGAGAGGCCAGCAGCAGGAGGATGGCTGGGCAAGGCACTGGGAGGTCCCATCTTTCTGGAGTAGCTGCCAGGTCAACCCTTGCCTCCAGGCTGGCAGATGGGCTTTTAGGCTCACATCTCCTCCCAGTGTCTGTCACAGGCCAGCAGAAGGCACCTGGCTGGCATGGTGTTTGCGTTATGCCCTCTGCCCAAGTACCTGAAAGGCCCATGCAGAATTGGGCTTGGCTGTGGATTGTTAAGTCTCTTCTGCCTGAGTACATGGCTGCAAAAGAGAGCAGCAAGCATGTGTCTTGGTTGTGTCTGTCTGAAGAGTTGAAAGGCCAGCAGCAGACACGTGGCCTGGAAGATCAAGGTGAAGTTCCTTCCCTTTAGTCAAATGACAGGAAACAAGAAGGACAATTTAGCATGCCTTTATGAAGGGTCGTTTAAAAGATGGTGGAGCTTTTCTTGATAGTTGGAAACAACATGTGAGAGAAAAACTAGGGAGGGTAGAGATATCAATGAATCTATGGAAATGCCAAGCTTAGTGTAAGGTAGGAAAGCAAGATAGGTGCTTGCATCCTGAAGGGAAATGGGAACAGGTGTGGGACATCATAGGACAGCCAGCGGTGGAAATGGCCAAAGGCACTGGCAAAGCTAGATTTATCCATGAAAACCAAGGCCTTTGTTCCCTTGGCTCTTTCAGGTCTCCCTGCCACCAATACCTAGGAGGAGACATTTTGTCCTCTTAGCAATGGGACCTTACCTCCACTTTGCACCTCTTGATGGAGGTCAGGAGGTGTCACACCAGTGTCTTTCACTTGGCACTGCATGTCCCACATCCCACTGCCTGAGGAACAGCCTGGAGCCCCATGTGAGGACAGGAGCTCCCTATGTTCAGTGCTGGCGGAAAATCTTGGCCTTTCTGCTTGATGAAAAAAAACACAAACAAACAGTAGTTTCTCAGCCTCAGAGCCACCTGCACAGGGCCTTGGCCTATCTGTAATCATGGCCTTCAACTACCTGCTCTAAGGAGTCCTTGGGACTTTGTCAGTATTGGCCCTCAGCAGGACCAGTCAGTGCTTTGAAGATCTTTGGGGTTTGGCTTCTGACTTTGGTTTTCTGAGATTTCATCAGTATCCTCTCAGGAGATGAAGTTCACGGACCTGGCAGCAACTACCCCTTGGGACTTACTAGAACACAGAAAGACCTGAGTTTCTCTGAAGGAAGTCTGGATAGGTGAAAGTCTGATCCTGTAGGACAACCTTGCTCCTCACCTTCCCACCTTGCACCATTTCTCTCATTGATCCCCTAGGACTTGCATCACTTCTCGTGACATCAGACTTCTCCACTGAAGTCTGCAGTTGCAGCTTGTAGTTCCTTTGTCCCAACCCCTCCTGCTTTCCTTAGAAAACCTGCACACAGGTAGAGAAGAATGATTCTTAACTGTGAACAAACTAAAATAAATATGAGAAAGCTTAATAATCAATGAAACACACTGCTCAGTTGTATGCTAGCTCTATTTTTTTTCTAATGAGACTCACCTCCCACAAGGGATATACTTATCAGCATTGTATTTCGGCAGTAGACATGAAAGGTTGTATAAAAACATAGATCAGGAGTTGCCTAGAGTCAGAGTGAGAATACATAACATTATATACAGATCATAACATTATAGAGTCATTGAATCATTGAATCAAAGACCGATAAAGTCTTGGATTGATTTGGGTTGGAACAAGACTCTAAATCATGTACTCCAGTCCCCCTGCAATGATCAGGGAAATCTCTCACTACATCAGGTTACTGAATGTCCCTGTTAACCTGATTTTCAACATTTCTGATGATGAAACATTCACAGCTTCTCTTGGAAACCTGTTCCAGACTGCCCTGGTTTCAGTTAGGACGGAGTTAATTTTCTTCCTAGTAGCTGGTAGAATGCTTTGTTTTGGTTAAGGACTTTAAGGACCGTCCTTAAACTTTTGAAAATGACAAGATTTTTCCACCTCTCAGAAACGTAAGGCATTTAGGTGAGGACATTTGATAGCAAGAGAAAAGACCAACTGTTTGGAAACAACTGCATTTCAGTGCAGAATAAGGTCAGATGAGATTGTGTGACAGATCCGTTTCCATTGATCTGGTGGGACCATAATGAATTTTAGCCTTAATTTACAGTACTGAAATTATTGTACTTGGTTTTGCCATGTTCCTACCTCAGCAGGATGAATGGAAATTGCGCATGAGAATAGGCAATGGAACTGTCATTCCTGAATTCATCCTCACAGGCTTCATCCTCATAGGCCATTGCCTATGGAAGCTGCATTGCTCTCTACGCACCCACCTCAGATCACGTTTCTTTGGAGACCAACAGCATTGTAGCTTTGCTGAACACTGTCCTGTACCCATTCTTAAACCCATTCATCTACAGTCTTAGAAACAAGGCCGTGATGCTGGCTCTAAAGGAAGCCATGGCCCGTGCAACAGTACAGCTTTTCCCCTAATCGTGACGCATTTCTGAAGAGCCATTTGAGTTTTCTGCTGTCATATCTTATGTAATACCACCATCATACATATGTGACCTCCACATGCAGATGCTTCCAGGGGTTTATGTTCTTGCTGGATTGTAGGCTGTGTGATAAGAAGCACATCTGGACACAAAACAAAGGCCCAAGGAAATGATGGCAGGATGAATAATTCAGTTCATGCCCTGCCCTGGCTGCTTCCAGGCCCGTCACAGGAGAGCCCTCAGCTCAACAAAAGCCCATCTCCATGAGCCCTGAAGAGCACAAAGCACAATGGCAGGTGGGAACCCAAGTCACAGGCTCCTGTGGAACCAAGATCTTGTCCCAGCTCCTTCCAGGACTGCCTTGGGAGGGCTGTCAACCCAGTGTCCAGGTGGAAACCCATTCAGATGCATCACCGGCAACAGCTCTTTGCATCACCATTTGGAGTAATGGGATTGTTGCCAAGGGCTGTAGGTCACCTAATGATCATACATAGGGGTAAGTGCAGCAGCTGGACTAGAACCAGGGCATCAGAGGGCCCATGTGTCATTGTAGTCAGCAAAAGGAGAGATGTGAGTGTGTGGACTTAATGTGTGTGTGCCTGTTTCTTTGTGAGTGTGTGTTAGATTGGGGTGGTGTGTGCCAGCAGCTACAGTGGGGCTGCGCCCACGGGGGCTCATATGTCCAACTGTCTTCATCTGGGCAGACTGGGAGCCAGGAACTTGTCCTGGGCAAGCTGAGTATCTGATCCCAGCTGCTGGAGGGATCTACCTTGCACACATGCACATGCACATGCATTTGTGCACACAAGCACTTTGCATTTCCCACTAATGGGCCTCCATCTTGCTCTGCCAGAGTGGCAATCAGGATAATGCTGCTGGTGCTGTTTGTGGTTGTGTGAATGCTGAGTGTGCCTGTCTGCATTCACCTGTTTCCTGTGTCATTGTGAACTGCACTCTGCTGCTAAAGGGATTGAGAAAAACACATTAGTGATATCAGTTGTGGCATAACTCTTGTCTGGCTTTGATTCTAGTTCATATTGGAGTTCTACCATGTCCAGCACTGCAGCACTCAGTAGTGGCATGATTTCATTCAGGCCACGATAGTCCACTGTTATTCTCCACTTTTTGTCAAGAATTCACACTAGCCATATGTGACTAATAAAGTGTGAGCAAGTCTTGCTGATCACTTCTTGTCTCTCCAGTCAATAAACCAGTTCATGAATGTGAATCAGGGAGTCCCAGTTAGTGCAATATTGCTCCCTGTGCACCACTAGGGTAGTGATCAACATCTGCTGCTCTTTGACACTCAGCAACCCTACAACAGAAAGGTCCTCCAAAAGACTGGGCAAGGCAAACAGCTGTTTAATGTCATCATCTTAATGTAGCTCTGCTTCAGCCTCCAATACAGTTAACTGTCAGGATTTGCCTATCACTCCAGAAATAAAAATGAGTTCTGCTCCTTTATAGCTGGATGTCATCACAGTACACTGTGCGCTGGTGTCCACAAGAGCCTTATACTTCTGTGGGTCTGATGTGTTAGGCCATCGAACCCACACAATCCAATAAACTCAGTTGTTCCTCCATGTGAACAACAAGGCAGAGCACCTCTAGTCCTGGTCAGAGTATTCATGGAAATTGGAGCAGCAATTTTCCTGGAAGGATCCCCCTCCCCTGCCCTCCCCTTTTACAATTGTTTTTCCTTGTAACTTACATACCCATGCCTCTAGTGTTGAAGTAGATTTCCCATCCCATTTTCTCATGTCCCCTCCATGGTCACATGGGTAAAACCACAGAGTGGTATGTTGTGTGGACCGACCATATCCCCTTTCTTGTGCAGAGGCATGCTTACTCCTAACAGCTGAGGTACTGGTTCATACACGTAGAGGGAGGAAGGTATATGCTCTTTGAGTTGGTGGACCATAGTGCAGAAGACACAGGCCCATAGTGCAGAAAAAATGCCTGCCATGACCATGCTGCATCTAAGGAGATCTACTTTCCATTAGGGCTATCTGCACAAAAGTCTTAGAAAAACAAACCATAGAAATGAAGGGATGAAAGACAAGGACTCCTGATGACTCTTGAACAGGAGACATTTATTGCCATTCTTTCACTACTACATATACTTTTCCTGTAGCCCTGTGCGCTGTCCACGTGCCCAAATTTGTCATACAATTGGTTAGAGACCCTCAGCAACGTGCCTTGAGCCAGCCAGCAATTGGCCACTGCCAAGCTCTTCTATAACACTGTAGCCAAATTACTTTATCTCGACCTTGCTCAAGTTTTTGTTTCTACTGCTTGTTTCCTCATTATCTCTAATTCAGGGATGTGTGAAACAGCACAAAGCCACCTGCAAATTCTTTTCCCACATAGAAAGATAAATACTGTAAGGGAGTTCATGAGAGTTCTGGGAGATGGGGCAAGTTTCTAACTCTCTGAAGCTCATACAGCAACTGGGCAGAATAGAATCATAGAATCATTAGGGTGGGAGAGACCTCCAAGGTCATCTGGTCCAACCATGCCCCTACTACCAATGTCACCCACTAAATCATGTCTCTAAACGCCAGGTCCAAACTCTCCTTAAAAATCCCCAGGGACGGTGACAACACCGCTTCCATGGGCAACCCATTCCAATGCCTGACTACTCTTTCTGAGAAGAAATGTCTTCTAATTTCCAAACTAAACCTCCCTGGAGCAACCTGAGGCCATTCCCTCTAATCCTATCAGTAGTTATCTGTGAGAAGAGGCTGACCCCCAGCTCCCCATAACTTCCTTTTGGTAGCTGGAGAGAGCTCAGGTCTCCCATGAGCCTCCTCTTCTGAGCCTCCTCTCCTCATTAGAATTGTGTTCCAGACCCTTCACCAGCTTTGTAGCCCTTCTCTGGATATGTTTCAGGGCCTCAATGTCCTTCTTGTAGTGAGGGGCCCCAAACTGAACACAGTACTCAAGGTGCAGCCTCATCAGAGCAGAGTACAGGGGCATGATCACCTCCCTGGTCCTGCTGGCTGCACTATTCCTGACACAAAGCAGGATGCCATTGGCCTTCTTGGCCACCTGGGCAGACAGCTGGCTCATGGTCAGGTGAGCATCAATCAGCACTCCCAGATCTTTTTCCTTTGCACAGCTTTCCAGACACTCTGCCACAAGCCTGTAGCGTTGTATGAGGATGCACTTAGCCAAGTTGAACCTCATCCCATTGGCCTCTGCCCATTGATCCATCCTGTCCAGGTCACTCTGAGGGGCCTTCATACCCTCTGACAGATCAACACTTCTCTCCAACTTGGTGTCATCAACCAGGGGCTGCCAGCTTCTCCAGGAGAATGTTGTGGGAGACTGTGTTAAAGGCCTTACTGAAGTGTAGGTAAACTATGTCAACAGCCTATCCCTCATCCACCAGGTGGGTCACTTGTTCATAGAAGGAAATGAGGTTGGGTCAGGCAGGTTCATGCCTTTCATGAGCCCATGTTGACTGGACCTGATCCCCTGGTTGTCCTGCACATGCTGCGTGATTGCCTTCAAGATGGCCTCTTCCCTCACCTTTCCTGGCACCGAAGTCAGGCTGGCAGGCCTGGAGTTCCCTAGGTGTCTGTGATCCTGTAGCTGAAGACAATTGTCTCCTACAGAGAACCCCAGTTCTGGGAGAAAGAAACAAATGAACAAACAAAATGCTAATAGACACAGACTCTCCTCAATGACTACTGTATTAAACCAAAAGAAAACAAACCCCGAAAGAATTGTAGAAGCTGAAAAGTGTGTGGACATATTTTCTTAGATTTTAATCTTTCATTTTCTTGTTTCATTTTAATTGATACTAATTGACATCAATTGACACCTACAGACCTAGAGCTTGAAAGAAAAAGATGGATAGGAGTCTTGCAAAAGGCCTGGTACCACCACAACTTTTTCTGCTCAGGACTACCCGTGACACCCCTCAGTCTCTGCACAGAGCAAGTCACACTGAGGTCTTGACCTCTCTTCATTGGTTTGGATTGTTAGGGGATCCCGTTGTTTCCCCTAGCAAGAATGGGTCTTCCCAGGCATCCAAAATTCATTCAGAGTTGACTTTTATTTAACAGAGCAAGAATTTAATGGTAGCCATATATCAGCTTGAGCTGGGTGCTTCCAAGGAGGGACTGTGCTCAAAGCTTTCCCTGGGTTCTCCTACCCACAAAAGCTTAATTTCCTCTGCTAGAGTCCAATCAGTTAACACATACATGTTATGTTCCTTCAGATTGGTGGTTCTCTGTTGCAGGGTAGGATGGCTGATGTTATGTCCCAGGGCAGGCTCCCATCTGGTACCTCCATGGTCAGCACATCCCCCGTCCCCCATCGGTGCCACCCAGAGCCCCACACAATGCTGCTCAGTCACCACTACATGCCACATGCCATCTTCAGGTGAGGCGGAGCTCCTGCTATGGCCTGAGGCTTCACTACATTTCCTCCACTAATGTCAGATAATAGGTAGCCCAGTCTCTTACACTTCAGTGGCTTCTCTCCCTTTCAATGAGCTCCTCATAGGTTCTGGCAGGAGATCCCCTTCAGCCTTCCCTGCCCTAGGCTGGACAAGCCCAGCTCTCCCAGCCTCTCCTCACAGGTGAAATGCTCTGGGCCCCAACCATCCTGGCAGCCCTTCCCAAACCCACTCCAGATGGTGACATCTTCCCTGGGTTTGGGATTTAAAATCTGGATGCAGTATTCTGGATTATGCCCTGCCTCCATCTCATGGCCAGGGACCTGCTCACACAACCCAGGATGCTGCTGGCCTCCCTTGCAGCCAGGGCTCAGTGCAGTCCCCTGCACAGCCCCCTGCCCACCAAGACCTTTCCCACTGGGCTGCTCCCCACCAGGCAGCCCCCAGCTGGCAGAAACTGGCATTTGTCCTGTGGGATTTCATGAAATTCCTGTCCATTCCTGCTCTTCTCTTCCTTGATCCCTCTTCTGAAGCACAGAGGATTGAAGACCTGTGGAGTGAGAAGTGAAAACTAAGGCAAAGAAGGCACTGAGTGCCTCCAGCCCCATCAGGGTCTGCTGTTCTGCAGTCACACTCCTCCTTTCAGCAGCAGCCCTGCTTTTGTCTTGTCCAGCCTTGAGCTCTAATGCTGTCACTAAAACTTGAATTTTTACTCTTGACTTTTCTCGCAGCTACAAGTTCCAGGTGAACACTGCCTTTCCCCCAGTCATAACTGCATAACAAAAGAATCATCCATTAATTCATTTTTTATGCCCTTCCTTGCAGTCACCTCCTGAAACAGAGGCTTCACGGTCCCTGTCTGGGCTCTGTCCCTACACCAGCCTGTCCCTTCTACCCCACACATGGTCCCATTGTTCAGGCACAGCACAGGGAAGGGTATATTCAGGGTGGGCAGTGGTCCCCCAGAATGATTCCCACTACAGCCCTTGGCTTTCCCCTTCCCCATGCGCCTGGTGCCTGCCATGCCCTGACCATGTCCCACAGGGGGTTCCACAGACATCCCTGTTCTGAGGTCTGAAGGGGTCTGGACCAGGGAAGAGGTTGGAGAGAGCTTGTCATTTCCCCAACACAGGCAGGGAGCTTAAGGTGAGGATGGGGGTGGGCTGGCAGCAAACCTCAGCCATAAATCAGAGTGAGCAGCCAGTACTAGGAACAGCCATCCTCAGAGTCTGGGGATAATGAGTGTGCTGGGCCATCTTCACATGCTAATCATTCCACCAATGGCCCAGACTGGCCACCTGCCTCCTGTACTTGCATGTTACTCCTGTCCACAAGCCCTGGCTCTGCACCACAAATCCCCTGCTGTGAGTCCTCACCTGGCATGGCCACACAACTCAGACAACATCTGAGTTTTCCTCTGCCAGGCAACTTCCAGCCCAGCCCAGCCCCTCCCCAGCTTTTCCAAACCCTGCCCAGCCCCTCCCCTGTCTCCAACCAGACCAGCAGCACACTCTGGGCTGGCGCCACTGAAGTGCCCGCCGTGGGGTGCTGCAGAGCTCTGAGTGCTCAAGCACAGCCACAGACCCTCTGAAGGGCACAGCAGCTCCAAGCTCAAGTGCTTGGAGATCCTTATCAAGAGATCCTTATCCCTGACTGACTGAATCCCTTCTGTGCCAGCCCCTCTCCCCAGCACAGGACTCCTGCACCTGGAGCTCTTCGGGCTGCTGCTGTCCCAGTGACAGAGCAGCCTGCCTTCAGCTGATGCATCCAGAAGAAATGTTTCCTTGCTCGTTTATTGCTCCCTGTAGCTTGTCCTTGCCTTCAAAGAGGCTTTCCCTAGGGGAGTGTGTTCATGCTGGCCTCACATGCCACTCCTGTCCCCTCCCTGTGCTCCCTGCAGGGCCCAGAGCTGGTGATGCTCTGCAGAGTGAGGGGCCTAGTTTAAAACTGTTTCTGTTATAAATTGCTCAGTCCCAAAATAGGATTATAATCAAAGTTTACAATTTATTAAAAGAATAGAGGTAAGCAAACAGTGCTGGGTGTGTCAGGAGTCTCTGCTCCACCTAGACGCACACCAGTTACATCAAGTAGCTGATTTTTATGCTCCTAGGCTGATACATATTCATTACTACTAAAAAAAAAAATGGGTTATTATAATTAGTTTCTGGAATCCAAACCCTCCTACTGGAGCATGCGTATCAGTCTCTGGTGGTCCCCCTGGGGGTCTCCGGGGGTCTTTCATGCTGAAGGCTCGTAGTCTTCCTCTCAGTTTTTTTTCTTGTCCTTCCCCTTTGTACTCCTTGGCAGCATGTCAAAAGCTTACACAGTGTTCCCTGCAAGTTTTGTCTTCTAGCTGTCCTTCAGCTTCTTTCTTCTCCTTAATCTCCTGGCCAGATACCAGGGGCTTGCATAGTGTCCCATTCAGAAGCCATAACAGTTACTAGTTGTTAGCAGTTGTTCTGAAAACCCCAGACATCAGAGACTTCAAAGAAAGAACACACAAATACAAATAGCTCTCTATTGACACTTCACGAATTGTTAAAACATTCCTCACAGGCCATTCACAGAGACACTCCAGTCACATCTATAGCAGTGCTAAATCAATCACAAAGGAGGCAAAAAAGCTGTAACTGTTAGGAATCAGAGTTCGGAATCAGTAACAAAAGCAAATAGGCTCATGGATTTGAGGAATATTTCTGAAGATTTGATAATTTGACTATAATGACGGGGAGACTGGACACGGGGAGGAAAGGGAAGAAACCACTTCTGTGGAAGAATTAAATTGCCAGTGCAGGACCCAGAGACAGACAGAACTGCTCTCTATTGACGCGAATCAGATGAACATATCTCACAGTTTCCTTTTGTTTTATCATTAATGGCCTGAGCAAAAAGTTGTTTTCCATTTTTTTATTTTTTTATTTTTTTTTTAATTTTTTTAATAAGCCCCCGTTTAAGCACTGAAATGTTTCAATGAAGTCACTCCAGACCCTTCTATTCTCCAGGCTGAACAGCCCCAGCTCTCTCAGCCTTTCTTCACAGGAGATGTGCTGCAGCCCTCTGATCAACTTTGTGGACCTCTGGACACACTCTAATAGATAAACATCCTTCTTGTGCTGGGGACCCTGCACTCCAAATGAGGCCTTACAAAGGCAACCAGAGGGGCACAATCACCTCCCTTGACCTGCTGGCTACTCCTCTGCTGATGCAGCCCGGGGTGCAGTTGGCCTTCTGGGCTGCAAGTGCACACTGCTGGCTTATGTCATACCTTCTGTCCACCAGAACCCCCAAGTCCTTCCCTGCAGGGCTTCTCTCAATGAGTTCTCCCCATCTGTACCCATGTATGGGATCGCCCTGACCCAGGTGCAGCACCTTGCACTTGGACTTGTTGAACCTCATTATGTTAACATTGGGCCCACTTCCCAAGCTTGTCTAGGTCGTTTTGGATGGCATCCCTTCCTTCTGTTGTATCAACTACAACACTCAGCTTGGTATCATCTGCAAACTTGCTGAGAGTGCACTTGATCCCACTATCTATGTCACTGATAAAAATACTAAACTGTACTGGTCCCAAGACGGACCCCTGAGGGGCACCACTTGTCACTGGCCGTAGAGCCATTGAGAGCAATTCCACAGAGCAATGTTCTCCACCTGAATATCACAGAATCACAGAATCACAGAATTTTCTAGGTTGGAAGAGACCTCAAGGTCATCGAGTCCAACCTCCAACCTAACGCTAACAGCCCTCCACTAAACCATATCCCTAAGCTCTACATCTAAACGTCTTTTGAAGACTTCCAGGGATGGTGACTCCACCACTTCCCTGGGCAGCCTGTTCCAGTGCCTCACAACCCTTTCAGTGAAGAAGTTCTTCCTAACATCTAGCCTAAAACTCCCCTGGCTCAACTTAAACCCATTCCCCCTCGTCCTGTCACCAGGCACGTGGGAGAACAGGCCAACCCCCACCTCGCTACAGCCTCCCTTGAGGTACCTATAGAGAGCGATAAGGTCGCCCCTGAGCCTCCTCTTCTCCAGGCTGAACAAGCCCAGCTCCCTCAGCCGCTCCTCGTAGGACTTGTTCTCCAGGCCCCTCACCAGCTTCGTCGCCCTTCTCTGCACCCGCTCAAGCACCTCGATGTCCTTCTTGTAGCGAGGGGCCCAAAACTGAACACAGTACTCGAGGTGCGGCCTCACCAGAGCTGAGTACAGGGGGACGATCACCTCCCTAGCCCTGCTGGTCACGCTGTTCCTAATACAAGCCAGGATGCCGTTGGCCTTCTTGGCCACCTGAGCACACTGCTGGCTCATATTCAGCCGACTATCCACCATCACTCCCAGGTCCTTCTCTGCCTGGCAGCTTTCCAACCATTCCTCTCCCAGCCTGTAGCTCTGCTTGGGGTTATTGCGCCCCAGGTGCAGGACCCGGCACTTGGCCTTGTTAAACTTCATGCAGTTGACCTCAGCCCATCGGTGCAGCCTATCCAGATCCTCCTGCAGAACCTTCCTACCCTCAAGCAGATCGACACACGCACCTAACTTGGTGTCATCTGCGAACTTACTGAGGGTGCACTCGATGCCCTCGTCCAGATCATCGATGAAGATATTAAAGAGGACCGGCCCCAGCACCGAGCCCTGGGGGACGCCACTAGTGACTGGCCTCCAACTGGACTTGGCTCCATTCACCACGACTCTTTGGGCCCGGCTATCCAGCCAGTTTCTAACCCAACGAAGCGTGCGCCAGTCCAAGCCAAGAGCAGCCAGTTTCTTGAGGAGAATGCTGTGGGAGACGGTGTCAAAAGCCTTGCTGAAGTCAAGGTAGACCACATCCACAGCCTTTCCCTCATCCACCCAGCGCGTCACTCTGTCATAGAAGGAGATCAGGTTCGTCAGGCATGACCTGCCTTTCATAAAGCCATGCTGACTGGGCCTGATCGCCTGCTTCCCCTTCAAGTGCTGCATGATGACTCTCAGGAGGATCTGCTCCATGAGCTTTCCTGGCACTGAGGTCAAACTGACAGGCCTGTAGTTTCCTGGGTCTGCCCTCCGGCCCTTCTTGTAGATGGGCGTCACGTTTGCTAGCCGCCAGTCGATTGGGACCTCCCCCGATAGCCAGGACTGTTGATAAATGATGGACAGTGGCTTGGCCAGCTCCTCTGCCAGTTCCCTCAGTACCCTTGGGTGGATCCCATCTGGCCCCATCGACTTGTGCACATCTAAGTGCCGTAGCAGGTCACCAACCAGTTCTTCATGGATAATGAGGGCCACATCCTGCTCCCCATCCCCTTCCACCAGCTCAGGGTACTGAGTATCCAGAGAACATCCTGTATTGCCGCTAAAGACTGAGGCGAAGAAGGCATTGAGCACCTCCGCCTTTTCCTCATCTCTTGTAACTAAGTTTCCCCCCGCATCCAGTAAAGGATGGAGATTCTCCTTAGTCCTCCTTTTTGTGTTGATGTATTTATAGAAAAGTTTTTTGTTATCTTTAACGGCAGTAGCCAGATTGAGCTCCAGATGAGCTTTGGCCTTCCTAATTTTGTCCCTGCACAGCCTCGCTACTTCTTTAAAGTCCTCCTTAGTGGCCTGCCCACTTTTCCAAAGCTTATAAACCCTCTTTTTCCTCCTAAGATCAAGCCACAATTCTCTGTTCAGCCAGGCCGGTCTTCTTCCCCGCCAGCTCGTCTTTGGGCACGTGGGAACAGACTGTTCCTGCGCCATTAAGACTTCCCTCTTGAAGAGCGCCCAGCCTTCCTGGACCCCTCTGCCCTTCAGAACCGCCTCCCAAGGGACTCCACCAACCAGTGTCCTGAGCAGTTCAAAGTCAGCCCTCCGAAAGTCCAATACAGCGGTTTTACTGGTCCCCTTCCTGGCCTCGCCAAGAATAGTGAACTCCACCATTGCGTGGTCACTCTGCCCGAGACAGCTCCTGACGATCACGTCCTCCACCAGTCCTTCTCTGTTTGTGAAGAGAAGGTCTAGCGGGGCACCACCCCTGGTAGGCTCACTAACCAGCTGCGTCAGGAAGCTATCTTCCACGCTCTCCAGAAACCTCCTAGACTGCTTTCTCAGGGCTGTGTTGTGCTTCCAGGATATGTCAGGGAAGTTGAAGTCCCCCACGAGTACAAGAGCTGATGATTTTGCAACCTCTGTCAGCTGCCTGTAGAATTCCTCATCCGTCTCCTCATCCTGGTTCGGCGGTCTATAGCAGACCCCGACCAGGACACTAGCCTTGTTGTCCCTGCCGATCCTAACCCAAAGGGACTCGACCTTGTCATTCCCAACCTCGAGTTCTACAACCTCGAAAGACTCTCTAATATAGAGAGCCACACCACCACCCCTTCTATGCTGCCTGTCCCTTCTATAGAGCTTATAGCCAGGCATTGCAGCACTCCAGTCATGAGACTGGTCCCACCACGTCTCCGTGATGGCAACCAAGTCGTAGCCTGCCTGCCGCACGATGGCTTCCAGCTCCTCCTGTTTGTTACCCATGCTGCGTGCATTGGTGTAGATGCACTTCAGCTGGGCCATTGCCTTATCCTCCGGCCTTGCCATTGTTCCCCCTGGCACAGCCCCAACAATCCTAGCCTCAGCCCCATCCCCCTTCCTACCTAGTTTAAAGCCCTCTCAATGAGCCCTGCCAGTTCCTGGCCCAGGATCCTTTTTCCCCTAAAAGATAGGGACCCGTCTGCGGCCATCAGGCCAGGTGCTGAGTAAAGTGCCCCATGATCAAAAAACCCAAGATTTCTGCGTTGGCACCAGCCCCGGAGCCACGTGTTTAACAGGTGGGCTTTCCGTGTCCTCTCTGAACTCCTCCCTGCCACTGTAGGCATGGACGAAAACACCACCTGCACTCCCGCTCCATCCACTAACCGACCCATTCCCCTAAAGTCCCTTTTGATAGCCTTGAGGCTTCTCTCTTCGATGTTATCACTGCCCGCCTGGACTATCAAAAGGGGGTAATAGTCAGAGGGGCGTACCAGGTTAGGAAGCTTCCTGGCAACGTCCCTGACCCTGGCCCCAGGGAGACAGCAGACTTCCCTACGGGTAGGGTCCGGCCGACAAATAGGGCCCTCTGTTCCCCTAAGAATCGAGTCACCAACAACAATAACTCTCCTGTCTTTTTTGGTGGAGGCAGTCCTGAGGCGCGGAGTCGACCTCCTCGCCCCAGGCATCCTCCTGGGAACATTTGCTACCTCTTCGTCACACACCGGCCTCTCAATCTCTAGGGCCTCAAACCTGTTGTGTAAGGGCACCTGGGAAGGTGGGGCCGGAAGGGGAGAGCATCGCCTGCGATGTCGAGCAGGGACCTGTTTCCATTCCTCCTCAGCTCCCAGATCCCCTCCCTCTGCCCGACGGGGACAGGGCAGGGGGTCCGCCCCCATTTGGGGAGTCTCACCTCGGCACCTCCCCTTGAGGCCCTGCAGGGAGTTACTCCAGAAGTCTATCTCCCGCTCACACTCCCTGATGGCCCTCAACCTCTCCACCTCCTCCTTGAGCTCCGCCACCATGCGGACCAGGTCATCCACCTGCTCGCACCTCACGCACGCAGTTTCTCTGCCTCCCGCCGATGGCAGCAACAGGCTCAGACACTCCATGCACCCGGTGACCTGAACTGCGGCATTTTTTAAGGGGTAGTCGGTCTGCGTGTGTACCGACTTTCTGGAGAGCGCGCTGTGCCTGGTGGCGACCATTATCGCCTAGTTACGGCTGTTGTTAACGAGGTGTTGTTTGTGTGTAGGGGGAGCGCTCTGCCCTTCCTGCGCGCCCTGCCTGCGCTACCTGCCGCGCCACTCCCTTCTGACGCGCCACGCCCTGTTTGCCCGCCCTGTTCGCCGCGCTCCTGGTCGCTCGCGCTCCCTAGGGGCTGCTTTTGAATGGCTGGGGAGGGGGCGCTGCTGGCTCCGCCTTCGCCTCGTCAGCCTCCCTCACGAGGGCTGCCGGGTCCTGGCGGCTCCCTCAAGTAGGCTCGATGCCGGACAAAATTAGCCCTGCCTGGCCCGATCCCCCGCTCCGCTGCAGAACGCGTCTGCCCCGGAGCCGATCGCCTCGGCAAATGGCTGCAAATATAATGCAGTTTCCTCCAGATGAAACAAATTCTTCAGCCTGTTCCTGACCTCAGCTGTGGAAGAAGAGACCAACCTCCAGGCACAAGCACTGAGGAAATCCTCTTTTATTACGGAGATATGACAGAGCTGTGCCATAGCACCAGATATATGTACATGGGCCTCTGGGTACGACAGAGTGTGTTCAGACCTCTGCAGAGGTGGAGTGCATGCAGAAATTCCTGGACAAACAAGATCATCTCAGCCAAAAAGATCAAAGACCAGGAGTTTCCTGAGATCAATTGGAAATCCCTTGTGAAGGACTTTGGCAGATTATGGCTTCTGAAGTACTGCTTACTGAGTCAGCTTCTTCAGTGCATCCTTGAGATCCTGGTTCCTCATGCTGTAGATGAGGGGGTTCACTGCTGGAGGCACCACTGAGTACAGAACTGTCACAACTACATCCAGGGATGGGGAGGAGATGGAGGGGGGCTTCATGTAGGCAAACATGCCAGTGCTGGAAAAGATGGAGACAACAGCCAGATGAGGGAGGCACGTGGAAAAGGCTTTGTGCCGGCCCTGCTGCGAGGGGATCCTGAGCACTGCTCTGATTATCTGCATGTATGAGAAAAGAATGAAAACAAAACAGCTGAGTACTAAACAGACACTAACCACAAGAAGCCCAGCTTCTCTGAGGTAGGCATCTGAGCAGGAGAGCTTGAGGATCTGGGAAATTTCACAGAAGAACTGGTCCAGGGCATTGCCTTGGCAGAGGGGGAGGGAAAAGGTATTGGCAGTATGCAGGACAGAGTTGAGAAAACCACTGCCCCAGGCAGCTGCTACCATGTTGACACAAGCTCTGCTGTCCATGAATGTCCAATAGTGCAGAGGTTTACAGATGGCAATGTACCTGTCATAAGCCATGATGGTGAGAAGGGAATATTCTGCTCCCAGCATGAAGAAGAGAAAAAAGACCTGGGTAGCACAACCTGAGTAGGAGATGGCTGTTGTCTTCCTCAGGGAATTGGCCATGGCTTTGGGGACAGTGGTGGTAATAGTGCCCAGGTCAAGGAGGGCGAGGTTGAGGAGGAAGAAGTACATGGGGGTGTGGAGGCGGTGGTCGCAGGCTATGGCTGTGAGGATGAGGCCGTTGCCCAGGAGGGCAGCCAGGTAGATGCCCAGGAAGAGCCCGAAGTGCAGGAGCTGCAGCTTGCGCGTGTCTGCAAATGTCAGGAGGAGGAACTCAGTGGGGAAGCTGCTGTTGGACATCTTCTTCCTGTGGGCATGGTTGTCTGTCCATGGAGGAAAACACACAAACCGTCAGGACAGGGTCTCTGAGCAGAATCGACTCTGTTTCTCACAGATTCCTTACACACTCAGTTCCATTTTCCCCTGCTCAGGATGGCATACTTACAGCTCCCTGGCTGGTGCTCTGTTCTGTTTTGTTTGAGTGAACTGTGAGGAACACAATTCCCTGCCTGAGGGCTCCTTCACAGGACACTCAGCTTACCCCAACCCTGCTGCCCCAAAGAGCTGGCATACCCAATGGCCCCAGCATAAGAGAAAGGAAGCAACACAGAGAGGTAGAGGGAAAAGGACAAGCAGCATGACCGAGAAAGGGGAGGGATAGATGAGCAAGCAGGAAGGGGTCACTCTGCCCAGCCGTGCCTGCTGCCTACCAGGCAGCACCATGACAGAACAGTGGCTCTCAGCCCTTTGCAGGACAGTGGGACAGGGCACAGAACTGGAGAGGCAGACCTTCCTTCTTCTGGGGCTCTGGCTACCCAGGAGGCAGCTCCTGCCCAGGACCCCCCAGCCCAGAGGGCAGAGGCTCTTCTGGGTGGGAGAGGAGAGCTGAGGGGGGTTGCTCAGGGATGGAACCTGCACTGCAGGGGATGGTAGGAGGTGCCTGTCTATCCTCTGCAGCAGGGTTTCACTTTGCAGTTCCTTTTCTCCCTGCCCATTTCTGCTGCCTGCAGGAGTCCCTTCCAGGAGCTCCTTTTCTGTCCCCATGTCTGTGCCCTTACAGTGCTCACACACCCCATCCCATCTGCTGTCTGCTCAGCTCTGTCCTGCACCTTTACAGTGTGTGTAGGTGCTGAAGGGCAGGCCACACAAGCCCTGATTAAACTGGGAAGGTGATGCTGCTGCATTATGAAGGACTGAGGATGCTGAATGCACTTTCTGAGGTTCCTCATAAAAATTGAGGTAACGGAAACTCAAAATCTTCTGTACTCCGTAAAGCTCTGTTTCCATTCCTATCCTGACGAACCAAAGAAACCTGAAAGCACAGCATCAGGAAAGCCCAGACCACATCAGGCAACCACAGACTGGACCTTCTGTCTGAAAAGTCCCTCTGATATGGCCTGGGGGTGCTGTGGAGCAGTGAGCATCCTGCCTCAGGCAACAGCAGGACCCTGCCCTGCCCTGCCCTGCCCTGCCCTGCCAGGAGGCTCCTTCCATCCACAGCTGCACCCTGGGCAGCTCCCCAGGCAGGCTGAGTGCTGAGCCTGGCAGGCAGCAGAGGTTCTGCCCAGGTACACAGCCCCTGGGGCAGAGCAGGGACCCTGTTCTGCACCACAGCCCTGGCCACCCCTGCCTGCACCCTGCCTGCACAGCCTGCAGCCAGCCCGGTGATTAGGAAGCCTCACGTCCTGTCCTTCTGACAGCTTTGTCAGGTAATCAGTATTCCAGGGAATATCTATCCCTGTTCTCTGTACTAGAGAAGCCAGCACAGCTCCTGTGACATGTCTTATAAGCCATGGGAACTGGCAGCTATAGAAGAACCCTGTTGGATACTGCATTTCCTGCCCTCACTCAGACACTTACCATGTTACAGCTGTGAAGATTTTTCCTGCAGTGAGCTCTCAGCATCCCCCCTCAGATGCCTTTAACATCTCCCTCCCTTCTCTCAGCCACCCTTGTCCTCTGCAGGCTGTGTCCCCAGCCCTGCTGCGCTGTGCAGAGGAGCTGCTCCTGGGCAGAGCTGTCTCTCTGCAGTGCTGCGTGCTTGCCAGGAGCTCCCCTTGGGCCCAGGAACCCGGCCCAGCTCATCAGCACAGCTCCAGCCCAATGCGTCCCTGTGTCTACCCCTTCAGCCTCCCTGGAGATGTCCCTGGACCTCCAGGGGAATTGACTTTGAAAGTGAAGCAATCCCTGATGTTCCTTCCCTCCACTGGACAAGGGAACTGATTTCCAGCACTGTTGTTATGCATTATCAGATAAACAATATGGGGAATGACACAGAATTACCTTTCCATGTCCTGGTTTCAGGCAGGTATTCCATGCAAGGACCCGGAGAGGTTTTTCTTCCCCCTGGTGAGGAAAGGGCTTCAGCTTAGTCAACCAAGACATCTCATTCTTTGCAGTCCAGAAGCTAGAAGGGGGTTCAGCTCCCTCCCATGCCTTACACAAGCCCACAGGATTCCTCTTGCCTGGGCACAAACCAGGCATCTGCATGTAATCTGCTTGCCTCAGCTCCCAGCACATTGAATGGAGCCAGAGGCCAGGAGGGAGCTGATTTGCCAGAGGTTGTCAGAGACATATGCAAGTATCTATATGGTCTGATGGATTAATTGTGGGAGTCAGGGAGCATCCGGGGGCATCATTTTTAAGTGCAGGGAGATTTTCTTGGGCTAACAGAAATGAGAGCAGATGCCTGTGTTTAGTACCACTGAATCTTTTTAGTGTCCATTAATATTTTCTGAGCAACCTATACTGCTTTCACTTGACGATATGGAGTCATGTAGCACAGGGAGAGCTAAGTTTCTGTCTTCTCCATCAACTGTGTTTACAATATCTCCATTAGTGACCATAATGGCAGTGGCCTCATGGACATTTCCACATTGCCTAAGCCAATTCAGGGAAGGTTCTTGATTTTGTTATGGCCAAATACCGGGCCTGTAGCACTACATCAGATGTCAAGACTCTCACACAAAACTACCTGTGGCTGGAAGGGCCAGCACTGGTCCTGGGAAGGAAAGCCATCCCCATCCAGAGCAAATGCATGGCAAAAAACCAAGGCAGCAATTGCAGACAGTTTGCTCCCTCCCTCCACTTTTACTCAGACTCTTGAAGTCATTGAACAAGCCAACAATTTTCACAGAGTGACTGTCAGCAGCACCTGGTTGTTCCTGGAGATCAGCTTCTCCTCTGCCAGAGACCTCCAGGGGCTGCAGAGACACACCTGGCAGCAAATCTGTTTCCTGCCAGGCCTGCCCAGGGCATCCCAGCTCTGATTCTCTCTGTCCTTGGGGACAGCAGGGTTTGCTCTCTCTGTTGGCATCCCATTTCAACCATATGTTCACATCTGCTGTCCACTCCAGCATGTCTCTGGCTACAAACAAAGTCTTTACACACTTGGAGTTTTGGAAATTTGTTACCAGGCTTCCCAAAGGAGAAGAAACAGGCTTGACATCAGAGCTGAGGGACATAAGGAAGGAGATAGAGGACTTAGGTGCCAGACCTCAAAGCAGCATTTCTGGGCCTGTTCAGGAGGCTGTTAGTGGAGATCTCATTGTCAGTAGCCCTGAAAGGCAGAAAAGCTCATTGCCATAAAACATTCCTCTGCAAAAGTTGCATGCAGATTTCAAGAAGGTCCACGAGATGAGCTGGGGAGCTAAAGCTTGCTTAGTATTACTTTGGTTGAGGAGTCTTTCCCAGAGCATGTCCTCTTGGATCTCATTGCTTGGAGTATTGATAAGAAAGTGACTGAAAGTGAGGGTAGACCATACCTGACCACCTGCAATATTTTCTAGGATGAAATGACCACATCTCTGTGTGAAAGGAGAGAAGTGGGTCTCATTTACCTGGATTCAATACAATCCCCCACAGTATTCCCTTTTCCAATAATAACAGTGTTGGAGGGATAGGCCAACTGAAACTCCATGATGTCCAGCAAGGACAAAACCCCATTTCTGCTTCTGAGGTGGACAACTGCTCTACCGTGACACAGGCTAGGGGCTGTATAGATTTATAGAATAGAATTTAAACGGATCAAAACAAATTGAACCAAATGGAACAGAATAGTTCAGTTTGAAGGGACCTTCAAAGGGTATCTGGTACAAGTGACCAATCTCTTGAGGGCTAACCCGGAAATCAGAGACTATATATGAGAGCATTATCTAAATGCCTCTCTGACACTGACAGGCTTGAGGCATCAACCAGGTCTCTAGGAAGCCTGTCCCTGTGTTTGACCACCCTCACAGAAGTGAAAGGTTTCCTATCTCCAGTGTGAACCTCTCCTTGTGTAGCTTTGTTGTCATTCCCACACATCCTGTCAGTTACCAGGGAGAAAGGATTGTCACCTCCCTCTCCACTTCTCCTTCTCTGGAAGTTGTCAAGAGTAATGAGGTCACCCCTCAGCCTTCTTTTCTCCAGACTAGACATCCCAAGTGTTCTCAGGCTCTCCTCACAGGACATGCCTTCCAGCCCATTGACCAGCTTTGCTGTCCTCCTCTGGATGCTTTCAACTCCACATCTTTCTTCTATTGTGCAGACCAGAAATGCATACATGATTTAAGGGGAGGCTGTACCAATGCTCAATATAGCTGAAAACTCACCTCTTTTGACCATCTGTCTGTGCTGTGCTTAATGCATCCCAAGATGGTTTTTGCCCTCTTGTCTGCCAGGGCACCCTGCTGGCTGATGTTGAGCCTGCTGTCAAGCAGCAACTTGAGAGCCCTTTCTGCTGAGCTGCTCTCTAGCCACTTGTCTCCCAGTCTGTGCTGGACCGGCGTCCAGCATTACTCTGTAATTCATCTGAGGTGATCAGCTCCAGGCAGTCACTTTCTCCAGAGCAGTGGCAGATCACAGCCTACAAGGGTTTCCTGAGCCAGGACAGTTCCACGGGAGTGCAGAGACCTGCCTAGAGCTTGCAGCTCTCACCAGAGTGGCTGACAAAGCATGGGCATTGATGGCAACCACCCCCCACCCTCATGAGTGCCAATGACCAGAAGCATGGCCAACAATGTGGGGAAACGGAGTGGGTCTGGTTGGTGCTGTTGTTGGTGCAGCCATTGGACCAGGAGGTGCACGGAGGGCACCCAGTGAGGGAGAGCCATCCAGGAAAGGGTGGGAGGCACCAGGTACACCTGCACCCAGGCCTGCAAGGGCTGAGGGCATGCACCCCACTGATCCTCGAGGCAGAATGGTAACCACTCATCTCCAGACAGAGGCTGCAGCTCCAGCTGGGCCACCAGCACCACCTGCCCCAGCGGTGGTTGATGCCTGCACCCAGACAGAGCTGCCGAGGTGTGAGATTGCCATGCAGACCTCAGGCTGCTGGAAGTGCCCAGGCCTTTCCCCTGGGGCAGGGGCAGGCAGCAGAACTGCCTGACAAAGTTGTGTCCAGCTGGAGGACTTCCTGCAGCAGGGGGCCGAGCTGCAGGAGGCAGGGAGAAGGCTGCATAGCAGCAAGGAGGTTGATGAGGAGTTGGAAGGCTGGATCGTGCACAGTCTGCAGGGCACCCACAGCCCACAGCCAAACAACCCAAAACTCCCTCACTGCACTCACAGAAGGGAGGGGGGGCCAATATCGCCAGAGGATGGAACGTGGCAACGACAAGGGAAGAAGAGTCTTCCCCCAAAGCCTGAGGTGCCCTTACAGAAAACGTCACCTCTCTATTGATGGAAAAGGAAAGACCTGTAGCAGGGGGTTGGAGCTGGGTTAGACACACCAGTCTGTTCCCTACATAATGGTTAGGGCAATCCCAAGCACAAACACAGGCCAGAAAGAATGGATTGAGAGTAGCCCTGATGAGAAGGACCTGAGGGTGCTGGTTGAAGAGAAGCTCAACATGAGTCAGGAATGTCCACTTGCAGCCCCAAAAGCCTACAGTATCCTGGGCTGCATCAAAAGCAGAGTGACCAGCAGGTTGAGGGAGGTGATTCTCCCTCTCTACTCTGCTCTTGTGAGACCCCACCTGGAGTTCTGCATCCAGCTCCGGGGCCCCAGCACAACAGACACATAAGATTTTGGACATAGGACTTAGAAAGTGGGACCAGAGCAGAGCCACAGCAATAATCAGTGGAGTGGAACACCTCTCCTGTGAAGGCAGGCTGAGCCAGTTGTGTTCACTGAGCCTAGAGAAGAGCAGACTCTGGAGGGAATCTTTTTCTTGCCTTCCAGCACTTAAAGGAAACTTACAAGTAACATGGGGAGAGACTTTTTCCAACTCCAACCAATTTGTGATTCAGTCATTCTGGAATGTCTTGCAATGTCTCTGAGAACTTTTCTGTAGTATCATTGCACCAGCTGTACTCCAGGTTCCCAAGGGCAGAGACTCATTTTGAGAATGACACCACTCACTGTGTAACCTTGAGGAGCAGGGATTACAAACAGTGGCGAGGCCTCAAAACACAGCATTGTCATGCACTCTAACTCCACAGTCTAGCTCTTTCTTCCCTGAGTCAGAAGGGACCTCTGGAGGTGTTCACTACCATCATCTTCTCTGAGCAGTTATAGCTTTACGGTAGATCAGGTTAGTCAGTGCTTTCTGCAGCTGGGTATTGAAATGTCTGAGCCCATGACCCAGTGCTGATCCACAGTAGCTGTTCCACCATTACAGACGCTGATGCCAGCAGGAAGATGGAGCTGGTCAAATTTCAAATATTAGCTCCCCTTGGGTAGTGGGGAATGGCCGTCCTCACACTCCCCACATGTGGTCCCCAAGCTGCTGCTGCTGCTGCGCACAACAACCAGGCTGTGGTTCTGTATCAGACAGAGGTACTTCACGAAGGGAGAAATTAATCACTCCACAGCTTCCCTTCCCTCTGCCTGCTGGATGCCCGCTCTCTTCCCTGAGATTGCGGAGTCACAGGGTCCCTGAAATACCTGGCTTTAGTTCTTTCACTGTGGCTGAGCTCACAGTGGGAGATCTCTCACTTTCAGAGGGGCTGCAGTCACTGCCCACACCAGGCTTCGCTGTCCCTGGAGGTATCCTGGGCTCTGCATGCAGCTCCAGATTCCCCTCCTGAAGGATATCACCTGTGGATCACGTGTGGGAATGGCCCTGGCTATGTAATGCAGTGACCATTCGCTGCCTCTGCTGTCAGCAGACACACATGGGTGAGTGTTAAATCTAGTCCTTGGTCTCTGACAGGTCACAATGCAAAAATGAGCTATTCCCTCCTGAACTGAAGCAGGAACAGATCCTTGTGGGGAGCAATTTTTTGGGCCTATTCTTGACACATTTTTTGGGAGAAGGAAGTCCCAGCCTTCAGGCATTGCATGGGGTAATTCCGTTTTATTACTGAGATGTCATGAGAGAGTCTTCACTGACTCACAGTGTTAGGTGCACATCTATACAGCCTACTAATGGGACAGAGCAAGTATGTTCATTCACAGCAGTAGGGGGAATCCAAATATTTATGTACAAATGCAAGGAACAGAAGCAGTAATAATGACCCACACCCCACACCCCCCCAAAAAAAAAAAAAAAAAAAAAGTAATTAATAATAATAATAATGAGTACAAAGACAACACAAGCTTGGAAGGGGATGTACTTGTATTCATTATTGGACAGTGAAGGGACCTTTATAAGTACTGGAAAACATCCTCCAAATCCGTCTCCTAACTGCACACTTGAGCTCCTTGTTTTGCATGCTGTAGATGAGGGGGTTCAGAGCTGGGGGCACCACGGAGTACAGAACGGCCAGCAAAAGGTTGAGGAATGGAGAAGAGATGGAGGGGGGCTTCAGGTAGGCAAATATGCCAGTGCTGATGAATAGGGAGACCACAGCCAGGTGAGGGAGGCATGTGGAAAAGGCTTTGTGCCTGCCCTGCTGCAAGGGGATCCTCAGCACAGCCTTGAAGATCTGCACATAAGACAGCACAAGGAAAACAAAACACCCAGATAATAAACAGGCACTAACCACAAGAAGCCCAGCTTCTCTGAGGTACGCATCTGAGCAGGAGAGTTTGAGGATCTGGGGAAGTTCACAGAAGAACTGGTCTAGGGCATTGCCTTGGCAAAGGGGAAGGGAAAATGTACTGGCAGTGTGCAGCACAGCATAGAGAAAAGTACTGCCCCAGAGAACTGCTATCATGTTGATACAAGTTCTATTGGACATTATTGTACCATAATGCAGGGGTTTGCAGATGGCAACGTAGCGGTCATAGGCCATGATGGTGAGAAGATAAAACTCTGCTGAGACAAAGAGAATAAAGAAAAAGACCTGGGTAGCACAACTTGCATAGGAAATGGTTGTGGTATCCCAGAGGGAATTGGCCATGGCTTTGGGTACAGTGGTGGTAATAGTGCCCAGGTCAATGAGAGAGAGGTTGAGGAGGAAAAAGTACATGGGGGTGTGGAGGCGGTGGTCGCAGGTTACAGCAGTGAGGATGAGGCTGTTGCCCAGGAGGGCAGCCAGGTAGATGCCCAGGAAGAGCCCGAAGTGCAGGAGCTGCAGCTCGTGTGTGTCTGCAAATGGCAGGAGGAGGAACTCAATGGGGAAGGTGCTGTTGGACATTTTCTGCCTCAGGACAGGACTGGCTATCCATGGAGGAAAAAAGCAGAGACAAGTTAGAGAGACTTTTCTGAGCAAGATTCACACCTCCCACAGAAATTACCCTTCCCTGATCTGAATGAGGAATGAGTCAGCTTATCTCCAACCCTCCCAAGTGGATGACAGGAGTGTCTGACAGTTTAAAATGAAGCTTGAGCACCTTGTTCCGAAAAAGATGCCCTCAGGTCAGGGTCCAGCATTTCATATCAGAACAGAAGCTTACACACACCTGCACCCCAGACAAGAGAGTAGGAGACCCACACACAGGTGGAGAAATAAGAAAGAATATCACAATGCTCCGACCTGCAGACAGACAGAAAGGCAGATGGGTATGCAGGGAAGCCTTCAGCTTAAAAAGCTTGCATGCCACCTTTGGAAGTGACACTGCAGGGCAGGTACTCTTAGTCTCATTCTTGTGCATCACACTGCAGGACACCGGCTCCTCTCCTCTCTGGGAGGTCCAGCTGAGGAGGAGGTGGCTCATGCCCTAAAGCCCCTGAGGGCAGAGGCTGTGCTGGGTGGCAGAGGAGAGCAGGGGGTTGCTGCAGAGAAGGTGCCTGCACTGCAGGCCTGGCAGGGAGTGCCTGAATCCCCCCCTCCCTTGGTGTTTCAGGCAGCAGCTCCCTCTCGCTCCCTGCCAAGGTCTCTGATGCCTGGAGCTGTCCCTGCTGGCAGCTGCTTCCCTGTCCCCACATCTCCTCCCTGCCATTGCTCACAGACAACATTCCACCCGCTGTGTGCTCAACTCTGTCTTGCAGACACTGCCTGTCCCTGTATAACTTTCAGGAATATCTCCATGTGTTCAGTGGCTAAGGAGTAGCGTGTACCTATCAAGAGCTAAGAAGAACTGGGCTCTCAGGGTCTTCATCAAAACGTAGAAATACATTCCCATCTCCCACTGCCACCCAGGAAAGCAAGAGGAGAGAAGTCGAAATGCAAACACCTTCCCTTCAAGAATTCCTTGCTCTGATCTTCCTCCTGAAGAGTCTCCTACAAAACACCCTAGGAGTGCTCTGGAGCCTGACTCATAGAGCAGCATCTGGACAGGAGGAGAGTCCTGCTGAGTTATGGAGTTCCTCATAAACCTACAGATCTCTTTCAGTGTAATGATCTTGGAGCTTGTTTTACTAATACAAACCTGACAACTTCCTAATGATCCCCCTGACTGCCCTTCAGGGAAGGAAATTTAAAGCACAGACTCCAGAGAGTCTTCCCTTCAGGTAGTCCCTGCCTTGGTTTTCACTGTCAAGAATATCCCCAAAGATGTAGTGGGGGTGCTGTGGAGCTGTGAGAAGCCTGTCCAAGGCAGCAGCATCTGGACACCAGCAGGACCCTGCCCTACCCTGTCCTGCCAGGAGGCTCCTTCCACCTGCAGCTTCTACCTGCATCTCTCTGGGCAGCTCCCCAGGCAGGCTGAGTGCTGAGCCTCCCAGGCAGCAGAGGCCCTGCCCTGGCACACAGGCCCTGGGGCACAGCAGGGACCCTGCTCTGCACCACAGCCCTTGGCACCTCTGCCTGCACACCCAACAGCCAGCCCTGAAAGAATAAACTCTCAAGTCCTCTCCTTCTGACAGTTTTCACAGGTAAACCCTGCTCTGGACCTTGTTCTTCTCCTCTTATCCAAAGAAGCTCTGAGAGTCCTCATGAAAGATCGCATAGGCTGCAGGATTTGCCAGCAAATCTGGAGATGGCAACAGGAACAGCAGTTGCGTTGCCCTGCAGCCACAGACTTACCCTGTTCAGGATAGTGAAGATTTCTTCTGCAGTCAGCTCTCAGCATCCCCCCTCCACAATGCCTTTAACATCTCCCTCCCTTCTCTCAGCTGCCCTTGTCCCCTGCAGGCAGTGTCCCCAGCCCTGCTGTGCTGTGCAGAGGATCTGCTCCTGGGCAGAGCTGTCTCTCTGCAGTGCTGCCCGCTTGCCAGGAGCTCCCCTTGGGCCCAGGAGCCCAGGATCCCAGCTCATCAGCACAGGGAGCTCTTGACAAGTCCCTGGGCCTCCAGGGGAATCAACTTTGAAACAAACTGAAATGAGAGAGGGAGTTAGGAGAATACAAGTTATTGTATTCTAACTTTTTAGAGAAGAAATATTATTAAAAAATTATTAAAAACTATTACTAACTTTTTAGAAAAGAATTTACTGGACTGGGGAGAGGACAGGGAGGTGTGGAGAGCTGGGGAGGCTGAGCTGGGTTGGCCTCCTTGTCCTGGTTTCAGTTAGAACAGAATTAATTTTCTTCCTAGTAGCTGGTGGAATGCTGTGTTTTGGCTTAGGATGAGAAGAGTGCTGATAACACCCCGATGTTTTAATTGTTGCAGAGCAGTGCTTATACCAAGCCAAGGACATCTCAGCCTTTCGCTCTGTCCTGCCAACAGGCAGGCTGGGGGTGCAGTAAGAGCTGGGAGGGGACAGACCCAGGACAGGTGACCCAAACTAGCCAAAGGGGTATTCCATACCATCTGACGTCATGCTAAACAATATATAGGGGTGGCTAGCCGGGGGAGGGGGCCGGACTGCTCGGGGTTAAGCTGGGCATCGGTCAGCGGGTGGTGAGCAATTGCATTGTGCATCACTTGTTTGTACATATTATTATTAGTAGTAGTATTATCATCATTGTATTATTATTATTATTATTATTATTATTATTATTATTATTATTATTATTATTATTATTATTATTTTCCTGTCTTATTAAACTGTCTTTATTTCAACTCACGGGCTTCACTTTCCATTTCTCTCCCCCGTCCCAGAGAGGGAGGGGGGAGGGTGAGCGAACGGCTGCGTGGTGTGTAGCTGCCAGCCGGGTTAAACCACGACACTCCTGCAAGTGTCAGGGAGGACCACCAGAGCAGGGACTGGGCTGGGCCCCTGTCATCTAAAGACTGCATGTGGAAACATAAGTCTGGATGTGTGGGAGGCCTTCTGAAGCATGAGCTGGTTGGCAGGCAGAGTACCCGAGGGATTGTGCAGGACATCCCCTGCACACACTGCTCCTGGGTGTGCTGGAAAGAGGCCTCCTGAGCACAACAGCTCCTTGTAGCCCTGTGGATGCTGGCTGTGAGGTCACTTCTGTCCCAACACCTGGCTGGCCAACAGCAGGGAGGCAGTGCCTCTGAGGTCATAAAGGCCTTCAGAAAGCTGCCCCCAATAGGGTGAGTCCTTTGGGGAAGCCAGGGAAATGCTGGGAGAATAAAGATGAGATATTTGGGGGAGGTAACAGGGACTTGGCTAAGAGAAAGGAAAGATTCTGAAGAAGAGAGAGGGGTTCGGGTAAGGCTACTGCTGCTGCAACACTTAGTGGGAATAAATTCATGTTAGATCCTGACAATATTTCTAACAAGTAACTGTAAACCCTAGGCCTACCCTTAAGCACTATCTCTCATTCTGAAATGAATCCTCTGTAGTAATCACCAACCTCGAACCTTACCCTGAAGACAAAGACCATAACCACTTAGACATTACCACTTACCGTTTTTTACCCCATTGCTCACCATAATCCACAGCCCTTAATTCCTAGCATTAAATTGCCTTAACCCTAGCCCTCACCCAGGCAGAAATAAAACCATAACCAAAAATCCAGCCTATAACCTAAACACTGAACGGGTTGACAAAGCAGAACACCAAAGCCTCCCCCTAAGTCTCTGACCAATCCCTAACCTGGAAGGCAAGGTCTAATCCCTAGACCTTCACCTGAACACCTAATCCTCAAATCCCTCATTTCTGGACTTTAATAATGAAAGTGAAGTGTCTGGCTGTGGAGGTGACTCTGAGGTCACTTTTGCCTCTGGAGCTGATAGGCCATCAGCAGGAGCATGGCTGGGCAAGGGACTGGGAGCAGGTATGTGGCTTGGTTGTGTCTATCTGAGGAGCTGAAAGGCCTGCAGGAAGGCTATATTGCTTGGAAGATCATGGAGAGGTTCCTTTTGTCTGGTCAGTTGACTGGCCACAGGAAAGCTGATAGGTTGGGATGCCTGTGTGAAGGATGGTTTCTGAGATGTTGGAACTTCCCTTCGTCACAGAAAACTTACCCTGATCACGATGAGAGAAAACTTGCCAGAAATTGAGGCTTGGATGATGGAGACAGGGCATGAGAGGGAAGATATATCACTGAAAGGCTAATGCTTTAGTGTCAGAGGTCACCTGGAGGGAATCTGTTCTCCGTCCATAGCTTTGTGTTTCAGGGCACAGCTGGAGAGGGTACGTGAATCATCAGTGAAGGCACAGAAATGCTAAGCTGAGAGCAGAGTAGGAAAACAAGATGCATGTTTTCAGCCTGCATGGAAACTGGGATGGGTGTGGAACAGCATAGGACAGCCAGTGGTGGAGATGGACAAGGACACTGGCAAGAGTAGACTTAACCAGGAAAACCAAGGTCTTGTCCCCTTGCCTATTGCAGGTTTCTCTGCCACCAAGGCCTAGGAGGAGACATGTTGTCCTATTAGCAATGGGGGCTCATCACCTCTTTGCACCTCCTGACAGAGGCTAAGAGGTATCACACCATTGTCTTTCACTTGTCACTGCATACCCCACATCCCACTGTCTGAGGAAGAGCCTGGAGCCTCACATGAGGGACAGGACCTCTCTGCCCAGAGCTGGCAGCAGGGTTTGGTCTTTGTGCTTGATGAACCAAAGCCAGCATTCTCTCAGCCTCAGAGCCACCTCCAAAGTGCCTTGGCCAACCCGTAATCATGACCTCTAATTGACTCATCAGTCTCCTTTCAGGAGCTGAAGTTGTTGGACTTTGCAGAAGCTATACTTCGGGGTTTATTAAGACACAGCAAGCCCTGAGTGTCTCTTAAGGAGGTCTGGACAGGTAGGAGAAGTCTGACCCTTTATGGACAAATTTGCTCCTCACCTTCCAACCCCACTATTTCTGTCATTGTCCCACCAGGATTTGCATCACTTCTCCTGACATCAGACTTCTCCACAGAAGTCTGCAGTTGCACCTTGTAGATCCCTTGCACCAGCTCCCTCCTTAGAGAAATGGCCATGAAGGAGACCATGGTGGAGCAGGTGGACCTGCACCGAAGAAGGCTGCAGCCTATGGAGGAACCCCACTAGAGAAGATTCTGGGCCAGAGCTGTAGCCCATGGAGAAGAGCCTACTCAGGAGCAGGTGACCTGGCAGGAGCTGCTGCCCGTGGCAGACCCAGGTTGGAGCAGTGTGCTCCTGAGGGACGGACCCCGTGGTACGGACTCATATCTGGAGCAGTTCTTGAAGAGTTGCTGCTTGTGGGAAGCCCACACAGGATCAGTTCGGGAAAGATGTGATCCCATGGGAGGGACCCCACGTTAGAGCAGGGGAAGAGAGTGACCAAGAAGATCAGAAACAAAGTGCTATAGACTGACCACAGACCCCATTCCCCTGTTCCCCTGTGCTGCTCGGGAGGAGGAGGTGGAAGATGGTAGATGGGGGAAAGTATTTTGGGCTTTCTTTACTTTGTTTCTAACCTCTTTAGCTTGCTAGTAATAGGCAATAAATTTTACAGTCTATCTCCCTACTCTGTGATTTGCCCATCACAATAGTTTTTGAGCAGTGTCCCTGTCCTTCTCTCAACCTTTGAGCCCTTTGCATCGTATTTTCTCCCCCTTTCCTTTTGAGGAAGGGGGAGTGATAGAGTGGTTGTGTTGGAGCTCAGCTGCCCACCCAAGTAAAACCACCACAGCTTGGAAGAGGTGATCCATGAAGACTAAGCAGCTTCCTTGGGCCCCTCTTTCCTGAAGGGCTTTGTCCCATGGGACTCTACAAAGGAAATGCCCCAAGAGGCCAAAGTCTGCTCTCCTGAAGTCCAGGGTAGTGAGCCTGCTGTGCTCCCTCCTTGCTGCACTTAGCATCCTAAACTGCACCATTTGACAGCCACTGCAGCCCAGGCTGCCCTTGAGCTTCACATTCCCCACCAGCCCCTCCTTGTTGCTGAGAACGAGGTCCATCATAGCACTTCTCTCCGCTATCAATGGAAGAAAGAAGGTATCATTAATGCATAACAGGGCCTTCCTGGATTGACTGTGCCCTGCTGTGCTGTCTCTCCAGCAGATACCAGGGTGGTTGGTCTCCCCTGAGGACCAGGGCTTTTGAATGTGAGGCTGCTTCTATCTGTTTATAGAGGGCTTCACCTGCTGGTCTTGCTGATCAGGTGGCCTGCAGCAGACTCCCACTATAATGTCCCCTGTCCCTACCCTCTCTTTACTCCTGATCCATCAGCTTGCTGTCAGATCCTCGCTCATCCCCAGGCAGGGCTCCATGCACTCCAGCTGCCCACACACATAGAGGCCACACAGAACTGAAGCAACTGAACAAGGTCCTGTGGGTTTGTGCGGTGTGTGAGGGGAGCTTCATCACAGAAGGATCATCACATGGATCAAGGGTTTCCAGCTGGGGATGAGATGCCACAAATGGATAGGTGCACTGCACAAGGGTACCTAACCCCTCCCCATCCCTGCCTGTGTGTCCTATTTGTTATTGGCCATGAACAGAGTTTTCCAGAGGGAATATTTGCACCTCTCAGAGAGTCAAACTCTCTTAGGAATAAATGTAATTCTGTATTCAGCCTCTCTCTGCTGTTTCAAAGGGATATTTGGCAATTATTTGAGTTGACTTTAAAGTATGTTCTGCAAAAGTGACTCTTGTTTTGCAGGAGCTGTCAGTCCTGGAGCCCCAGGGACATCTCAAGGGAGACAAGAAGTAAAGAGGCAGCAAAGCCTAGGGCTGGAGCTGTACTGCTGAGCTGGGCTGGGCTCCTGGACCCAAGGGGAGCTCCTGGCAAGCGGGCAGCACTGCAGAGAGACAGCTCTGCCCAGGAGCTGCTCCTCTGCACAGCACAGCAGGGCTGGGGGCACTGCCTGCAGGGGACAAGGGCAGTGAGAGAAGGGAGGGAGATGTTATAGGCATTGTGTGGGGGGGGATGCTGAGAGCAGACTGCAGGGGAAATCTTCACAGCCCTGAACAGGGTAAGTCTGTGGCTGCAGGGCAACACAGCTGTTGTTCCTAGTGCCATCTCCAGATTTGCTGGCAAATCCTGCAGCCTATGGGATCTTTCATGAGGACTCTCAGAGCTTCTTTGGATAAGAGGAGAATGACAAGCTCCAGAGCAGGAACTACCTGTGAAAACTGTCAGAAGTACAGGACATGAGGGTTCATTCATATGGAGCTGGCTGTAGGCTGTGCAGCCAGGGTGCAGGCAGGGGAGCCCAGGTCTGTGGTGCAGAGCAGGGTCCCTGCTGTGCCCCAGGGGCTGTGTGCCAGGGCAGGGCCTCTGCTACCTGCCAGGCTCAGCACTCAGACTGCCCGGGGAGCTGCCCAGGGTGTTGTGGGAAGAAGCTGTGGGTGGAAGGAACCCCCACAGCAGGGCAGGGCAGAGCAGGGTCCTGCTGGTGCCCAGAGCCTGCTTCCTGGGGCAGGCTGCTCACAGCTCCACAGCACCCCCACTGCGTCTTTGGGGATATTCTTGACAGTGAAAACCAAGGCAGGGACTACCTGAAGGGAAGACACTCTCTGGAGTCTGTGCTTTAACTTTCCTTCCCTGAAGGGCAGTCAGGAGGATCATAATGAAGTTGTCAGGTTTGTATCAGTGACAGATGCCCCTGGATCTTTACACTGAAAGAGATCTGTAGGTCTATGAGGAACCTCATAACTCAGCAGGACTCTCCTCCTGTCCAGATGCTGCTCTATGAGTCAGGCTCCAGAGCACCCCGAGGGCGTTTTGGAGGAGACTCTTCAGGAGGAAGATCAGAGCAAGGAATTCTTGAAGGGAAGGTGTTTGCATTTCGACTTCTCTCCTCTTGCTTTCCTGGGTGGCAGTAGGAGATGGGAATTTATTTCTACATTTTGATGAAGACCCTGAGAGCCAAATTCTTCTTAGCTCTTGATAGGTACGAGCTACTCCATAACCAGTGAACACAGAGATATTCCTGAAAATTATACAGGGACAGGTGGTGTCCGCAAGACAGAGTTGAGAACTCAGCAGGTGGGATGGGGTCTGTGAGCAATGGCAGGGAGGATAAGTGGGGAGAGAGAAGCAGCTGCCAGCAGGGACAGCTCAAGGAAGTAGAGACCTGGGCAGGGATGGAGAGGGAGCTGCTGCCTGAAACACCAAGGGAGGGAGGATTCAGACACCCCCTGCCAGGCCTGCAGTGAAGGCACCTTCTCTGCAACAATCCCCTGCTCTCCTCTGCCACCCAGCACAGCATCTGCCCTCAGGGGCTTTAGGGCATGAGCCACCTCCTCCTCAGGAAGACCTCCAGGAGAGGAAAGGTGCTTGTGTCCTGCAAGGTGATGCACAAGAATGAGACTAAGAGTACCTGCCCTGCAGTGTCACTTCCAAAGGTGGCATGCAAGCTTTGTAATGTGAAGGCTTCCTTGCATGCCCATCTGCCTTTCTCTGTGTCAGCAGGTTGGAGCATTGTGGTATTCTTTCTTATTTATCCACCTGTGTGTGGGTCTCTTAATCTCTTTGTCAGGGGTGCAGGTGGGTGTAAGCTTCTGTTCTGACATGGATTGCTGGGCCCTGCCCTGAGGGCATCTTTTTGGGAACAAGGAGCCCAAGCTTCATTTTAAACTGTCAGACACGCTGTCATCCAGTTGGGAGTGTTGGAGATGAGCTGACTCATTCCTCATTCAGCTCAGGGAAGGGTAAATTCTGAGGGAGAAGGTCTTAATTTTGCTCAGAGAAGTCTCTCTAACTTGTCTCTGTTTTATCCCTCCATGGATAGCCAGTCCTGCCCTGAGGCAGCAAATGTCCAACAGCAGCTTCCCCACTGAGTTCCTCCTCCTGCCATTTGCAGACACATGCGAGCTGCAGCTCCTGCACTTCGGGCTCTTCCTGGGCATCTACCTGGCTGCCCTCCTGGGCAACAGCCTCATCCTCACTGCCATAGCCTGCGACCACCGCCTCCACACCCCCATGTACTTCTTCCTCCTCAACCTCTCTCTCATTGACCTGGGCACTATTACCACCACTGTTCCCAAAGCCATGGCTAATTCCCTGTGGGACACCAGGGCCATTTCCTTCTTCGGTTGTGCTACCCAAGCCTTTTTCTTTATTGTCTTTGTCACAGCAGAGTTTTATCTTCTCACTATCATGGCTTATGACCGCTACATTGCCATCTGCAAACCCCTGCACTATGGGACAATAATGGACAGCAGAACTTGTGTCAACATGGCAGCAGTTGTCTGGGGCAGTACTTTTCTCTATGCTGTGCTGCACACGGCCAATACATTTTCACTGCCCCTCTGCCAGGGAAATCTCCTGGACCAGTTCTTCTGTGAACTTCCCCAGATTCTCAAGCTCTCCTGCTCAGATGCCTACCTCAGAGAGGCTGTGCTTCTTGTGGTTAGTGCTATTTTAGGATTTGTGTGTTTTATTTTTCTTGTGCTGTCCTATGTGCCGATCTTCAGGTCAGTGCTGAGGATCCCCTCGCAGCAGGGCCGGCACAAAGCCTTTTCCACATGCCTCCCTCACCTGGCTGTGGTCTCCCTGTTCATCAGCACTGCTATATTTGCCTACCTGAAGCCCCCTTCCATCTCTTCTCCATTCCTCAACCTTTTCCTGGCAGTTTTGTACTCCATGGTGCCCCCAGCTCTGAACCCCCTCATCTACAGCATGCAAAACAAGGAGCTCAAGTGTGCAGTTAGGAGACGGATTTGGAGGATGTTTTCCAGTACTTATAAAGGTCCCTTCACTGTCCAATAATGAATACAAGTACATCCCCTTCCAAGCTTGTGTTGTCTTCGTACTCTTTTTTTTTTTTTTTTTTTTTTTTTTTTTATTGCTGCTTTTGTTGCTTGCATTTTTACATATATATTTTGATTCCTCCCACTGCTGTGAATGAACATACTTGCTCTGTCCCGTTAGCAGGTCATATAAATGTGCATCTAACACTGTGAGTTAGTGAAGACTCTCTCATGACATCTCAATAATAAAATGGAATTACCCCAGTGCAATGCGTGAAGCCTGGGACTTTCTTCCCCCAAAAAACGTGTCAAGAATAGGCCCAAAGAATTGCTCCCCACAAGGATCTGTTCCTGCTTCAGTTCAGGAGGGAATGGCTCATTTTTGCATTGTGACCTGTCAGAGACCAAGGGCTAGATTTAAGACTTACCCATGGGTGTCTGCTGACAGCAGAGGCAGCGAATGGTCACTGCATTACATAGCCAGGGCCATTCCCACATGTGATCCGTAGGTGATGTCCTTCAGAAGGGGAATTTGGAGCTGCCTGCAGAGGCCAGGATATATCCAGGGACACTGGAGCCTGGTGTGGGCAGTGACTGCAGCCCCTCTGAAAGTGAGAGATCTCCCACTGTGAGCTCAGCCACAGTGAAAGAATTAAAGCCAGGTATTTCAGGGAACCTGTGACTCCGCAATCTCAGGGAAGAGAGTGGGCATCCAGCAGGCAGAGGAGAGGGAAGCTGTGGAGTGATTCATTTCTCCCTTCGTAAAGTGCCTCTGTCTGGTACAGAACCACAGCCTGGTTGTTGTGCGCAGCAGCAGCAGCAGCTTGGGGACCACGTGGGGAGTGTGAGGATGGCCATTCCCCACTACCCAAGGGGAGCTAATCTTTGAATTTTGACCAGCTCCATCTTCCTGCTGGCATCAGCGTCTGTAATGGTGGAACAGCTACTGTGGATCAGCACTGGGTCATGGGCTCAGACATTTCAATACCCAGCTGCAGAAAGCACTGACTAACCTGATCTACCGTAAAGCTATAACTGCTCAGAGAAGATGATGGTAGTGAACACCTCCAGAGGTTGCTTCTGACTCAGGGAAGAAAGGGCTAGACTGTGGAGTTAGAGTGCATGACAATGCTGTGTTTTGAGGCCTCGCCACTGTTTGTAATCCCTGCTCCTCAAGGTTACACAGTGAGTGGTATCATTCTCAAAATGAGTCTCTGCCCTTGGGAACCTGGAGTACAGCTGGTGCAATGATACTACAGAAAAGTTCTCAGAGACATTGCAAGACATTCCAGAATGACTGAATCACAAATTGGTTGGAGTTGGAAAAAGTCTCTCCCCATGTTACTTGTAAGTTTCCTTTAAGTGCTGGAAGGCAAGAAAAAGATTCCCTCCAGAGTCTTCTCTTCTCTAGGCTCAGTGAACACAACTAGCTCAGCCTGCCTTCACAGGAGAGGTGTTCCACTCCACTGATTATTGCTGTGGCTCTGCTCTGGTCCCACTCTCTAAGTCCTATGTCCAAAATCTTATGTGTCTGTTGTGCTGGGGCCCCGGAGCTGGATGCAGAACTCCAGGTGGGGTCTCACAAGAGCAGAGTAGAGAGGGAGAATCACCTCCCTCAACCTGCTGGTCACTCTGCTTTTGATGCAGCCCAGGATACTGTAGGCTTTTGGGGCTGCAAGTGGACATTCCTGACTCATGTTGAGCTTCTCTTCAACCAGCACCCTCAGGTCCTTCTCATCAGGGCTACTCTCAATCCATTCTTTCTGGCCTGTGTTTGTGCTTGGGATTGCCCTAACCATTATGTGGGGAACAGACTGGTGTGTCTAACCCAGCTCCAACCCCCTGCCACAGGTCTTTCCTTTTCCATCAATAGAGAGGTGACGTTTTCTGTAAGGGCACCTCAGGCTTTGGGGGAAGACTCTTCTTCCCTTGTCGTTGCCACGTTCCATCCTCTGGCGATATTGACCCCCCTCCCTTCTGTGAGTGCAGTGAGGGAGTTTTGGGTTGTTTGGCTGTGGGCTGTGGGTGCCCTGCAGACTGTGCACGATCCAGCTTTCCAACTCCTCATCAACCTCCTTGCTGCTACGCAGCCTTCTCCCTGCCTCCTGCAGCTCGGCCCCCTGCTGCAGGAAGTCCTCCAGCTGGGTGCACCTTTGGTAGGCAGTTCTGCTGCCTGTCCCTACCCCAGGGGAAAGGCCTGGGCACTTCCAGCAGCCTGAGGTCTGCACGGCAGCCTCACTCCTCGGCAGCTCTGTCTGGGTGGAGGCATCAGCCACCGCTGGGGCAGGTGGTGCTGGTGGCCCAGCTGGAGCTGCAGCCTCTGCCCAGAGATGAGTGGCTACCGTTCTGCCTCGAGGATCAGTGGGGTGCATGCCCTCAGGCTGTGCAGGCCTGGGTGTGGGGTGCAGGTGTACCTGGTGCCTCCCACCCTTTTCTGGATGGCCTTCCCTCACTGGGTGCCCTCCGTGCACCTCCTGGGCCAATGGCTGCACCAACAACAGCACCAACCAGACCCACTCCGTTTCCCCACATTGTTGGCCATGCTCCTGGTCATTGGCACTCGTGAGGGTGGGGGTGGTCACCATCAATGCCCATGCTTTGTCAGCCACTCTGGTGAGAGCTGCAAGCTCTAGGCAGGTCTCTGTACTCCCCTGGAACTGTCCTTGCCCAGGAAACCCTTGTAGGCTGTGATCTGCCACTGCTCTGGAGAAAGTGACTGCCTGGAGCTGATCACCTCAGATGAATTACAGAGTAATGCTGGACACCGGTCCAGCACAGACTGGGAGACAAGTGGCTAGAGAGCAGCTCAACAGAAAGGGCTCTCAAGGTGCTGCTTGACAGCAGGCTCAACATCAGCCAGCAGGGTGCCCTGGCAGCCAAGAGGGCAAAAACCATCTTGGGATGCATTAAGCACAGCACAGACAGATGGTCAAAAGAGGTGAGTTTTCAGCTATATTGAGCATTGGTGCAGCCTCCCCTTAAATCATGTATGCAATTCCGGTGTTCACAATAGAATCACAGAATCACAGAATTTTCTAGGTTGGAAGAGACCTCAAGGTCATCGAGTCCAACCTCCAACCTAACACAAACAGCCCTCCACTAAACCATATCCCTAAGCTCTACATCTAAGCGTCTTTTGAAGACTTCCAGGGATGGTGACTCTACCACTTCCCTGGGCAGCCTGTTCCAGTGCCTCACAACCCTTTCAGTGAAGAAGTTCTTCCTAACATCTAGCCTAAAACTCCCCTGGCTCAACTTAAGCCCATTCCCCCTCGTCCTGTTACCAGGCACGTGGGAGAACAGGCCAACCCCCACCTCGCTACAGCCTCCCTTGAGGTACCTAAAAAGAGCGATAAGGTCACCCCTGAGCCTCCTCTTCTCCAGGCTGAACAAGCCCAGCTCCCTCAGCCGCTCCTCGTAGGACTTGTTCTCCAGGCCCCTCACCAGCTTCGTCGCCCTTCTCTGTACCCGCTCAAGCACCTCGATGTCCTTCTTGTAGCGAGGGGCCCAAAACTGAACACAGTACTCGAGGTGCGGCCTCACCAGAGCTGAGTACAGGGGGACGATCACCTCCCTAGCCCTGCTGGTCACGCTGTTCCTAATACAAGCCAGGATGCCGTTGGCCTTCTTGGCCACCTGAGCACACTGCTGGCTCATATTCAGCCGACTGTCCACCATCACTCCCAGGTCCTTCTCTGCCTGGCAGCTTTCCAACCATTCCTCTCCCAGCCTGTAGCTCTGCTTGGGGTTATTGCGCCCCAGGTGCAGGACCCGGCACTTGGCCTTGTTGAACTTCATGCAGTTGACCTCAGCCCATCGGTGCAGCCTATCCAGATCCTCCTGCAGAGCTTTCCTACCCTCAAGCAGATCGACACACGCACCTAACTTGGTGTCATCTGCGAACTTACTGAGGGTGCACTCGATGCCCTCGTCCAGATCATCGATGAAGATATTAAAGAGGACCGGCCCCAGCACCGAGCCCTGGGGGACGCCACTAGTGACTGGCCTCCAACTGGACTTGGCTCCATTCACCACGACTCTTTGGGCCCGGCTATCCAGCCAGTTTCTAACCCAACGAAGCGTGCGCCAGTCCAAGCCAAGAGCAGCCAGTTTCTTGAGGAGAATGCTGTGGGAGACGGTGTCAAAAGCCTTGCTGAAGATGTGGAAAGATGAAAGATGAAAATGAAAGATGTGGAGCTGAAAGCATCCAGAGGAGGACAGCAAAGGTGGGCTGGAAGGCATGTCCTGTGAGGAGAGCCTGAGGACACTTGGGTTGTCTAGTCTGGAGAAAAGAAGGCTGAGGGGTGACCTCATTACTCTTGACAACTTCCAGAGAAGGAGAAGTGGAGAGGGAGGTGACGATCTTTTCTCCCTGGTAACTGACAGGATGTGTGGGAATGACAACAAAGCCACACAAGGAGAGGTTCACACTGGAGATAAGAAACCTTTCACTTCTGTGAGGGTGGTCAAACACAGGAACAGGCTTCTTAGAGACCTGGTTGATGCCTCAGGCCTGTCAGTGTCAGAGAGGCATTTAGACAATGCTCTCATATATCGTCTCTGACTTCCGGGTTAGCCCTCAAGAGATTGGTCACTTGTACCAGATACCCTTTGAAGGTCTCTTCAAACTGAACTATTCTGTTCCATTTGGTTCAATTTGTTTTGATCCACTTAAATTCTATTCTATAAATCTAGACAGCCCCTAGCCTGTGTCACAGTAGGGCAGTTGTCCACCTCAGAAGCAGAAATGGGGTTTTGTCCTTGTTGGACATCATGGAGTTTCAATTGGCCTATCCCTCCAACACTGTTATTATTGGAAAACGGAATACTGTGGGGGATTGTATTGAATCCAGGTAAATGAGACCCACTCCTCTCCTTTCACTCAGAGATGTGGTCATTTCATCCTAGGAAATATTGCAGGTGGTCAGGTATGGTCTACCCTCACTTTCAGTCACTTTCTTATCAATACTCCAAGCAATGAGATCCAAGAGGACATGCTCTGGAAAAGACTCCTCAACCAAAGTAATACTAAGCAAGCTTTAGCTCCCCAGCTCATCTCGTGGACCTTCTTGAAATCTGCATGCAACTTTTGCAGAGGAATGTTTTATGGCAATGAGCTTTTCTGCCTTTCAGGGCTACTGACAATGAGGTCTCCACTAACAGCCTCCTGAACAGGCCCAGAAATGCTGCTTTGAGGTCTGGCACCTAAGTCCTCTATCTCCTTCCTTATGTCCCTCAGCTCTGACATCAGGCCAAGATGTTTCTTTTCCTTTGGGAAGCCTGGTAACAAATTTCCAAAACTCCACGTGTGCAAAGACTTTAAAGCCAGAGACATGCTGGAGTGGACAGCAGTTGGGAACGTACAGTTGAAATGGGACGTCAACAGAGAGAGCAAACCCTGCTGTCCCCAAGGACAGAGAGAATCAGAGCTGGGATGCCCTGGACAGGCCTGGCAGGAAACAGATTTGCTGCCAGGTGTGTCTCTGCAGCCCCTGAAGGCCTCTGGCAGAGGTGAAGCTGATCTCCAGGAACAACCAGGTGCTGCTGACAGGCACTCTGTGAAAACTGTTGGCTTGTTCAATGACATCAAGAGGCTGAGTAAAAGTGGAGGGAGGGAGCAAACTGTCTGCAATTGCTGCCTTGGTTTTCTGCCATGCGTTTGCTCTGGATCACAGAATCACAGAATTTCTAGGTTGGAAGAGACCTCAAGGTCATCGAGTCCAACCTCCAACCTAACGCTAACAGCCCTCCACTAAACCATATCCCTAAGCTCTACATCTAAACGTCTTTTGAAGACTTCCAGGGATGGTGACTCCACCACTTCCCTGGGCAGCCTGTTCCAGTGCCTCACAACCCTTTCAGTGAAGAAGTTCTTCCTAACATCTAGCCTAAAACTCCCCTGGCTCAACTTAAACCCATTCCCCCTCGTCCTGTCACCAGGCACGTGGGAGAACAGGCCAACCCCCACCTCGCTACAGCCTCCCTTGAGGTACCCAAAAAGAGCGATAAGGTCGCCCCTGAGCCTCCTCTTCTCCAGGCTGAACAAGCCCAGCTCCCTCAGCCGCTCCTCGTAGGACTTGTTCTCCAGGCCCCTCACCAGCTTCGTCGCCCTTCTCTGCACCCGCTCAAGCACCTCGATGTCCTTCTTGTAGCGAGGGGCCCAAAACTGAACACAGTACTCGAGGTGCGGCCTCACCAGAGCTGAGTACAGGGGGACGATCACCTCCCTAGCCCTGCTGGTCACGCTGTTCCTAATACAAGCCAGGATGCCGTTGGCCTTCTTGGCCACCTGAGCACACTGCTGGCTCATATTCAGCCGACTGTCCACCATCACTCCCAGGTCCTTCTCTGCCTGGCAGCTTTCCAACCATTCCTCTCCCAGCCTGTAGCTCTGCTTGGGGTTATTGCGCCCCAGGTGCAGGACCCGGCACTTGGCCTTGTTGAACTTCATGCAGTTGACCTCAGCCCATCGGTGCAGCCTATCCAGATCCTCCTGCAGAGCTTTCCTACCCTCAAGCAGATCGACACACGCACCTAACTTGGTGTCATCTGCGAACTTACTGAGGGTGCACTCGATGCCCTCGTCCAGATCATCGATGAAGATATTAAAGAGGACCGGCCCCAGCACCGAGCCCTGGGGGACGCCACTAGTGACTGGCCTCCAACTGGACTTGGCTCCATTCACCACGACTCTTTGGGCCCGGCTATCCAGCCAGTTTCTAACCCAACGAAGCGTGCGCCAGTCCAAGCCAAGAGCAGCCAGTTTCTTGAGGAGAATGCTGTGGGAGACGGTGTCAAAAGCCTTGCTGAAGATGTGGAAAGATGAAAGATGAAAATGAAAGATGTGGAGCTGAAAGCATCCAGAGGAGGACAGCAAAGGTGGGCTGGAAGGCATGTCCTGTGAGGAGAGCCTGAGGACACTTGGGTTGTCTAGTCTGGAGAAAAGAAGGCTGAGGGGTGACCTCATTACTCTTGACAACTTCCAGAGAAGGAGAAGTGGAGAGGGAGGTGACGATCTTTTCTCCCTGGTAACTGACAGGATGTGTGGGAATGACAACAAAGCCACACAAGGAGAGGTTCACACTGGAGATAAGAAACCTTTCACTTCTGTGAGGGTGGTCAAACACAGGAACAGGCTTCTTAGAGACCTGGTTGATGCCTCAGGCCTGTCAGTGTCAGAGAGGCATTTAGACAATGCTCTCATATATCGTCTCTGACTTCCGGGTTAGCCCTCAAGAGATTGGTCACTTGTACCAGATACCCTTTGAAGGTCTCTTCAAACTGAACTATTCTGTTCCATTTGGTTCAATTTGTTTTGATCCACTTAAATTCTATTCTATAAATCTAGACAGCCCCTAGCCTGTGTCACAGTAGGGCAGTTGTCCACCTCAGAAGCAGAAATGGGGTTTTGTCCTTGTTGGACATCATGGAGTTTCAATTGGCCTATCCCTCCAACACTGTTATTATTGGAAAACGGAATACTGTGGGGGATTGTATTGAATCCAGGTAAATGAGACCCACTCCTCTCCTTTCACTCAGAGATGTGGTCATTTCATCCTAGGAAATATTGCAGGTGGTCAGGTATGGTCTACCCTCACTTTCAGTCACTTTCTTATCAATACTCCAAGCAATGAGATCCAAGAGGACATGCTCTGGAAAAGACTCCTCAACCAAAGTAATACTAAGCAAGCTTTAGCTCCCCAGCTCATCTCGTGGACCTTCTTGAAATCTGCATGCAACTTTTGCAGAGGAATGTTTTATGGCAATGAGCTTTTCTGCCTTTCAGGGCTACTGACAATGAGGTCTCCACTAACAGCCTCCTGAACAGGCCCAGAAATGCTGCTTTGAGGTCTGGCACCTAAGTCCTCTATCTCCTTCCTTATGTCCCTCAGCTCTGACATCAGGCCAAGATGTTTCTTTTCCTTTGGGAAGCCTGGTAACAAATTTCCAAAACTCCACGTGTGCAAAGACTTTAAAGCCAGAGACATGCTGGAGTGGACAGCAGTTGGGAACGTACAGTTGAAATGGGACGTCAACAGAGAGAGCAAACCCTGCTGTCCCCAAGGACAGAGAGAATCAGAGCTGGGATGCCCTGGACAGGCCTGGCAGGAAACAGATTTGCTGCCAGGTGTGTCTCTGCAGCCCCTGAAGGCCTCTGGCAGAGGTGAAGCTGATCTCCAGGAACAACCAGGTGCTGCTGACAGGCACTCTGTGAAAACTGTTGGCTTGTTCAATGACATCAAGAGGCTGAGTAAAAGTGGAGGGAGGGAGCAAACTGTCTGCAATTGCTGCCTTGGTTTTCTGCCATGCGTTTGCTCTGGATCACAGAATCACAGAATTTCTAGGTTGGAAGAGACCTCAAGGTCATCGAGTCCAACCTCCAACCTAACGCTAACAGCCCTCCACTAAACCATATCCCTAAGCTCTACATCTAAACGTCTTTTGAAGACTTCCAGGGATGGTGACTCCACCACTTCCCTGGGCAGCCTGTTCCAGTGCCTCACAACCCTTTCAGTGAAGAAGTTCTTCCTAACATCTAGCCTAAAACTCCCCTGGCTCAACTTAAACCCATTCCCCCTCGTCCTGTCACCAGGCACGTGGGAGAACAGGCCAACCCCCACCTCGCTACAGCCTCCCTTGAGGTACCCAAAAAGAGCGATAAGGTCGCCCCTGAGCCTCCTCTTCTCCAGGCTGAACAAGCCCAGCTCCCTCAGCCGCTCCTCGTAGGACTTGTTCTCCAGGCCCCTCACCAGCTTCGTCGCCCTTCTCTGCACCCGCTCAAGCACCTCGATGTCCTTCTTGTAGCGAGGGGCCCAAAACTGAACACAGTACTCGAGGTGCGGCCTCACCAGAGCTGAGTACAGGGGGACGATCACCTCCCTAGCCCTGCTGGTCACGCTGTTCCTAATACAAGCCAGGATGCCGTTGGCCTTCTTGGCCACCTGAGCACACTGCTGGCTCATATTCAGCCGACTGTCCACCATCACTCCCAGGTCCTTCTCTGCCTGGCAGCTTTCCAACCATTCCTCTCCCAGCCTGTAGCTCTGCTTGGGGTTATTGCGCCCCAGGTGCAGGACCCGGCACTTGGCCTTGTTGAACTTCATGCAGTTGACCTCAGCCCATCGGTGCAGCCTATCCAGATCCTCCTGCAGAGCTTTCCTACCCTCAAGCAGATCGACACACGCACCTAACTTGGTGTCATCTGCGAACTTACTGAGGGTGCACTCGATGCCCTCGTCCAGATCATCGATGAAGATATTAAAGAGGACCGGCCCCAGCACCGAGCCCTGGGGGACGCCACTAGTGACTGGCCTCCAACTGGACTTGGCTCCATTCACCACGACTCTTTGGGCCCGGCTATCCAGCCAGTTTCTAACCCAACGAAGCGTGCGCCAGTCCAAGCCAAGAGCAGCCAGTTTCTTGAGGAGAATGCTGTGGGAGACGGTGTCAAAAGCCTTGCTGAAGATGTGGAAAGATGAAAGATGAAAATGAAAGATGTGGAGCTGAAAGCATCCAGAGGAGGACAGCAAAGGTGGGCTGGAAGGCATGTCCTGTGAGGAGAGCCTGAGGACACTTGGGTTGTCTAGTCTGGAGAAAAGAAGGCTGAGGGGTGACCTCATTACTCTTGACAACTTCCAGAGAAGGAGAAGTGGAGAGGGAGGTGACGATCTTTTCTCCCTGGTAACTGACAGGATGTGTGGGAATGACAACAAAGCCACACAAGGAGAGGTTCACACTGGAGATAAGAAACCTTTCACTTCTGTGAGGGTGGTCAAACACAGGAACAGGCTTCTTAGAGACCTGGTTGATGCCTCAGGCCTGTCAGTGTCAGAGAGGCATTTAGACAATGCTCTCATATATCGTCTCTGACTTCCGGGTTAGCCCTCAAGAGATTGGTCACTTGTACCAGATACCCTTTGAAGGTCTCTTCAAACTGAACTATTCTGTTCCATTTGGTTCAATTTGTTTTGATCCACTTAAATTCTATTCTATAAATCTAGACAGCCCCTAGCCTGTGTCACAGTAGGGCAGTTGTCCACCTCAGAAGCAGAAATGGGGTTTTGTCCTTGTTGGACATCATGGAGTTTCAATTGGCCTATCCCTCCAACACTGTTATTATTGGAAAACGGAATACTGTGGGGGATTGTATTGAATCCAGGTAAATGAGACCCACTCCTCTCCTTTCACTCAGAGATGTGGTCATTTCATCCTAGGAAATATTGCAGGTGGTCAGGTATGGTCTACCCTCACTTTCAGTCACTTTCTTATCAATACTCCAAGCAATGAGATCCAAGAGGACATGCTCTGGAAAAGACTCCTCAACCAAAGTAATACTAAGCAAGCTTTAGCTCCCCAGCTCATCTCGTGGACCTTCTTGAAATCTGCATGCAACTTTTGCAGAGGAATGTTTTATGGCAATGAGCTTTTCTGCCTTTCAGGGCTACTGACAATGAGGTCTCCACTAACAGCCTCCTGAACAGGCCCAGAAATGCTGCTTTGAGGTCTGGCACCTAAGTCCTCTATCTCCTTCCTTATGTCCCTCAGCTCTGACATCAGGCCAAGATGTTTCTTTTCCTTTGGGAAGCCTGGTAACAAATTTCCAAAACTCCACGTGTGCAAAGACTTTAAAGCCAGAGACATGCTGGAGTGGACAGCAGTTGGGAACGTACAGTTGAAATGGGACGTCAACAGAGAGAGCAAACCCTGCTGTCCCCAAGGACAGAGAGAATCAGAGCTGGGATGCCCTGGACAGGCCTGGCAGGAAACAGATTTGCTGCCAGGTGTGTCTCTGCAGCCCCTGAAGGCCTCTGGCAGAGGTGAAGCTGATCTCCAGGAACAACCAGGTGCTGCTGACAGGCACTCTGTGAAAACTGTTGGCTTGTTCAATGACATCAAGAGGCTGAGTAAAAGTGGAGGGAGGGAGCAAACTGTCTGCAATTGCTGCCTTGGTTTTCTGCCATGCGTTTGCTCTGGATCACAGAATCACAGAATTTCTAGGTTGGAAGAGACCTCAAGGTCATCGAGTCCAACCTCCAACCTAACGCTAACAGCCCTCCACTAAACCATATCCCTAAGCTCTACATCTAAACGTCTTTTGAAGACTTCCAGGGATGGTGACTCCACCACTTCCCTGGGCAGCCTGTTCCAGTGCCTCACAACCCTTTCAGTGAAGAAGTTCTTCCTAACATCTAGCCTAAAACTCCCCTGGCTCAACTTAAACCCATTCCCCCTCGTCCTGTCACCAGGCACGTGGGAGAACAGGCCAACCCCCACCTCGCTACAGCCTCCCTTGAGGTACCCAAAAAGAGCGATAAGGTCGCCCCTGAGCCTCCTCTTCTCCAGGCTGAACAAGCCCAGCTCCCTCAGCCGCTCCTCGTAGGACTTGTTCTCCAGGCCCCTCACCAGCTTCGTCGCCCTTCTCTGCACCCGCTCAAGCACCTCGATGTCCTTCTTGTAGCGAGGGGCCCAAAACTGAACACAGTACTCGAGGTGCGGCCTCACCAGAGCTGAGTACAGGGGGACGATCACCTCCCTAGCCCTGCTGGTCACGCTGTTCCTAATACAAGCCAGGATGCCGTTGGCCTTCTTGGCCACCTGAGCACACTGCTGGCTCATATTCAGCCGACTGTCCACCATCACTCCCAGGTCCTTCTCTGCCTGGCAGCTTTCCAACCATTCCTCTCCCAGCCTGTAGCTCTGCTTGGGGTTATTGCGCCCCAGGTGCAGGACCCGGCACTTGGCCTTGTTGAACTTCATGCAGTTGACCTCAGCCCATCGGTGCAGCCTATCCAGATCCTCCTGCAGAGCTTTCCTACCCTCAAGCAGATCGACACACGCACCTAACTTGGTGTCATCTGCGAACTTACTGAGGGTGCACTCGATGCCCTCGTCCAGATCATCGATGAAGATATTAAAGAGGACCGGCCCCAGCACCGAGCCCTGGGGGACGCCACTAGTGACTGGCCTCCAACTGGACTTGGCTCCATTCACCACGACTCTTTGGGCCCGGCTATCCAGCCAGTTTCTAACCCAACGAAGCGTGCGCCAGTCCAAGCCAAGAGCAGCCAGTTTCTTGAGGAGAATGCTGTGGGAGACGGTGTCAAAAGCCTTGCTGAAGATGTGGAAAGATGAAAGATGAAAATGAAAGATGTGGAGCTGAAAGCATCCAGAGGAGGACAGCAAAGGTGGGCTGGAAGGCATGTCCTGTGAGGAGAGCCTGAGGACACTTGGGTTGTCTAGTCTGGAGAAAAGAAGGCTGAGGGGTGACCTCATTACTCTTGACAACTTCCAGAGAAGGAGAAGTGGAGAGGGAGGTGACGATCTTTTCTCCCTGGTAACTGACAGGATGTGTGGGAATGACAACAAAGCCACACAAGGAGAGGTTCACACTGGAGATAAGAAACCTTTCACTTCTGTGAGGGTGGTCAAACACAGGAACAGGCTTCTTAGAGACCTGGTTGATGCCTCAGGCCTGTCAGTGTCAGAGAGGCATTTAGACAATGCTCTCATATATCGTCTCTGACTTCCGGGTTAGCCCTCAAGAGATTGGTCACTTGTACCAGATACCCTTTGAAGGTCTCTTCAAACTGAACTATTCTGTTCCATTTGGTTCAATTTGTTTTGATCCACTTAAATTCTATTCTATAAATCTAGACAGCCCCTAGCCTGTGTCACAGTAGGGCAGTTGTCCACCTCAGAAGCAGAAATGGGGTTTTGTCCTTGTTGGACATCATGGAGTTTCAATTGGCCTATCCCTCCAACACTGTTATTATTGGAAAACGGAATACTGTGGGGGATTGTATTGAATCCAGGTAAATGAGACCCACTCCTCTCCTTTCACTCAGAGATGTGGTCATTTCATCCTAGGAAATATTGCAGGTGGTCAGGTATGGTCTACCCTCACTTTCAGTCACTTTCTTATCAATACTCCAAGCAATGAGATCCAAGAGGACATGCTCTGGAAAAGACTCCTCAACCAAAGTAATACTAAGCAAGCTTTAGCTCCCCAGCTCATCTCGTGGACCTTCTTGAAATCTGCATGCAACTTTTGCAGAGGAATGTTTTATGGCAATGAGCTTTTCTGCCTTTCAGGGCTACTGACAATGAGGTCTCCACTAACAGCCTCCTGAACAGGCCCAGAAATGCTGCTTTGAGGTCTGGCACCTAAGTCCTCTATCTCCTTCCTTATGTCCCTCAGCTCTGACATCAGGCCAAGATGTTTCTTTTCCTTTGGGAAGCCTGGTAACAAATTTCCAAAACTCCACGTGTGCAAAGACTTTAAAGCCAGAGACATGCTGGAGTGGACAGCAGTTGGGAACGTACAGTTGAAATGGGACGTCAACAGAGAGAGCAAACCCTGCTGTCCCCAAGGACAGAGAGAATCAGAGCTGGGATGCCCTGGACAGGCCTGGCAGGAAACAGATTTGCTGCCAGGTGTGTCTCTGCAGCCCCTGAAGGCCTCTGGCAGAGGTGAAGCTGATCTCCAGGAACAACCAGGTGCTGCTGACAGGCACTCTGTGAAAACTGTTGGCTTGTTCAATGACATCAAGAGGCTGAGTAAAAGTGGAGGGAGGGAGCAAACTGTCTGCAATTGCTGCCTTGGTTTTCTGCCATGCGTTTGCTCTGGATCACAGAATCACAGAATTTCTAGGTTGGAAGAGACCTCAAGGTCATCGAGTCCAACCTCCAACCTAACGCTAACAGCCCTCCACTAAACCATATCCCTAAGCTCTACATCTAAACGTCTTTTGAAGACTTCCAGGGATGGTGACTCCACCACTTCCCTGGGCAGCCTGTTCCAGTGCCTCACAACCCTTTCAGTGAAGAAGTTCTTCCTAACATCTAGCCTAAAACTCCCCTGGCTCAACTTAAACCCATTCCCCCTCGTCCTGTCACCAGGCACGTGGGAGAACAGGCCAACCCCCACCTCGCTACAGCCTCCCTTGAGGTACCCAAAAAGAGCGATAAGGTCGCCCCTGAGCCTCCTCTTCTCCAGGCTGAACAAGCCCAGCTCCCTCAGCCGCTCCTCGTAGGACTTGTTCTCCAGGCCCCTCACCAGCTTCGTCGCCCTTCTCTGCACCCGCTCAAGCACCTCGATGTCCTTCTTGTAGCGAGGGGCCCAAAACTGAACACAGTACTCGAGGTGCGGCCTCACCAGAGCTGAGTACAGGGGGACGATCACCTCCCTAGCCCTGCTGGTCACGCTGTTCCTAATACAAGCCAGGATGCCGTTGGCCTTCTTGGCCACCTGAGCACACTGCTGGCTCATATTCAGCCGACTGTCCACCATCACTCCCAGGTCCTTCTCTGCCTGGCAGCTTTCCAACCATTCCTCTCCCAGCCTGTAGCTCTGCTTGGGGTTATTGCGCCCCAGGTGCAGGACCCGGCACTTGGCCTTGTTGAACTTCATGCAGTTGACCTCAGCCCATCGGTGCAGCCTATCCAGATCCTCCTGCAGAGCTTTCCTACCCTCAAGCAGATCGACACACGCACCTAACTTGGTGTCATCTGCGAACTTACTGAGGGTGCACTCGATGCCCTCGTCCAGATCATCGATGAAGATATTAAAGAGGACCGGCCCCAGCACCGAGCCCTGGGGGACGCCACTAGTGACTGGCCTCCAACTGGACTTGGCTCCATTCACCACGACTCTTTGGGCCCGGCTATCCAGCCAGTTTCTAACCCAACGAAGCGTGCGCCAGTCCAAGCCAAGAGCAGCCAGTTTCTTGAGGAGAATGCTGTGGGAGACGGTGTCAAAAGCCTTGCTGAAGATGTGGAAAGATGAAAGATGAAAATGAAAGATGTGGAGCTGAAAGCATCCAGAGGAGGACAGCAAAGGTGGGCTGGAAGGCATGTCCTGTGAGGAGAGCCTGAGGACACTTGGGTTGTCTAGTCTGGAGAAAAGAAGGCTGAGGGGTGACCTCATTACTCTTGACAACTTCCAGAGAAGGAGAAGTGGAGAGGGAGGTGACGATCTTTTCTCCCTGGTAACTGACAGGATGTGTGGGAATGACAACAAAGCCACACAAGGAGAGGTTCACACTGGAGATAAGAAACCTTTCACTTCTGTGAGGGTGGTCAAACACAGGAACAGGCTTCTTAGAGACCTGGTTGATGCCTCAGGCCTGTCAGTGTCAGAGAGGCATTTAGACAATGCTCTCATATATCGTCTCTGACTTCCGGGTTAGCCCTCAAGAGATTGGTCACTTGTACCAGATACCCTTTGAAGGTCTCTTCAAACTGAACTATTCTGTTCCATTTGGTTCAATTTGTTTTGATCCACTTAAATTCTATTCTATAAATCTAGACAGCCCCTAGCCTGTGTCACAGTAGGGCAGTTGTCCACCTCAGAAGCAGAAATGGGGTTTTGTCCTTGTTGGACATCATGGAGTTTCAATTGGCCTATCCCTCCAACACTGTTATTATTGGAAAACGGAATACTGTGGGGGATTGTATTGAATCCAGGTAAATGAGACCCACTCCTCTCCTTTCACTCAGAGATGTGGTCATTTCATCCTAGGAAATATTGCAGGTGGTCAGGTATGGTCTACCCTCACTTTCAGTCACTTTCTTATCAATACTCCAAGCAATGAGATCCAAGAGGACATGCTCTGGAAAAGACTCCTCAACCAAAGTAATACTAAGCAAGCTTTAGCTCCCCAGCTCATCTCGTGGACCTTCTTGAAATCTGCATGCAACTTTTGCAGAGGAATGTTTTATGGCAATGAGCTTTTCTGCCTTTCAGGGCTACTGACAATGAGGTCTCCACTAACAGCCTCCTGAACAGGCCCAGAAATGCTGCTTTGAGGTCTGGCACCTAAGTCCTCTATCTCCTTCCTTATGTCCCTCAGCTCTGACATCAGGCCAAGATGTTTCTTTTCCTTTGGGAAGCCTGGTAACAAATTTCCAAAACTCCACGTGTGCAAAGACTTTAAAGCCAGAGACATGCTGGAGTGGACAGCAGTTGGGAACGTACAGTTGAAATGGGACGTCAACAGAGAGAGCAAACCCTGCTGTCCCCAAGGACAGAGAGAATCAGAGCTGGGATGCCCTGGACAGGCCTGGCAGGAAACAGATTTGCTGCCAGGTGTGTCTCTGCAGCCCCTGAAGGCCTCTGGCAGAGGTGAAGCTGATCTCCAGGAACAACCAGGTGCTGCTGACAGGCACTCTGTGAAAACTGTTGGCTTGTTCAATGACATCAAGAGGCTGAGTAAAAGTGGAGGGAGGGAGCAAACTGTCTGCAATTGCTGCCTTGGTTTTCTGCCATGCGTTTGCTCTGGATCACAGAATCACAGAATTTCTAGGTTGGAAGAGACCTCAAGGTCATCGAGTCCAACCTCCAACCTAACGCTAACAGCCCTCCACTAAACCATATCCCTAAGCTCTACATCTAAACGTCTTTTGAAGACTTCCAGGGATGGTGACTCCACCACTTCCCTGGGCAGCCTGTTCCAGTGCCTCACAACCCTTTCAGTGAAGAAGTTCTTCCTAACATCTAGCCTAAAACTCCCCTGGCTCAACTTAAACCCATTCCCCCTCGTCCTGTCACCAGGCACGTGGGAGAACAGGCCAACCCCCACCTCGCTACAGCCTCCCTTGAGGTACCCAAAAAGAGCGATAAGGTCGCCCCTGAGCCTCCTCTTCTCCAGGCTGAACAAGCCCAGCTCCCTCAGCCGCTCCTCGTAGGACTTGTTCTCCAGGCCCCTCACCAGCTTCGTCGCCCTTCTCTGCACCCGCTCAAGCACCTCGATGTCCTTCTTGTAGCGAGGGGCCCAAAACTGAACACAGTACTCGAGGTGCGGCCTCACCAGAGCTGAGTACAGGGGGACGATCACCTCCCTAGCCCTGCTGGTCACGCTGTTCCTAATACAAGCCAGGATGCCGTTGGCCTTCTTGGCCACCTGAGCACACTGCTGGCTCATATTCAGCCGACTGTCCACCATCACTCCCAGGTCCTTCTCTGCCTGGCAGCTTTCCAACCATTCCTCTCCCAGCCTGTAGCTCTGCTTGGGGTTATTGCGCCCCAGGTGCAGGACCCGGCACTTGGCCTTGTTGAACTTCATGCAGTTGACCTCAGCCCATCGGTGCAGCCTATCCAGATCCTCCTGCAGAGCTTTCCTACCCTCAAGCAGATCGACACACGCACCTAACTTGGTGTCATCTGCGAACTTACTGAGGGTGCACTCGATGCCCTCGTCCAGATCATCGATGAAGATATTAAAGAGGACCGGCCCCAGCACCGAGCCCTGGGGGACGCCACTAGTGACTGGCCTCCAACTGGACTTGGCTCCATTCACCACGACTCTTTGGGCCCGGCTATCCAGCCAGTTTCTAACCCAACGAAGCGTGCGCCAGTCCAAGCCAAGAGCAGCCAGTTTCTTGAGGAGAATGCTGTGGGAGACGGTGTCAAAAGCCTTGCTGAAGATGTGGAAAGATGAAAGATGAAAATGAAAGATGTGGAGCTGAAAGCATCCAGAGGAGGACAGCAAAGGTGGGCTGGAAGGCATGTCCTGTGAGGAGAGCCTGAGGACACTTGGGTTGTCTAGTCTGGAGAAAAGAAGGCTGAGGGGTGACCTCATTACTCTTGACAACTTCCAGAGAAGGAGAAGTGGAGAGGGAGGTGACGATCTTTTCTCCCTGGTAACTGACAGGATGTGTGGGAATGACAACAAAGCCACACAAGGAGAGGTTCACACTGGAGATAAGAAACCTTTCACTTCTGTGAGGGTGGTCAAACACAGGAACAGGCTTCTTAGAGACCTGGTTGATGCCTCAGGCCTGTCAGTGTCAGAGAGGCATTTAGACAATGCTCTCATATATCGTCTCTGACTTCCGGGTTAGCCCTCAAGAGATTGGTCACTTGTACCAGATACCCTTTGAAGGTCTCTTCAAACTGAACTATTCTGTTCCATTTGGTTCAATTTGTTTTGATCCACTTAAATTCTATTCTATAAATCTAGACAGCCCCTAGCCTGTGTCACAGTAGGGCAGTTGTCCACCTCAGAAGCAGAAATGGGGTTTTGTCCTTGTTGGACATCATGGAGTTTCAATTGGCCTATCCCTCCAACACTGTTATTATTGGAAAACGGAATACTGTGGGGGATTGTATTGAATCCAGGTAAATGAGACCCACTCCTCTCCTTTCACTCAGAGATGTGGTCATTTCATCCTAGGAAATATTGCAGGTGGTCAGGTATGGTCTACCCTCACTTTCAGTCACTTTCTTATCAATACTCCAAGCAATGAGATCCAAGAGGACATGCTCTGGAAAAGACTCCTCAACCAAAGTAATACTAAGCAAGCTTTAGCTCCCCAGCTCATCTCGTGGACCTTCTTGAAATCTGCATGCAACTTTTGCAGAGGAATGTTTTATGGCAATGAGCTTTTCTGCCTTTCAGGGCTACTGACAATGAGGTCTCCACTAACAGCCTCCTGAACAGGCCCAGAAATGCTGCTTTGAGGTCTGGCACCTAAGTCCTCTATCTCCTTCCTTATGTCCCTCAGCTCTGACATCAGGCCAAGATGTTTCTTTTCCTTTGGGAAGCCTGGTAACAAATTTCCAAAACTCCACGTGTGCAAAGACTTTAAAGCCAGAGACATGCTGGAGTGGACAGCAGTTGGGAACGTACAGTTGAAATGGGACGTCAACAGAGAGAGCAAACCCTGCTGTCCCCAAGGACAGAGAGAATCAGAGCTGGGATGCCCTGGACAGGCCTGGCAGGAAACAGATTTGCTGCCAGGTGTGTCTCTGCAGCCCCTGAAGGCCTCTGGCAGAGGTGAAGCTGATCTCCAGGAACAACCAGGTGCTGCTGACAGGCACTCTGTGAAAACTGTTGGCTTGTTCAATGACATCAAGAGGCTGAGTAAAAGTGGAGGGAGGGAGCAAACTGTCTGCAATTGCTGCCTTGGTTTTCTGCCATGCGTTTGCTCTGGATCACAGAATCACAGAATTTCTAGGTTGGAAGAGACCTCAAGGTCATCGAGTCCAACCTCCAACCTAACGCTAACAGCCCTCCACTAAACCATATCCCTAAGCTCTACATCTAAACGTCTTTTGAAGACTTCCAGGGATGGTGACTCCACCACTTCCCTGGGCAGCCTGTTCCAGTGCCTCACAACCCTTTCAGTGAAGAAGTTCTTCCTAACATCTAGCCTAAAACTCCCCTGGCTCAACTTAAACCCATTCCCCCTCGTCCTGTCACCAGGCACGTGGGAGAACAGGCCAACCCCCACCTCGCTACAGCCTCCCTTGAGGTACCCAAAAAGAGCGATAAGGTCGCCCCTGAGCCTCCTCTTCTCCAGGCTGAACAAGCCCAGCTCCCTCAGCCGCTCCTCGTAGGACTTGTTCTCCAGGCCCCTCACCAGCTTCGTCGCCCTTCTCTGCACCCGCTCAAGCACCTCGATGTCCTTCTTGTAGCGAGGGGCCCAAAACTGAACACAGTACTCGAGGTGCGGCCTCACCAGAGCTGAGTACAGGGGGACGATCACCTCCCTAGCCCTGCTGGTCACGCTGTTCCTAATACAAGCCAGGATGCCGTTGGCCTTCTTGGCCACCTGAGCACACTGCTGGCTCATATTCAGCCGACTGTCCACCATCACTCCCAGGTCCTTCTCTGCCTGGCAGCTTTCCAACCATTCCTCTCCCAGCCTGTAGCTCTGCTTGGGGTTATTGCGCCCCAGGTGCAGGACCCGGCACTTGGCCTTGTTGAACTTCATGCAGTTGACCTCAGCCCATCGGTGCAGCCTATCCAGATCCTCCTGCAGAGCTTTCCTACCCTCAAGCAGATCGACACACGCACCTAACTTGGTGTCATCTGCGAACTTACTGAGGGTGCACTCGATGCCCTCGTCCAGATCATCGATGAAGATATTAAAGAGGACCGGCCCCAGCACCGAGCCCTGGGGGACGCCACTAGTGACTGGCCTCCAACTGGACTTGGCTCCATTCACCACGACTCTTTGGGCCCGGCTATCCAGCCAGTTTCTAACCCAACGAAGCGTGCGCCAGTCCAAGCCAAGAGCAGCCAGTTTCTTGAGGAGAATGCTGTGGGAGACGGTGTCAAAAGCCTTGCTGAAGATGTGGAAAGATGAAAGATGAAAATGAAAGATGTGGAGCTGAAAGCATCCAGAGGAGGACAGCAAAGGTGGGCTGGAAGGCATGTCCTGTGAGGAGAGCCTGAGGACACTTGGGTTGTCTAGTCTGGAGAAAAGAAGGCTGAGGGGTGACCTCATTACTCTTGACAACTTCCAGAGAAGGAGAAGTGGAGAGGGAGGTGACGATCTTTTCTCCCTGGTAACTGACAGGATGTGTGGGAATGACAACAAAGCCACACAAGGAGAGGTTCACACTGGAGATAAGAAACCTTTCACTTCTGTGAGGGTGGTCAAACACAGGAACAGGCTTCTTAGAGACCTGGTTGATGCCTCAGGCCTGTCAGTGTCAGAGAGGCATTTAGACAATGCTCTCATATATCGTCTCTGACTTCCGGGTTAGCCCTCAAGAGATTGGTCACTTGTACCAGATACCCTTTGAAGGTCTCTTCAAACTGAACTATTCTGTTCCATTTGGTTCAATTTGTTTTGATCCACTTAAATTCTATTCTATAAATCTAGACAGCCCCTAGCCTGTGTCACAGTAGGGCAGTTGTCCACCTCAGAAGCAGAAATGGGGTTTTGTCCTTGTTGGACATCATGGAGTTTCAATTGGCCTATCCCTCCAACACTGTTATTATTGGAAAACGGAATACTGTGGGGGATTGTATTGAATCCAGGTAAATGAGACCCACTCCTCTCCTTTCACTCAGAGATGTGGTCATTTCATCCTAGGAAATATTGCAGGTGGTCAGGTATGGTCTACCCTCACTTTCAGTCACTTTCTTATCAATACTCCAAGCAATGAGATCCAAGAGGACATGCTCTGGAAAAGACTCCTCAACCAAAGTAATACTAAGCAAGCTTTAGCTCCCCAGCTCATCTCGTGGACCTTCTTGAAATCTGCATGCAACTTTTGCAGAGGAATGTTTTATGGCAATGAGCTTTTCTGCCTTTCAGGGCTACTGACAATGAGGTCTCCACTAACAGCCTCCTGAACAGGCCCAGAAATGCTGCTTTGAGGTCTGGCACCTAAGTCCTCTATCTCCTTCCTTATGTCCCTCAGCTCTGACATCAGGCCAAGATGTTTCTTTTCCTTTGGGAAGCCTGGTAACAAATTTCCAAAACTCCACGTGTGCAAAGACTTTAAAGCCAGAGACATGCTGGAGTGGACAGCAGTTGGGAACGTACAGTTGAAATGGGACGTCAACAGAGAGAGCAAACCCTGCTGTCCCCAAGGACAGAGAGAATCAGAGCTGGGATGCCCTGGACAGGCCTGGCAGGAAACAGATTTGCTGCCAGGTGTGTCTCTGCAGCCCCTGAAGGCCTCTGGCAGAGGTGAAGCTGATCTCCAGGAACAACCAGGTGCTGCTGACAGGCACTCTGTGAAAACTGTTGGCTTGTTCAATGACATCAAGAGGCTGAGTAAAAGTGGAGGGAGGGAGCAAACTGTCTGCAATTGCTGCCTTGGTTTTCTGCCATGCGTTTGCTCTGGATCACAGAATCACAGAATTTCTAGGTTGGAAGAGACCTCAAGGTCATCGAGTCCAACCTCCAACCTAACGCTAACAGCCCTCCACTAAACCATATCCCTAAGCTCTACATCTAAACGTCTTTTGAAGACTTCCAGGGATGGTGACTCCACCACTTCCCTGGGCAGCCTGTTCCAGTGCCTCACAACCCTTTCAGTGAAGAAGTTCTTCCTAACATCTAGCCTAAAACTCCCCTGGCTCAACTTAAACCCATTCCCCCTCGTCCTGTCACCAGGCACGTGGGAGAACAGGCCAACCCCCACCTCGCTACAGCCTCCCTTGAGGTACCCAAAAAGAGCGATAAGGTCGCCCCTGAGCCTCCTCTTCTCCAGGCTGAACAAGCCCAGCTCCCTCAGCCGCTCCTCGTAGGACTTGTTCTCCAGGCCCCTCACCAGCTTCGTCGCCCTTCTCTGCACCCGCTCAAGCACCTCGATGTCCTTCTTGTAGCGAGGGGCCCAAAACTGAACACAGTACTCGAGGTGCGGCCTCACCAGAGCTGAGTACAGGGGGACGATCACCTCCCTAGCCCTGCTGGTCACGCTGTTCCTAATACAAGCCAGGATGCCGTTGGCCTTCTTGGCCACCTGAGCACACTGCTGGCTCATATTCAGCCGACTGTCCACCATCACTCCCAGGTCCTTCTCTGCCTGGCAGCTTTCCAACCATTCCTCTCCCAGCCTGTAGCTCTGCTTGGGGTTATTGCGCCCCAGGTGCAGGACCCGGCACTTGGCCTTGTTGAACTTCATGCAGTTGACCTCAGCCCATCGGTGCAGCCTATCCAGATCCTCCTGCAGAGCTTTCCTACCCTCAAGCAGATCGACACACGCACCTAACTTGGTGTCATCTGCGAACTTACTGAGGGTGCACTCGATGCCCTCGTCCAGATCATCGATGAAGATATTAAAGAGGACCGGCCCCAGCACCGAGCCCTGAGAAATGGATGGGGATGGCTTTCCTTCCCAGGACCAGTGCTGGCCCTTCCAGCCACAGGTAGTTTTGTGTGAGAGTCTTGACATCTGATGTAGCGCTACAGGCCCGATATTTGGCCATAATAAAATCAAGAACCTTCCCTGAATTGGCTTAGGCACTGTGGAGATGTCCATGAGGCCACTGCCATTATGGTCAGTAATGAAGATGTTGTAAACATGGTTGATGGAGAAGACAGAAAGTTAGCTCTCCCTGTGCTACATGACTCCATATCGTCAAGTGAAAGCAGTGTAGGTTGCTCAGAGAATACTAATGGACACTAAAAAGATTCAGTGGTGCTAAATGTAGGCATCTGCTCTCATTTCTGTTAGCCCAAGAAAATCTCCCTGCACTTAAAAATGATGCTTCTGGATGCTCCCTGGCTCCCACAATTAATCCATCAGAGCATGCAGTTACCTGCATCTGTCTCTGGCCACCTCTGGAAAATCAGCTCCCTCCTGGCCTCTGGCTCCATTCAATGTGCTGGGAGCTGAGGCAAGCAGATTACATGCAGATGCCTGGTTTGTGCCCAGGCAAGAGGAATCCTGTGGGCTTGTGTAAGGCATGGGAGGGAGCTGAACCCCCTTCTAGCTTCTGGACTGCAAAGAATGAGATGTCTTGGTTGACTAAGCTGAAACCCTTTCCTCACCAGGGGGAAGAAAAATCTCTCCAGGTCCTTGCATGGATGACCTGCCTGAAACCAGGACATGGAAAGGTGATTCTGTGTCATTCCCCATATTGTTCATCTGACAATGCATAATGACAGTGCTGGAAATGAGTTTCCTTGCCCAGTGGAAGGAAGGAACATCAGGGATTGCTTCACTTTCAAAGTCAATTCCCTTGGAGGTCCAGGGACACCTCCAGGGAGGCTGAAGGGGTAGAGACAGGGAGGCCTTGGGATGGAGCTGTGCTGCTGAGCTGGGCCAGGCTCGGGGGCCAAAGGGGATCTGCTGGCAATTAGGCAGCACTGTAGAGAGACAGCTCTGCCCAGGAGCAGCTCCTCTGCATAGCACAGCAGGGCTGGGGGCACTGCCTGCAGGGGACAAAGGCGTCTGAGAGAAGGGAGGGAGATATTAACGGCAGTGTGGAGGCACTGTAAAAAAAAAAAAAAAAAAAAAAGGCAGTGTAAAGGCAGTGCTGAGAGCTCACTGTGGGAGAAATCTTCACAGCTCTAACATGGTAAGTGTCTGTGTGAGGGCAGGTAATGCAATATCCTACAGGGTTCTTCTATAGCTGCCACTTCCCATGCAGGCTTCTCTACCACGGCTGGCTTCTCTAGTACAGAGGACAGGGATATTCCCTGGAATACTGATTACCTGACAAAGCTGTCAGAAGGACAGGACATGAGGCTTCCTAATCACCAGGCTGGCTACAGGCTGTGCAGCCAGGTTGCAGGCAGGGGTGGCAAGGGCTGTGGTGCAGAGCAGGGTCCCTGCTGTGCCCCAGGGACTGTGTGCCGGGGCAGGGCCTCTGCCGCCTGCCAGGCTCAGCACTCAGCCTGCCCGGGGAGCTGCCCAGGGTGTTGCGGGGAGAAGCTGTGGGTGGAAGGAGCCCCCACAGCAGGGCAGGGCAGAGCAGGGGCAGGATGCTCACAGCACCACAGCACCCCCAGACCATATCAGAGGGGACTCTTCAGACAGAAGATCAAGTCTGTGGCTGCCTGATGTGGTCTGGGCTTTCCTAATGCTGTGCTTTCAGGTTTATTTGGTTCATCAGGATAGGAATGGAAACAGAGCTGTACAGAGTACAGAAGATTTGGAGTTTCTGTCACCTCAATTTTTATGAGAAACCTCAAAAAGTGCCTTCAGCACCCTCAGACCTTCATAATGCAGCAGCATCACCTTCCCAGTTTCATCAGGGCTTGTGTGACCTGCTCTTCAGCACCTGCACACACTGAGAGGGTTCAGGACAGAGCTGAGCAGACGGATGGGATGGGGTGTGTGAGCACTGGCAGGGCACAGACATGGGGACAGAAATAGAGCTCCTGGAAGGGACTCCTGCAGGCAGCAGAAATGGGCAGGGAGAAAGGGAATTGAAAAAGGAAACCCTGCTGCAGTGAATACAAGGGCACCTCCCTGCCATCCCCTGCAGTGCAGGTTCTGTCCCTGAGCAACCCCCCTCAGCTCTCCTCTCCCACCCAGCAGAGCCTCTGCCCTCTGGGCTGGGGGATTCTGGGCAGGAGCTGCCTGTTGGATAGACAGAGCCCCAGAATAAAGAAGGTCTGCCTCTCCTGTCATGTGCCCTATCCCACTGCCTGGCAAAGGGCTGAGAGCCACTGTTCTGCCCTGGTGCTGCCTGGCAGGCAGCAGGCACGGCTGGGAGGGTGACCCCTTTCTGCTTGCTCACCTCTCCCTCCCCTCTCTCAGTCATGCTGCTTTTCTGTCCACTTCTCTGTATTGTTTGTTCTCTTGCACTGGAGGTCTGGCATACGTAAGTAATTTGGGACAGCAGGCTGGGGGTCAGCAGAGGAGCAGATGCTGGCACTCAGGCAGAGAATTGTGTTCCTTACAGTGCACTCACCCAGCACAGGGCAGAGTGCCAGCTGGGGAGAGGGAAATATGCTATCCTGAGAAGGGAAGAATGGAAGTTAGCGTGCAGGAGCTCCATGAGAAACAGAGTGGATTTTGCTCAGATACCCTGTCCTGATTGTGCATTTTCCTCCATGGACAGGCAACCATGCCCTGAGGCATTTGATGTCCAACAGCACCTTCCCAACAGAGTTCCTTCTCCTGGCATTCGCAGACACACGCCAGCTGCAGCTCCTGCACTTTGGGCTCTTCCTGGGCATCTACCTGGCTGCCCTCCTGGGCAACGGCCTCATCCTCACAGCCGTAGCCTGCGACCACCACCTCCACACCCCCATGTACTTCTTCCTCCTCAACCTCGCCCTCCTTGACCTGGGCACTATTACCACCACTGTTCCCAAAGCCATGGCCAATTCCCTGTGGGACACCAGGAACATCTCCTACTCAGGATGTATTGCCCAGGTCTTTTTCTTTCTGTTCATGATTGGAGGAGAGTATTGTCTTCTCACCGTCATGGCCTATGACCGCTACATTGCCATCTGCAAACCCCTGCACTACGGGACAATAATGGACAGCAGAACTTGTGTCAACATGGCAGCAGCTGCCTGGGGCAGTGGCTTTCTCAATGCCATGGTGCACACTGCCAGTACGTTTTCCCTCCCCCTCTGCCAAGGCAATGCCCTGGACCAGTTCTTTTGTGAAATCCCCCAGATCCTCAAGCTCTCCTGCTCAGATGTCTACCTCAGGGAAGTTGGGCTTGTTCTGATTAGTCTCTCTTTAGCTTCGGGGTGTTTTATTTTTATTCTTTTCTCCTACGTGCAGATCATCAGATCAGTGCTGAGGACACCATCCAAGCAGGGACAGCACAAAGCTTTTTCCACGTGCTTCCCTCACCTGGCTGTGGTCTCCATCTTTTCCAGCACTGCCTTATTTGCCTACCTGAAGCCCCCTTCCATCTCCTCCCCATCCCTGAACCTGGGTGTGACAGTGCTGTACTCAGTGGTGCCTCCAGCAGTGAACCCCATCATCTACAGCATGAGGAACCAGGAGCTCAAGGATGCACTGAAGAAGCTGAGTCAATCAATAGTCCTTCAGCAGCAGTAAGCTGCACATGTCTCTTCACAAGGGATTTCCGATTCATCTCAGGAAACTGCTGGTCTTTGTGCTTTTTTTCTGTGATAATCTTTTTGTGTGATAATTGTCTGCCTTCACTCCACTTCTGCAGAGTGGCCTAAACCCACTCTTTTTGACCCAGAGGCCCTTGTATCTGTATCTATTGTTAAGGTATAGCTGGCTACCCCTGTCAGGTCTCTTTAATAAAAGGGTGTTTCCTCAGTGCTGGTGCCTGGACGTTGGGTTCTTCTTCCAATGTTGTGGTCAGGAACAGGTTGAAGAAATTGTTTTATTATCAGGTGGAGGTCATTGCTCTATGAAGTTGCTATTCATGACTCTATGTCCAGGTGGAGGCCAGTGAGGAGTAGTGTCCTTCAGGGTCTGTCTTGGGACCAGCACTGTTTAATATTTTTATCAGAAGACGTAGACAGTGGGATCAAGTGCACCCTCAGCAACTTTGCCAATGACACCAAGCTGAGTGGTGCTGTTGATACCACAAAAGGAAGGGATGATATCTGTTTGGACCTGAGCAAGTTTGAGAAGTGGGCCCATGTGAATCTAAACAGGTACAACAAGTCCAAGTGCAAGGCGCTGCACCTGGGCCAGGACAATCCCAGACATGAGGACAGACTGGGAGAAGAACTCCTTGAGAGCAGCCCTGCTGAGAAGGACTTGGGGGTTCTGTTGGACAAAAAGTTTGACATGAGCCAGCAGTGCATACTTGCAGCCCAGAAGCCAACTGCACCCCAGGCTCCATCAACAGAGGAATGTCCAGCAGGATGAGGGAGGTGATTGTGTCCCTCTGCTCTGCCCTTGTGAGGCCTCATTTGGAGTGTAGGGTCCCCAACACGAAAAGGAAGTTGATCTGTTAGAGTGGGTCCCTAGGAGGTTCACATAGCTGATTAGAGGACTGGAGCACATCTCCAGTGAAGAAAGGCTGAGAGAGCTGGGGCTGTTCAGCCTGAAGAAAAGAAGGGTCCTGGGAGCCCTCAATGCAGCTTTTCAGTGCTTAAAAGAGTCTTATTGTGGTGGTTTTACCGTGCTGGGCAGCTAAACCCCACAACCGCTCTCTCACTCCCCCTCCTTTAGATGAGGAGGGGGAGAAGTAAAGCAAAGAACAACTCACGGGTTGAGATAAGGATAATTTAATTAAAGGGGAAAAATTATAATAATTAAATAAAGACTACCATGAACTAAACAATTTAACTAAGGGGAAATAAAAAGGGAAAGGGGAAAAGGGAGGGGAAAAGGAAAAATAAAAAGAAGGGAGGAAAACAAACAAACAAAATAAATGAAAGCTATATGGAAGTGCAGAGGAAAGAAATTACTCTCTACTTCCCACAAAAGAGCGATGATTGACCACGTCCTTGAAGCAAGGCCTCAATGCACGCAGCCGGTGTTCGAGAGGAGGACCGACGTTTTCCCAACGAGAGCCCACCCCCTCCCCTCTTCTTCCTTTTTCCACCTTTTATTGCTGAGTGTGACACCACATGGTATGGAATATCCCTTTGATTGGTTTAGGTCAGCTGCGCTAGTGATGTTTCTCTCCTCACTTTTTGCCCACCCCCTTGGAGGGTTAGAGAAAGGCCCAATGCTGTGCCACTGCTGCTCAGCAGTAGACACAACACAGGTGTGATAACACTGCTGTTCCAGCTACAAGTACAGAGTACGGCACTGTATGGGCTGCTGCCGGGAAAGTTAACATTCCAGCCAGACCCAGTACACTTATAAATAAGATAAAGAGTAACTTTTTGTTGGGCCAATAATGACAGGACAAGAGAGAATGGCTTTAAACCAGGCCCATTACTCTCCAGAGCATCACCACCAGCTCTGGGCACTTCATGGACCACAGGAAGGGGACAGGAGTGGCAGTTCCTGTCCTGCCAAAGGAAAACTCAGATATTGTCTGAGTTGTGTGGCCATGCTGGGTGAGGACTCACAGCAGGGCATTTGTGGTGCAGAGCCAGAGCTCGTGGACAGGAGTAACATGCAAGTGCAGGAGGCAGGTGGTCACTCTGGGCCATTGGTGGAATGATTAGCATGGAAAGGTGGCCCAGGACGTTCGTCATCCCCAGCCTCTAGCGATGGCTGTTCCTAATACTGGCTGCTCACTCAGATTTATGGCTGGGGTTTGCTGCCAGGCCACCCCCATCCTCACCTTCAGCTCCCTGCCTGTGTGGGGGAATGGCCAACCCTGTCCAATGTCTTCCCTGGACCAGACACCTTCAGACCCCAGAGCAGGGATGTCTGTGAAACCTCCCGTGGGACATGGTCAGGGCAAGGCAGGCATCAGGTGCAGGGGGAAGGGGAGAGCTATAGAGAAAGGGAAGCAAGGGCTGCCATGGGGTTCATGGCTGGGGACCATTACCCACCCTGACCACACCCTTCCCTGTGCTGTGCCTGAACAGTGGGGCCATGGAACCATGTGTGGGACAGAAGGGACAGGCTGGTGCAGGGATAGAGCCCAAGTTAGGGAGAAGTGTCTATCTGCCAGAGGGTATGAAGGCCCCTCAGAGTGACCTGGACAGGATGGATCAAAGGGCAGAGGCCAATGGGATGAGGTTCAACTTGGCTAAGTGCATCCTCATGCAACGCTACAGGCTTGTGGCAGAGTGTCTGGAAAGCTGTGCAGAGGAAAAAGATCTGGGGGTGTTTGTTGATGCTCACTTGACCATGAGCCAGCAGTCTTCCCAGGTGGCCAAGAAGGCCAATGGCATCCTGCCTTGTGTCAGGAATAATGCAGCCAGCAGGACCAGGGAGGTGATCATCCCCCTGTACTCTGCTCTGCTGAGGCTGCACCTTGAGTACTGTGTTCAGTTTTGGGCCCCTTACTACAAGAAGGACATTGAGGCCCTGCAACATATCCAGAGAAGGGCTACAAAGCTGGTGAAGGGCCTGGAACATAAGTGCCTTGAGGAGCAGCTGAGGGAACTGGGGTTGTTTAGTCTGCAGAAGAGGAGGCTCAGGGGAGACCTAATTGCTCTCTCTAGCTACCAAAAGGAAGTTGTGGGGAGCTGGGGGTCAGCCTCTTCTTGCAGATAACTACTGATAGGATTAGAGGGAATGGCCTCAGGTTGCTCCAGGGAGGTTTAGTTTGGAAATTAGAAGAAATTAGAATTTTCTTCTCAGAAAGAGTAGTCAGGCATTGGAATGGGTTGCCTAGGGAAGCGGTGGTGTCACCGTCCCTGGGGGGGGTTTTAAGGAGAGGTTGCACCTGGCACTTAGGGACATGATTTAGTGGGTGACATGGGTAGTATTGGCATCTTTGGACCAGATGACCTTGGAGGTCTATTCAAACTTAATTATTCTATGATTCTATTCTGCCCAGTTGCTGTACATGTATGAGCTTCAGGGAGTTAAAAAACTGCCCCATCTCCCAGAACTCTCATGAACTCCTTTACAGTATTTTTCTTTCTATGGTCTGTTTTTCTAAGACTTTTCCTGTGCAGATAGCCCTTAGATGCAGCATGGTCATGGCAGGCATTTCTTCTGCACTATGGGCCTGTGTCTTGGTTGTGGAGAAACTTTCCCAAGAGGTCCACCAACTCAAAGAGCATATACTTTCCTCGCTCTACATGTACGAACCAGTACCTCAGCTGTTAGGAGTAAGCATGCCTCTGCTCAAGAAAGGGGTATGGTGGGTCCACACAACATACCACTCTGTGGTTTTACCCACGTGACAATGGAGGGGACATGAGAAAATGGGCTGGGAAATCTACCTCAACCCTAGAGGCATGGGTATATAAGTTACAAGAAAAAACAATTGCAAAAGGGGGTGGGGGGGTGGGGGGGGGGTGGGGGGGAGACGGGGAATGGCCCTTCCAGGAAAATTGCTGCTCCAATTTCCATGAATACTCTGACCAGAACTAGAGGTGCTCTGCCTCCAATCGGGTGGAGGGACAACTGAGTTTATTGGACTGTGTGGGTTCAATGGCCTGACACATCAGACCAACAGAAGTTTAAGGCTCTTGTGGACACCAGAGCACAGTGTACTGTAATGCCATCCAGCTATAAAGGGGCAGAACTCATTTTTATTTCTGGAGTGACAGGCGAATCCTGACAGTTAACTGTATTGGAGGCTGAAGCAGAGTTACATTAAGATGATGACCTTGCCTGGTCTCTTGGAGAACCCTTCTGTTGTGGGGTTGCTGAGGGTCAAAGAGCAGCAGATGCTGATCATTACCCCAGTGGTGCACAGGGAGCAATATTGCACTGAAACTCCCTGATTCACATTCATGAGTTGGTTTATTGACTGGAGAGACAAGAAGTGATCAGCAAGACTTGCTCACCCTTTAATAGTCCCATATGGCTAGTGTGAATTCTTGACAAAAAGTGGAGACTAACAGTGGACTATCGTGGCCTGAATGAAATCATGCCACTACTGAGTGCTGCAGTGCTGGACGTGGTAGAACTCCAATATGAACTAGAATCAAAGCCAGACAAGAGGCATGACACGACTGATATCACTAATGTGTTTTTCTCAATCCCTTTAGCAGCAGAGTGCAGTCCACAATGACACAGGACACGGGTGAATGCAGGCAGGCACACTCAGCATTCACACAAACACAAACAACACCAGCAGCATTATCCTGATTGCCTCTCTGGCTGAGCAAGATGGAGGCCCATTAGTGGGAAATGTAAAGTGCTTGTGTGCGCAAATGCATGTGCATGTGCGTGTGTGCAAGGTAGATCCCTCCAGCAGCTGGGATCAGATACTCAGCCTGCCCAGGACAAGTTCCTGGCTCCCAGTCTGCCCAGCTGAAGACAGTTGGACATATGAGCCCCCGTAGGCGCAGCCCCACTGTAGCTGCTGGCACACACCACCCCAATCTAACACACACTCACAAGGACACAGGCACACACACATTAAGTCCACACACTCCCATCTCTCCTGTTGCTGACTACAATGACACATGGGCCCTCTGATGCCCTGGTTCTAGCCCAGCTGCTGCACTTACCCCTATGTATCATCATAGTGACCTACAGCCCATGGCAGCAATCCCATTACTCCAAATGGTGATGTGGAAAGCTGCTGCCAGTGATGCATCAGGATGGGTTTCTGCCTGGACAGTGGGGTGACAGCCCTCCCAAGGCAGTCCTGGAAGGAGCTGGGACAAGATCTTAGTTCCACAGGAGCCAGTGACTTGGATTCCCACCTGCCACTGTGCTTTGTGCTCTTCTGGGCTCATGCAGATGGGCTTTTGTTGAGCTGAGGGCTCTCCTGTGATGGGCCTGGAAGCAGTCAGAGCAGGGCATGAACTGAATTATTCATCCTGACATCATTTCCTTGGGCCTTCGTTTTGTGTACAGACGTGCTTCTTATCACACAGCCTAACACAATCCAGCAAGAACATAAACCTCTGGAGACATCTGCATGTGGAGGTCACATGTATATGATGGTTGTGTTACATAAGATATGACAGCAGAGAACTCAAATTGCTTTTCAGAAATGCATCATGGTTAGGGGAAAAGCTGTGTTGTTGCATGGGCCATGGTTTCCTTCAGGGCCAGCATCACGGCCTTGTTTCTAAGACTGTAAATGAATGGGTTTAAGAATGGGTACAGGACAGTGTTCAGCAAAGCTACAATGCTGTTGGTCTCCAAGGAAACATGTCCTGATGAGGGTGCGTAGAGAGCAATGCAGCTTCCATAGACAATGGCCAAGGTGGTGAGATGGGAAGAGCATGTAGCAAAAGCTTTTCTCCTCGCAGAGGCTGCTGGCATTTGTAGAATACAGAAAAAGATACACGTGTAAGATGCCACAGTTAAACACAAGGAAGACAGCACAATAAACAATATGAAAACCGATTCTGTTTTCCAAAGCAGGGTGACATCAGAGCAGGACAGTTGGAATAAGGGGGTGTTGTCACAAAAAAAATGCTGGATCTTGTTCGAACCACAGAAAGTGAGCTTGGAGAGCAGCGCCAAGTGGTAACTCAAGAATGTGAAGCCCATGACCCAAACAGCAGCAACCAGCTGGATGCAGAGCCGATGCTTCATGATGGCAGCATAGCGCAAAGGCTGGCAGATGGCAACATAACGGTCAAAGGACATGACAACAAGGAGAGAAAACTCTACAGCACCCAGGGCAAAATAGAAGGAGGACTGGGCAAAGCATCTGCCTACTGAGATTGTTCTCCTGCCAGAGCTCAGAATCACTAACAGTTTGGTGCTTGTGGAGGACGTAAACCAGATTTCCAGGAATGCCAGATTGCCAATGAAAAAGTACATGGGGGTTTGCAGGTGGTTATCCACACACACCAGGAAAATGATAGCTGCATTCCCCATCACCGTTGTCAGGTACATGAGTAGAAGGACCAGGCAGAGAAATAGCCGTAGCCTTTGATCAAGCCCTGAGAAGCCCATAAGGATGAATTCAGAAATGACAGTTCCATTGCCTGTTCCCATACCCAAGTTCCATTCATCCTGCTGACATAAGAACATGGCAAAAACAAGTCCAATAATTTCATGGTCTGGAAAGAAGGCTATATCCTTCCTTCTCTCTTGCCTTGCTTGCAGACTTACTATACAACACACACACAGATTCTTTTGCACATTCCTCACACCCTGACTTTTCTGTTTCACATATCATGCAGAATCCTCAGAGAATTTCTTGTCTTCTTTCCACCTTTGCCCATCAGCTACAAATGATTCTCGCTACAAAAACACAGGGCTAAGAACGGATTGTTACTCTGTTATACTCTATTCCTGTGTAATTCCACTCAGAAGAATTGCAAGAATCCATCATACCAGTGTTTCCAAAGGGAATTTCATGTCCTGCATAAATGCTTTCTATTATGTAAAAGCTAAATCATCAGTTCAAATATGTACATTGGAATTTATTATCTCTCCTCTTCAGTATCCACCCTTTTTGGACTAGCAACCACTGGGGATCCCTTGCTTGATTTCAAATTAAACAAATTTCAAGTACCTCTTTTGTAATGCCCTGTTTTCTTCTACATCATCTTCCTTTGTTTCTTTAGGAAAGATGGAATACAAGTAGCAAGTGTAGCTTGCTTTTTTCAGTACTCTAAATTAAAGTCAAAATTCATTATGGTCCCACCAGGTCAGTGGAAACAGATCTGTCACAGAGTCGCATCTGACCTCATTCTGTGTGGAAATGCAGTTGTTTCCAAACATTTGCTCTTCTCTCGTACAATCAAATGGCCTCACCTAACTGCCTTACTTTTCTGAGAGGTGGAAAAAAATTTGTCATCTTTGAAAGCTTAAGGACAGTCCTTGATGTAGAAAGAGGAAGCACCTAGAAAAAACGAAGTACCAATATTACCATACAGGTGTATATTTCAGTTGTCTAAAAGTTATATCATTCAGGTTGAACAATTTAACTTACTCTCATCCCGTCAATGCTGAGAGAGAGAAGAGCATCTGAAAGAGATTCCTCACCTTTATTTTGCATTACAGTTCTAGGCTGTGATGACCCAGCCACGAGCACTTTCTCTTCTCTCCATTTACTGTTGGGGGAGCCTCGGGAGAACAAGTTCTCACAGGCACCAGGAGTGAAGTAGGTGAAACTCATTACTGAAGTCTCAGGTGTCTGATGATTTTGGTAAATTATTCTCTTCTGTAAATCAAACTACTCTTCTAACAGAAAATAAACAAACAAACAAACAAACAAATTAAATAAATAAATAAATAAATAAAGAGAGAGAAACTTGTTTAATAAAACAGACCTTTTCTCCTTCACCTTTCCCTATGTTTTTAGACAGAAAGGATCAGAGAAATGACTGCAAAAAGAGACAGCCTCAAAATACAGGGGTGGAGGAGCAGAAGACAGGTTGGAGGCAGAAAATTAGTTTCTCAGTGGGCTGTATTGTCCCCTCAGGACCTGTCCCAGGGCAGAATGGGTGCACTTAGGCAGGAAAATGGGAAGCTCAGAAGTGGGGAGTACAACCATGTTTGCATGGACATTTCAGACTGGGGTTTGGGCTGCTCTTAGACTCCAAATAACCTGCCTTGCTCTTTGCCTCTTGACTGGCAAAGGGGAATCTGTGCACTGGCTTCCTCTGGAAAACTTGTTCAGATTAATCCATTGGCTGTAGTTGTTCTAGCTGAAGATTGGCCCAGTCACCAACAGCAATATGTTGTGGTTTAGACCTGACAGGCAGCTAAGCACTGAGGGGATCTGGTCAAGGACCTTTTTCCCTACAACAAGGGTAAAAAAGCATGGGAGGCAGTGATGGGAATCAAGTCTGGTCAGCCACATTAATCATAAGACCACAAAAACATAGAAAGATTTGGTCTCAAAGGTACCTAAAACATCATACAGTTCCAACAGCCCTGCAGTAGGCAGGGGTACATTGCATCAGACCAGGTTGATCAAACCCCATTAAACCTGGCCTTGATGAATTCCAGGAATGGGGCACCCACAACTTCTCTGGTCAACCAGTTACAGTACCTCACCGCCCTCAGAGAAATCAATTTCTTCTGAATATCCAGTCTAAAACTACCCTCTTTTAGTTTAAAAGCTACCTCTGTCTTGAATGGAAATGCAGGACAGGAAGACCCACTGGGCACAGTTGTTTGTGCTGCTGCTGCTAAGGTCAAGAGATATGCATCCCAGTCTGTCTCAGAAGCCTCACACTGAAATGTAGGTGCACAGGGTTCATGTGCAAGCCTGATACATGAACTCCTCATTCTGGTGGAGATAGTCAAGGAAGAGGAACACTCTTTTGTAAGCACCCAGGAAAGAAGTGCACAGCATCTGTCCCAGTCCATGTCTTTTCCACCTCATGCAGCTACTGAAATGGGGGACAGTCACCTTAAAGGTCTATGTCATGCTTTTCTGATCCATGCAGATTTATCAGATACCCAAAGGTATCAGAAATGACCCCAGAAACCAATGTTTGGGTTATCTCATCTATTTTTATTCACAGGCTCTCATCTGCATGGTATCTCTCCTCCAGCTGGACCCCTTCCTTCACATCTAATTCCTTTGCTCCCAGTGGGCTGCATCACCTCAGTACTTTGGCAACTTGATTGGCCATGTTGCACCTGGGCTATTGCTCATGGTGGGGGTTAAGAGAATTTCCTTTCCTCTTCTTGTCTCACACCTGGCTTTCTCGTCTGGAAGAAATCTCAGCTGATGAGCTACAGACTTCAGAAAAATGTTGTCTCTTTGTGAAACTCCAGAGAAATATCCTCATCAATCAAAGTGTTCATCAAGCAAGGATCTGTGTGGGTTGTGTTTGCTGAAAGTTGAGAAGCAGACAGTCCTGGAATTGTGATCATTGGTGGGCTAAAGCAGCCCTGTGTTTCAATTCTCTTCTGTGCTGAGGAAGGATGCTGCCAGCTGACACTGAGCAAACCAGAACCTTGGTAAGGAAGCCTCTGAGACATGGGTAGAGAAAGGAGTAAAAGTTTTATTTATTCACCCCTGAATTTTGATAGAGGGAACTTGATTTGATTAAGGTACTCATTAAAGGTGCTGTTTATATTTTTTGTGTGTGAAGGTATTGTTTGATGTTACAAGAAAGATGCATGATATTGTTCAATATACAAGAAAAACATGGTAATATATATATATGGTAATATACATAGGCTAAATGTAGTAATATACGTATCATGTATAGTTCTTTAAGTTATAGGATGTTCTAAGGAAAGTAGGAGGGATCTGGGACAAGGGAACTACAAGGGGCAACTGCAGACTTGAGTGGAGAAGTCTGATGTCAGGAGAAGTGATGCAAGTCCTAGGGGATCAATGAGAGAAATGGTGCAACCTGGGGAGGTAAGGAGCAAGGTTGTCTCTACAGGGTCAAACTTCTACCTGTCCAGACCTCCTTAAGAGACCTCTAGGCCTTTCTGTGTCTTAATAAGCCCCAAAGTGTAGTTGATGCTAAGTCTATCAACTTCAGCTCCTGAGAGCAGACTGATGAAATGTCTCAGAAAGTCAAAGTCAGAAGCCAAACCCCAGAGTTCTTCAAAGCATTGATTGGTCGCAATGAGGGCCATTTCTGAAAAAGCCCCATGGACACCTTAGAGCACTGTGGTGGCAATTGGAGGCCATGATCAGAGGTAGGCCAAGGCCCTGTGCAGGTGGCTCTGAGGTTGAGAAAATGCTGGCATCCTTCACACAGGCATCCACACCCATCAGCTTTCATGGGGCCTGTCAGATGACCAGACACAAGGAACCTCACCATGATCTTCCAGGCTATGTGACCTTCCTGATGGACTTTCAGCTCCTCAGATAGACACAACCAAGCCACACGACTGTCTCTCTCCAGTCATGTACTCAGGCACAAGACATTTGACAACCCACTGCCAAGGCTGCTTCTGAATGGGCCTTTCAGGTACTTGGGCAGAGGGCATCACACAAGCACCATACCAGACAGGTGCCTTCTGCTGGCCTGTGACAGACGCTGGGAGATGTGAGCCTAAAAGGCCCTTCTGCCAGCCAGGAGGCAAGGGTTGACCTGGCAGCTACTTCAGAAAGATGGTACCTCCCAGTCCCTTGTCCAGCCATCCTCCTGCTGCTGGCCTCTCAGCAGAAGTGACCTCACAGTCCGCACCAAAGCCAACTGCTTCCGACTGGATTCAGAGTTTCTCAAGCACAATCGACACCCTCTAAGAACATCCAAAACTGGCACTCTCCTTGACGCCTGGCACCTAGCAAGATAAAGGCAAGGTCGTTTTCATCTTCCAAGGCCATATACCTCCTGATGGCCTTTCAGCTTCTCTGATGGACAGAAGACCCCTGCGTGCAAGCTCTGTTAGGTACTAGGTCAGGACTGACCTTGAAATAAATATTTACACTAGCTTCATGTCAGCATCTCCTCAGTTACTTATGACAGCTAAAATGATAAAAGTATACACTGGCCATGTTGTTGAAGGTGGCACATGATATCCTCAGTCAGAAGTGCCCTGACACCCACCTGCACGGCCATGGGCCTTGTGTTGCCTCTGGAGATCCCTAGGCACAGCTGACCTGAGCAGTTCATCCCCACTAGTCTCTGGTTAGGGTTTTATCATGTGCTTTGTTATGGGACAAGGGTTGGTGTTAAGGCTGGCAATTTAATGCTAGTGATTAAGGGCTAGGGATGAGTGTGATCAATTGGATAAGACAAATGGTAACAGGTGATGTGTTTGGGGGTTTAAGATAAAGGTAGGATTTGAAGTTGGGGATTAGAGCAGTATATTCTTTCCATGGTGAAGCATAGTAATTAGGGTAGCACTAGGTTTTAATGTTCCTGGTTAGAAATATTACGAGGGCATAACATAAATATTTTCCCTGTGAGTATTGCAGAACCATCAGCCTTACCTGAACCATTGTCACTTCTTCAAAATCTTTCCTTTCCATTAGCCAAGCCAATCTTCTCTCCCCCAGATCTCCTAGCTTTATTCTCCCAGATTTCCCCTGACCTCCCTAAATGTGTCACCCTTTTGGGGGCAGCTTTTTGATGGCCTTTATGACCTTAGAGGCTCTTCCTTTCTGCTGTTGGCCAGCCAGTTTCTGGGACAGAAGTGACCTCACAGCTAGCATCTACAGGGCTACAAGGAGCTGTTGTACTCAGGAAGCCTCTTCCCAGCCCACCCAGGAACACCTGGTGCAGGGGATGTCCTGCACAATCCCTCAGGTACTCTGCCTGCCAACCAGCTCATGCTTCAGAAGGCCTCCCACATGTCCAGATTCACGTTTCCCGATGCTGCCTTTAGCAAGTCCAGGTCATACTGAAAGAAATTACCACCTCTTTGTGGAAAAGTGAATTAAGAACTGTATATATAGTTTAGGAAAAAGTCGAGAACTCTTCAGTGAAGGAGTTGGTGTGAAAGTCATAGAATCATAGAATGGCCATGTGTTGAAAAGGACCTTAAAGATCATCTAGGTTCAGCACCCCTGCTCTGGGCAGGGTTGCCAGCCACTAGAGCTCGCTGCCCAGAGCCGCATCCAGTCTGGCCTTGAATGCCTCCAGGGATAGGGCATCCACAACCTCCCTGGGCAACCTGTTGCAGTGCCTCACCACCCTCTGAGTGAAAAACTTTCTCTTACTTTCTAACCTAAATCTCCCCTGCCTTAGTTTAAGGCATTCCCCCTTGTCCTATCACTATCAACACATGTAAACAGGCGTTCCGCCTCCTGTTTATATGCACTATTTATGTAGTGGAAGGCTGCAGTGAGGTCTCCCCAGAGCTTTCTCTTCTCCAAGCTAAACAAGCCCAGTTTCCTCAACTTTCTGCATAGGAGAGGTACTCCAGCACTCTGATCATCTTTGTGGCCCTCCTCTGGACACCTTCCAAGAGATCCACATCCTTCTTGTGCTGGGGGCCCCAGGCCTGCACGCAGTATTCCAGGTGGGGTCTCACAAGAGCAGAGTAGAGAGGGACAATCACCTCCCTCTCCCTGCTGGACTTCCCTTTTTTAATGCAGCCCAGGACATAGTTGGCTTTTTGGGCTGCAAGCACACACTGCTGGCTCATGTCCATCTTCTCATCCATCAGGACCCCCAAGTCCTTCTATGCAGGTCTGCTCTCAACTTCTTCTTCTCCAAGTCGATATGAATACCCGGGATTGCCCCAGCCCAAGTACAACACCTTGCACTTGGCCTTCTTGAACCTCATTAGGTTCTCATGGGCCCACTTATCCAGCCTGTCCAGGTCCCTCTGGATGGCATCCCTTTGGTCTATTGTATTGACTGCACCACTCAGCTTGGTGTCATCTGCAAACTTGCTGAGGGTGCACTCAATTCCGTCATCTATGTCGTTGATAAAGATGTTGAAAAACACTGGGCCCAAGACTGGCCCCTGAGGGACACCACTTGTGACTGCATGTCATGATGACTAGCATTGCTTTATTCAGCTGGTTTTCCAGAGGGCCATACCTCCAATGGGAAGTGACCCTGAGACTCTATCTGTCCCACTGGACATGATGGCACCCTTAGGTAACAGCTTGTGGCACTTGGGCTCATTCAGGTTCATCTCACCACACCCACACCATGTGTACTCTCATACGGACAAGGCAAACATGGACTCCTGATGCAGTCATTTGGTGTCCATAGCTGGAGGAACAAACCACCTGTGAGAGCTGGGGCGAGAGCTCAGTGCTGGCAATGGTGGTTGTGGGGGGCTGCTCTGGGACCATTGTCCTGGGGCAGGATCTCCCAGGGTGTCCAGGGTGTTTCCCAAGGGTCCAGACCAACCCCTGCTCTGCTGGTCCTCCCTGTCTCTGCTAGGAGGACAACACAGCCCAGACCCTCCCCAGTGCTCCAAAATTCTCTGACCTCTTCACAGCCTAACCCAGCCCAGCAGAACAGCCCAGGCTGGGCTGGCCCCACAGCAGCAAATGAAGTAGGGGAGGTCAGTGGTCGTGTCTCTGATGCTGCAATTAACCTTCCCTCCTTTCCCCCCTGCCTCCAACCCTTTTCTCTCCCCCAGGAATCCTGCAATCCCCAGGCCAGTGCCACTCCCCAGCACAGCACACCCAAACTCTGCTGGCCCTGAGGCTCCTCAGACAGCACCACTGCACAAACACAGCACCCTGCTTTTCTCCCAGGACATCCCATGTCCCCCTGTCCAATGTGCCCACAGCCCCCAAGCTCGTGGTGCTGCTTTGCAGAGTGAGGGGGCTGTGGTGTGCGGGGCCGTGGGGGCACTCCGCAGGGCCTTGCTGGTCAGGCTGGGAAGGCAGAGTCATCTGGTGGGGGGCACTGCCACTGACTGCCTCCCACACAAGTGGTTCTTTGGCCATGGAGGGTACACACTGATAGCCGGCCTCCTTCAGAGTCAGAGACTCATGGAATACATGTAGCCCAAGCTGGGAGGGACTCACAAGGATCATCAAGTCCAACTCATTTCCAATGTCAGGAGAGATTTTACGGTGATTCAGGTGATCCAGTCTATGAAATTTCACCAGAGATATAACAACCAATTAAGCAGACTGCTTTCCCTGTGTCTGCTGTGTTTCCTGGAGTTGCAGAGCTCTCCTTCACCTGCTTGCACCTAGATTTAGCATCTTGTCTCTGGGTCACTTGACCTTGGACATGGTCATACTCTATGAGCTCTATGGCCTGCTGACTCCCTGGCACATATTGTCCCTGCTAGTCCACTGGATTCTCCTGGCAGCTCCTGCATCCCTCCAGAAAGATGCCTGCCTGCCTTCAGCCCTATTGCATGCTCTGGATCCATTCTAGTGAAGCCACCATCTCTGTGGGTGCCAGGCACCAGAAGGCAATTGCAGAATCAGCCCTTCTTGCCTAAAAGCTCATCCCTGGTGATCAGCTGATCTCATGCCCTGAGCGCACAGAGAAACAAGCAAAGCAAGAAGCCTCCTTTGAGTCCATTCCTTTGCAATATCCATGAGAGCAGCTTTGGGAGAAGAGCTGAGCCTTCAGACACTGCCCCAAGCAGATCCCCATTTATGCTGGAGGTGCTGGTACAGAGCCAGCTATGTTAGAGAAGTGCCCCTGGCCTGTCCCTGCCTGTGGACACAGGACTGCCCCACAGCAGCACAGTGAGCAAGCAACAAGAGCAATCAGTCCTCACAGCAACACAAGGGCTCTGAAGGAGAGCATGGGAGGTGAAAAGGAGAGCAGCTTCCACCAAACCAATCCCTGGGGTTTCGTGGCAGTGCTGCTGTGCCAGGACTCTTCTTCCTTCCATCTCTGCGCACAGCCAAGTGCCCCTGCAGCTCCACCACAGGTCTCTGAGGAAGGATCCGTTTATTTAAATATATCTCAAACACACTTTAAATAAACCTTGTTTCCACCAGTTTTCAGAGTCACTCAAGACAGGTGGATGTTTACATGGAAGAAAATGAACAAATCATTTCATTTTGGACAATATTACCACAAGATATGAAAAGCAAAATAAGGAAAAAAAATACATCTCACCTGGAATGAGTTTTATTTTGAGTGATATGAGAAGGAAGATAGACAGTTTATCGCTTCTGAAAAACAGTCATGAGGTTCCACACTGCATCCTTCAGCTCCTGGTTCCTCATGCTGTAGATGAGGGGGTTCACTGCTGGAGGTACCACCAAGTACAAAAGAGCAAGCAAAAGATTCAGGGACTGGGAAGAGGACATGGTGGGGGACTTCAGGTAGGCAAAAAAGGCAGTGCTGAGAAACAGTGAGACCACGGCCAGGTGAGGGAGGCAAGTGGAAAAGGCTTTGTGCTGGCCCTGATCTGAGGCAATCCTCAGCACAGCCCTGAAGATCTGCACATAGGACAGCACAAGGAAAACAAAACACCCAAATGCTAAAACAGCACTAACCACAAGAAGCCCACCCTCTCTGAGGTAAGCATCTGAGCAGGAGAGCTTGAGGATCTGGGGGATTTCGCAGAAGAACTGGTCCAGGGCATTGCCTTGGCAGAGGGGAAGGGAAAAGGTATTGGCAGTGTGCAGCACAGCATAGAGAAAAGTACTGCCCCAGGTAGCTGCTGCCATGTTGACACAAGTTCTGCTGTCCATTATTGTTCCATAGTGCAGGGGTTTGCAGATGGCAACATAGCGGTCATAAGCCATGATGGTGAGAATATAAAATTCTGCTGAGATGAAAAAGACTAACAGAAAGGCTTGGGTAGCACAACATGCATAGGAAATGGTTGTTTGGTCCCAGAGGGAATTGGCCATGGCTTTGGGGACAGTGGTGGAGATGGAACACAGGTCAAGGAGGGCGAGGTTGAGGAGGAAGAAGTACATGGGGGTGTGGAGGTGGTGGTTGCAGGCTATGGCTGTGAGGATGAGGCCGTTGCCCAGGAGGGCAGCCAGGTAGATGCCCAGGAAGAGCCCGAAGTGCAGGAGCTGCAGTTCGCGTGTGTCTGCAAATGGCAGGAGGAGAAACTCAGTGGGGATGCTGCTGTTGGACATTTGATGCCACGGGGACCTGCCCATGGAGGAAAAGAGTGACAAGTTAGGGAAACCCCGCTGCTTCTCTCACAGAAATCACCATTCTCTTAGCTTGCATTTCAGCTATGGAAGTGACACTGCAGGGCATGTACTCTTAGCCTCCTCGTTGTGTATCACAGTCCAAGACACAGGCTTTTCTCCTCTCCTGGAGGTCCAGCTGAGGAGGAGGTGGCCCAGGAGGTGACCTGCCCAGGTCTGTGCTGCCTGAAGCTGGCCCTGCTGACAGCTGCTTCCCTGTCCCCACAGCTCCTCCCTGCCATTGCTCAGAGACTCCATCACATCCACTGTGTGCTCAGCTCTGCGCTGCAGACATCCCCTGTCCCAGGATAATTTTCAGGGACAATTCCCCATGTTCAGTGGGTAATGAGCAGCTCTGACCTAATAGGAGGTAAATAGAACTGGTGAGTCAGGGCATTCATAATAATGTAGAAATAAATTTGCATCTCCTACTGCCACCCAGCAAAGCAAAAGTAGAAATTTCAAAGGAAAGAATGCTTCTCCTCAAGAATCCCTTGCTCTGACCTCTTAGTTGAGGAGTCCTCTCTGATGTGTTTTCGGTGTCCTGTAGAGCTCTGAGCAGCATGCCCCAGGAAGCAGCCTACCACAAGCAGCAGGACCCTGCCCTGTCCTGCCCTTGTTGGGGGGCTCCTTCCACCCACAGTTTCTCCCCACAGCACCCTGGGCAGCTCCCCAGGCAGGCTGAGTGCTGAACCTGGCAGGCGGCAGAGGCCCTGCCCCGGCACACAGCCCCTGGGGCACAGCAGGGACCCTGCTCTGCATGCCACATGTACAACCTGTATCTGGCCCTGTGAGAAGGAACCCTCATGTCCTGTTCCTCTGTTATTTATGACAGATAATCCATGCTCTGGAGCTTCTCATTCTCCTCTTCTCCAAAGAAACTCTGACAGTCCTCCTGAAAGCTCCCACAGGCTGTGGGATTTGCCAGCAAATCTGGAGATGGCAACAGGAACAACAGCTGTGTTGCCCAGCAGCCAGAGACTTACCCCGTTCAGGGCTCTGAAGATTTCTCCCGCAGTCAGCTCTCAGCATCCCCCCCCCACACACACACTGCCTTTAACATCTCCCTCCCTTCTCTCAGCCACTCTTGTCCCCTGCAGGCAGTGCCCCCAGCCCTGCTGTGCTGTGCAGAGGATCTGCTCCTGGGCAGAGCTGTCTCTCTGCAGCACTGCCCGCTTGCCAGGAGCTCCCATTGGGCCCAGGAGCCCAGCCCAGCTCATCAGCACAGGGACCTCTTGACAAGTCCCTGGGCCTCCAGAGGAATCAACTTTGAAACACACCGAAGTAAACATTCATGCTGATTCCCTCCATTGGATAGGGGACAATGTCCTTTTTCATTTCAGAAGAGGTATGATGTCCAAGAATCACTTTTTCTATATCCTGGTTTTAGTCAGAACTAAACTCTCCTGAGGGAAGAGTTTCAGCTGGGTCATTCAAGGCATCTCCTTCTTTATTTGCAGTCCAGATGCTAGAAGGGGGCTTAGTTGCCTCTCCCATGCCTCACACAAGCTCACAGGATTTGGGATTCCTCTTGCCTTGTTTTAAATATGCACAAATCAGGAATCTGCATGTTAGCTGCTTGTCTCAGCTCCCAGCACATTGAATGAAGACAGAGGCCAGGAGGAAGCTGTTCAGATGCAGACACCAGGTGAAAATGGAGGTGCCAGAGAGACATTAGAGTAATATTTGAAGTGCCAAATCCCTCTGGGCCATAAACGGAGATTTTATTGATGTATGTTCAGTATAATATAGTTGTAGCCATTTCTCAAGAGCAAAGAAATAAAAAGCAAGCTATGACTTGGTTGCAATAACTGAAACATGGTGGGACTACGCTGATCACTGGACTGCTACAATGAATGGCTATAAGCTGTTCAGAAGGGACAGGCAGCACAGAAGGGGTGGTGGTGTGGCTTTTTATATTAGAGAGTGTTTTGATGTTGTGGAACCTGAATCTGGGAATGATAATGTTGAGTACATATGGGTTAGGGGTAGCGGAAAGGCCAACAAGGCAGGCATCGTGCTGGGGGTCTCTTATAGATCACCAAACCAGGATGAGGAGATGGATGAGGTGTTCTACAAGCAGCTGGCAGAAGTTCCGCAATCACCAGCACTTGTTCTCATGAGGGACTTCAACTTTGCAGACATAGCCTGGAAATGCAATGCAGCTCAGAGGAAGCAGTCTAGGAGGTTCCTGGATAGTGTCAAGGATAGCTTCCTGACCCATTTGGTTAGTGAGCCTACCAGGGGAGGTGCCCTGCTAGACCTGGTGTTCAAGAACAGAGAAGGACTGGTGGGAGATGTGGTGGTCAGGAGCTGGCTTGAGCAGAGTGACCACGAAAATGTAGAGTTCTCTATTCTTGGTGAAGTCAGGAGGGGGATCAGTAAAACTGCTGTCTTGGACTTCCGGAGGGCAGACCTTGAGCTCTTCAGGACACTGGTTGGCAGAGTCCTTTGGGAGACAGTCCTGAAGAGCAGAGGAGTCCAGAAAGGCTGAGCACTCTTCAAGAAGGAAATCTTAATGGCTCAGGAGCAGACTGTCCCCACATGCCCAAAGATGAGCCAGCATGGAAGAAGACTGGCCTGGCTGAACAGAGAGTTGTGGCTAGAGCTTAGGAAGAAAAAGAGGGTTTGGGACATTTGAAAAGAGGGCAGGCCTCTCAGGAGGGCTATAAGGATGTCACGAGGCTGTGCAGGGACAAAATTAGAAAGGCCAAAGCTCATCTGGAGCTCACCCTGGCTACTGCTGTTAAAGATAACAGAAAATGTTTTTATAAATACAGAAACACAAAAAGGAGGACTAAGGAGAATCTCCATCCTTTACCGGATGTGGGAGGAAACTTAGTGACAAGAGATGAGGAAAAGACTGAGGTGCTTAATGCCTTCTTTGCTTCAGACTTTAGCAGCAAGACCAGTCGTTCTCTGGGTACCCATCCCCCTGATCTGGTGGAAGGGATGGGGAGCAGAATGTGGCCCTCATAATCCATGAGGACATGGTTGGAGACCTGCTATGGCACTTGGATGTACACAAATCAGTGGGGTCAGATGGAATCCACCTGAGGGTACTGAGAGAACTGGTGGAAGAGTTGATCAAGCTGCTTTCTATCGTTTATCAACAGTCCTGGCTATCAGGGGAGGTGCCAGTCAACTGGCGACTAGCAAATATGATGCCCATCTACAATGAGGATTGGAGGGTGGACTCAGGAAACGACGGGCCTGTTAGTTTGACTTCAGTACCAGGGAAGCTCATGGAACAGGTTATCTTGAGTGTCATCATGCGGCACTTGGAGGACAACCAGGCAATCAGGCCCAGTCAGCATGGGTTTATGAAAGGCAGATCCTACTTGACGAACCTGATCTTCTTCTATAACAAAGCGACACACTTAGTGGATGACGGAAATGCTGTGGATGTGGTCTACCTTGACTTCAGCAAGGCTTTTGACATCGCTTCCCACAGCATTTTCCTGGAGAAACTGGCTGCTTGTGGCTTAGACTGGTGTATACTTCATTGGATTAAAAACTGACTGGGTAGCTGGGCCCAAAGAGTTGTGGTGAATGGAGGACTCTGCTAGTGACCAGCAGTTGGAGGCCGGTCACTAGTGGAGCCCCCCAGGGCTCAGGACTAGGGCCAGTTCTCTTTAGTATCTTTATTGATGATCTGGATGAGGGGATCGAGTGCACCCTCAGTAAGTTTAAAGATGACACCAAGTTAGGGGTGTGTTTCAACCTGCTCGAGGGTAGGAAGGCTCTTCAGGAGGATCTGGATAGGCTGGACTGATGGGCTGAGGCCAACTGGATGAAGTTCAACAAGGACAAGTGCCGGGTCCTGCACCTGGGACACAACAACCCCAAGCAGAGCTACAGGCTGGGAGATGAGTGGTTGGAAAGCTGCCAGGCGGAGAAGGACCTCAGAGTATTGGTGGATAGTCGGCTGAATATGAGCCAGCAGTGTGCTCAGCTGGCCAGGAAGGCCAATGGCATCCTGGCTTGTATAAGAAGCTGTGTGGCCAGCAGGTCTAGGGAAGTGATTGTCCCCCTGTACTTGGCTCTGGTGAGGCCGCACCTTGAGTACTGTGTTCAGTTTTGGGCCCCTCGCTACAAGAAGGACATCGAGGTGTTCAAGAGAGTCCAGAGAAGGGCAACGAAGCTGGTGACGTATCAGGAGAACAAGTCCTACAAGGAGTGGCTGAGGGAGCTGGGATTGTTCAGCCTGGAGAAGAGGAGGCTCAGGGGCAACCTTATCGCACTCCATAGGTGTTTCAAAGGAGGCTGTAGCGAGGTAGGGTTTGGTCTATTCTCCCATGTGCCTGGTGACAGAACGAGGGGGAACAGGCTGAAGTTGTGCCAGGGAAGGTTTAGGTTGGGTATTAGGAAGAACTCCGTTCCCAAAAGGGTTGGTAGGCATTGGAATGGGCTGCCCAGGGAAGTGGTTCAGTCACCATCACCGGAGGTCTTTAAAAGACGTTTAGATATAGAGCTTAGGGAGCTTAGGGATATGGTTTAGTGCAGGACTTGTTAGTGTTAGGTTAGAGGTTGGACTCAATGATCGTGAGGTCTCCTCCAACCTAGAAATTCTGTGATTCTGTGACTCTGTGAGTCTGTGTCACCATCCTGCTTCCTGTTATAGCCTGCTGGGCGTAGGTTGGGGAGATCTTACCTGTCCTGGAGAGGGTTGGCAGCTCTTATCCCAGCTGATTTCTCAAGGGGAGAGCGGCAAGGAGTGTGCTGTGTTTTTATGCCATCGCTGTGTGATTCTGGCTGAAATAGAAGAAGCCCCAAACACAGAAGCATCCCTCTCTAAGCATGGGAAGCCCCTGCCTCTGTGCCCGAGGGTCTCCAGTGAGTCACCGAGGCTGTCAGTGTCCCGTCAACCTGATGGAGTGGTCACTCCCGTCCTAACCAGATCGTGTCACCGTCCTGCTTGCAAATAGAACCTGCTGGGTGTGGATTGGGGCGATCTTACCTGTCCTGGAGAGCGTTGGCAGATCTTCCTCCCAGCTGTCTTCTCAAGGGGAGAGCGGCAAGCTTGTGCAGTGGTCTGGTTCCATCGTTGTGCGTTTCTGGCTGAAAGAGAAGCACCACGAGACAGAGCAGCATCCTCCTGAGACCACAGGCTGCCCTTGCCTCTGTGCCCGACAGTCTCCAGCGACTCACCAAGGCTGTCATTGTTCCGTCATCCTGATACAGCGGCCACTCCCGTCCTGATCCGATCGTGTCACCGTCCTCCTTGCTGTTAGACCCTGGTGGGTGTGGACTGGGGCAAACTTACCTGTCCTGGAGAGCGTTGGCAGCTCTTCCTCCCAGAAGACTTCTCAAGGGGAGAGCAGCCAGGATTGTGCCATGGTCTGGTCGAATCGCGGTGTGATTCTGGCTGAAAGAGAACAAGCACCAAACGGAGCAGCAGCCCTCTGTCAAACAGGCAGCCCCTTCCTCCATGCCCTAGGCTGTCCAAAGCTGTCCCTGTCCCATCATCCTCATGGAGTGGTCGCTGCCCTCCTGGCCCGAGCATGTCACCTTCCTGCTTGCTGTTAGAGGCTGGTGGGTGTGGGTTGGGGTGATCTTACCTGTCCTGGAGATTGTTGACACCTTTTCCAGCTGACTTCTCAATGCGAGACTGTCCAGGAGTGTGCCATGGCTTCATTCCAGCACTGTCAGTGTCTCCAGCTGTAATAGAGGAGGCGACGAACCGAGCAGCCACCCCCTCTCAGCACTGGAAGCCATTCCTTCCTCCTTGCATGAGGCTCTCCCAGCCTCACACCAAGGCTGTCCATCTCCCATCTTCCTGATGTCCAGGAGATGTTCCTTGTAGATTAAATGTGCCATATTCCCACTTAGCGTAGTGACACCGTGGTGGGGAATGGCTTGGGGCTGTCTTATCTGTCCTGGAGAGCGTTGGCATCTTTTCTGGCTGAGTTCTCAAAGCGAGAGAGGCCAGCAGTGTGCCATGGTCCAGTCTCATCGCTAGGGATGTTTCTGTCTGAAAGGAAAAGCACCAAACGGAGCAGCATTTCCCTCTAACCATGGGCATCCCCTGCCTCTGTGCCTGAGGGTCTCCAGCGACTCACCGAGGCCGTCCCTGTCCCCTCATCCTCATGCAGCGGGCACTCCCTTCCTAACCCAATCGTGTCACCATCCTGCTTGAAGAGAGAGGAAAAAGAAGCTGACTCCCTCTGGTTGAGGTTGTGTCTGGAGCGGACACTTGAGCGGGAGGAGCAGGCAGCCGAGCAGCCTCCCCGTCAGCACGGGCAGCCGGTACAGGCCTGCCCAACCGCCCAACCGCCCTTGGGGCCAGCATTCCGCAGCCATGGCCGTCCCCAACGCTTTGTGTTGTGCCAGCCTGGGCTTTGCTCTGCCCTTGCCCCGCAGGGTGCAGCAGCCTGTGGGTTGCCATGTTCTTCAGCTTGCTCTCTGGAAAAAGGCACGTGTGGCTAGAAGCATGCCTGCTGTTGTAATCCAGTTACATTTAACTGGAGTTAAAGCCACTTGGAGGCCGGTCACTAAAGGAGTTCCCCAGGGGTCAAGACCAGGGCCAGTCCTCTTTAATATCTTTATCGATGATCTGAATGAGGGGATCGAGTGCACCCTCAGTAAGTTTGTAGATGACACCAAGTTAGGTGCGTGTGTCGATCTGCTCGAGGGTAGGAAGGCTCTGCAGGAGGATCTGGATAGGCTGCAACAATGGGCTGAGGCCAACTGCATGAAGTTCAACAAGGCCAAGTGCTGGGTCCTGCACCTGGGGCACAACAACCCCAAGCAGCGCTACAGGCTGGGAGATGAGTGGTTGGAAAGATGCCAGGCCGAGAAGGACCTGGGAGTATTGATGGATAGTTGGCTGAATATGAGCCAGCAGTGTGCTCAGGTGGCCAAGAAGGCCAACAGCATCCTGGCTGGAATAAGAAGCAGTGTGGCCAGGAGGGCTAGGGAAGTGATTGTCTCCCTGTACTCGGCTCTCGAGACTCTTTTCTGAAGGGGAAGCCACAGTATCTCTTGTCAAGTGTTCAGAAATTGTACTGATACATAACGGATCATTTCCATATCCTGGAAATATCCTCTTTCCATATCCTCTTGGACTTTTTCTTCATTGCTCTGCTGATCTAGACATAGTTCTTTCTATATCTCCATTTGTTCTTATTTCAGCCCACAAATAATTAGATTCCATTTACTTCTGAGCAAGATATATCTCACTGCAGAAAGAAAGGAGTTCTCCAAGTAGCAAACGGATTACACAAGAGCTAGCAAGGTCCACCCTATCTATCAGTCACTTCTGAACTAACTAGTGATGCACTGCTTCCCATGCTCGCTATCACATGATACAGCAAAATAGAACCACTTCCACGCATCAAAGGCTCATCTCCTACAAACAGGGATCGCTGTTATTTATGGTTCATGTGTTCAGTCATGTGTCAAACACGAACATCTAGATTCCAAGATCTGTGTCCACGCTGATGGGTTCACACGGCACTCTCAGTCTTACCATCTGTTCCATAAATCCTTAGAGCTCTTTGAAGTATGAGGCCCTCACCCTCAGACTTCGAAGTATATTCCCATCTGCATAAACACATATTGCTTAAATCCATCTCCCTGCACTGTGTAGTTTTACTGTAATATAATATGGTGGATTTTTTTTATTATTATTATTTTTCTTAATGGAAGGCTTAGAAGCAGGTGTTTTACTGACAGGAAGAATGAAAAGACGTCCCAGTTTTTCATTCCCTCGACAGCAGGTCAATCTTCATCAGCTGGCAGAATCATAAGAGCTCATGCAGCTCACAGAACTGCAGTGAAATATGTCTCCGGCTAGCTAGACAAGAGAAGGTTGGTGTGCAGATGTAGACATGGGTTATAGGTAAATACATCAGAAGAAGTGGGAAGCAATAGCTGTAAAATAAGGCAACTGGAGAGGAACAGCTGACAATAGGACATAGTGAAAGTGAGAAAGGAGGAAAGGAAGAGCGAAGCTATAAATCTGAGTTACGGAAGAATAACTTTTTCCTCTGGCTTTATTCAACTAAGAAACACATAGTTTTGAACTGCGCTTTTCACAGATTAGGAAAAGTGGTAAATCTATCATTTAATCAGCCATTTGGATAGTTAAGGTGCTGCCCTGTGTTTAGGCAGAAGCAGCTGGAGTGAAGATTAGACTGGTTCAAAACAGGACAGGGTGTAATTATTTCAGCCCTCTGAGCCCAGATTTTTACTTTCCCTGGGCAGCTGCAAGATAGCTAGAGAGCAGCTCTCTGCCATTTACAGATAGATAAGTGATTGTTTTCCATTTCCAAAATTCGATTTATTTTTGATTAATAAGCATCCAAACTCTTCTGTATCACCCTATCTCTGTCAGAAAAGGAGAACAATGAAGAAAAAAAAGGGGGGGGGAACGACGACACGTGGTATAAGCAACCCAGACAAGTAAATCAATATTCCAATTCTCAACCAGACAAAAGTTCAAAATACTGAAAGGGTGTCAGAAAGCTTCCAGGAATTTTAGCCCACACTGAAGATATTGGCACCCAGAGAGGACTGACAGCATGAGTGTCTGCTGGACAAAGAAATTACTAATCACGTGCGTCTACCATTTAAGTAACTTTCAAAGGGCAATCTGAATAAAGGAGGCAAAGGATTGATCTTATAGGCTAACTACTGGTATACTGGGTCAAAATCCTCTGTGAAGAGAAGTTTGAGGTCTCTTACCTAAGGAGAAGGCTTAACAACCCTTAAAATTACGCCAAAAAGTAATGTTTTTAATGCCATGGAATCTTGTCCAATCTTTATGACTTCTCTACGGCTTTCTTCCTGCCTTCTCTTTTTTTTATAGTTGCCTGAATATTTACCTGGGTGAGTTACGTTGCCCTACTAGCATTAGCAAGATTTGATTATGTGCTTAAAAGTTGATTCGGATTTTGTATCTGTCCCATTTTTTAGTGATCAATACCCACTTGTTTTGAAATACTGTTGTTGATGTTTATGAAAAGACTTATTTATTGACAAATGGTGCTCCACTGTGTCTAAGGACTTCCAGAATGCTTCAGCCTATGTGTCTTGAATAATGTTTTTTAGACTATTAGAAAGCTCTATAGCACATTATCATTCATTAATGGAAACAGCATCCAGGTGCATTATAATAAATAAATATTGTGTTTATTGTATTTATTTGAGTCATATATCAAAATTCTGGAACCTATAATGTTACAATGCACACATGCTACTTGATCTCCGCCTACTATATTTTACCACCAGCAGTTATTGCCATGAATACTGCACCAAAAATACAAAAGAGTTGCATGAACTCTATCATACAGGAAAATTAAATATTATGTTTTCTATTTTAGAAGTGTATCTGATTTTAAGCGGCACTTAGGCACTCACTCTAAGAAATTTTTAGTAGGAAGTGTGTGTGCTGTAAAGCTTTAATAGGATGTAAAATGCTTCATTAAGCATTATCTAACATGTCTAAACCAAAATGCAGACTAAAGATGTGGTACTTTGGATGTTATTATAATTTCCCCTAGCATCATATGTAGAATTACAATCCCAAGTGATTAATTTCCACACTTAAATGTCAGCAGAAAATGAAGTTCTAAGTTTGATTTCAGAATATAAATATACTGCGGTAGTGGAGAATAATTAAGGGCTTGATGTTCTCGTGTACTTTCTTGCAGATGGTTGGAGTCCTGTTAACTGAACCATAGGCTCCACATGGGAGAATAGGTCTGCCCAGGCAGACTGTAGTGCTCATGTCTCAGGCCTTCAAATGCACTGGTGTTCAGACCTTTAGGACTGCCTTTGTCTCCATTTCATAATTCTTTGGGCATAAGGAACAGAGTTTAAAAAAAGACTGGATTTGGAGACGTGGCATTTTTCAGGCTCAAGACTGGCGAACTATCCCTGATTAAACTGGTGTTTTTCAGAAATATTTTCCAACCTTTTTGCCATTTGACTGACTCGTTGTTGGAGAAAAATGTGTGAATGGCAATACTGTCTAATAAGCAATAAAATGAGAAGAGATAATGTGCTATTCAGACTCTCAAAAACAAATCTGAAAGTTGTTTTTTTGTTTGTTTTTGTTTGTTTTTGTTTTTTCCTTGATGTTTTGTCTCAGTGCTAAGATGCTTGAAACAGGATCTAATCACATTCCCTGCATGGGTATGATCTTCAATGTTTCTGTTCAGATTTTTTAAAATCATTGATTTTAAGATTCATTAAAATCATCTACTGACAGTATCCATTTAGAACGTTTCTCAGATCTTTCCTGTACTGATAATTATTTGGCAGGGACCAGGACTTGCTACTGCAAGACTGTTGTATACTAGGGTGAGACTACTATCAACGGAAGGAGAAATTTGTTGGATTATCGGAAATCCAGAGGAAACCAGCTGTGAGGCCTGCCATTGAACACTGCTCTATGAATGCCAAACAACATCTAAAGTGTTAAAAATAGGCTTCAATCCTTAGAGCCATAGGCTTTCAAACCTCAACATTTGTTGGAATTGTCTTGGTGTGCGAAAGCTACTGATACTCTCATTTCTTGAGTACTTCCAGGAATTTAAAGTCTGAGCCTCTTGCTGTGTCATGGGTTTACGTGGCAAGGTTTTGGTGTTAGGGGGCCACAGGCGTGGCTTCTGTGAGAAGGATCTAGAAGCTGCCCCATGTTTGGCAAGGGCCCCACTGCTGGCCAGAGCTGAGCCAGTAAGTGATGTTGTTTTGCGCCTCTGTGAGAGCAGATTTAAGAAAAAAAACACAACACTGTGCCACACAGCAGCTGGGAGAGTGAGAGGAGTGAGGAACAGCCTTGTGGGTGCCAAGGTCAGTGTAGAGGAAGGGGGAGAGGTGCTCCAGGCATGGAGCAGAAGTCCCCTGCGGCCTGTGGTGAGGCCCATGGTGAAGCAGGCTGTCCCCCTGCAGCCCATGGAGTACCACGGTGGAGCAGGGTTCCACGCTGCAGCCCGTGGAGGAGCCCACGCAGGAGCAGGTGACCTGGTAGGAGCTGCTGCCCGTGGGGGACCTGTGCTGGAGCAGTCTGCTCCTGAGGGATGGACCCCATGGTATGAAGCCATGTGGGAGCAGTTCTGGAAGAGCTGCTGCCTGTGGGAAGCCCACGCCAGGTCAGTTCAGCAAGGCCTGCATCCTGTGGGAGGGACCCCACAGCACAGGGGACAAGAGGGATTGAGAAGGAGCGGTGGAGAAGCGCTATAGACTGACCATAACCCCCATTCCCCCACTCCCCTGTGCTACTCGGGGGGAGGAGGTGGAAGAGGGTGGATGGGGGGGGATAGATGCTTTTGGTTTCTTTCCTTTGTTTCTCGCTTTTCTAGCTGCTTAGGAATAGGCAATCAATCTGACTGTCTCCCTATGCTGAGTCTGTTTTGCCAGTCACAATAATTACTGTGCGTCCCTCCTGTCCTTATCTCAACCCTTGAGCCCTTTTGATTGTATTGTCTCCCTGTTCCTCTTTGAGGAGGGGGAGTGAGAGAGCGGTTGTGGTGGAGCTCGGCTGCCCACCCGAGTAAAACCACCACACTGTTTAAGGAGAATAGCAAGGCAGAATACACATACCCACACTTCAGGTGACATAGCAATCCAGGTGGCCATACTGTGACCCGTGTTGTTTATGCATGTATCTACTCCTTGCTATTTTTCCCCTAAAATACTGTTCCTTTCAGGGAAAGGATTACATACTGCTTTTTCTCTTTAATCATCAACTTGGTGATGAGCTTGAGACCTTGAGAAGCTACTTAGAGAACCAAAATTTTATATCAGACTTTGACTTAAAAGTAGGAGATGCAAAATCTACAGATCCAAAGGCAGATGCAGGGATAAAAATGTATGGAAACTGACTTTTAGATCAATAAAACTCACACATACTTTGTTGTTATTATTAAAAGTCCATGCAATGGCCAATTGTACAAATTGTCAACTGTCAGTTGTAGAAAACTGGAGAGCAGCTAAAACTGAGCCATACAAGGAAGTGAATAAGAGTAAATTAACTCAATATATGATGAAGAGTTTTGAGATACATGGTCTTAGTTGCCAGAATGATGACTACGATTGCTACTTAAAAAATGTTTAACCTGACTTAACTACTGCATGTGTGAATATTTTTGTGTGGCTAAACTTCCAAATAATAAATGCAATTACATTATATAAAATTAACTTTTTTTTTTTTTTTTTTTTTTTTTTTTTTTTTTTTTTTAAGAAATAGCTTCCTCAGAGAACTGAGTCCAATCTCTGTTAGCCAAAATATGGTCTTGAATCACGGTTCCTAACATTGGCGTGAGTGTCTGCCTGTAATGTGCTGTGGAGGTTCGCTATTAGGCTTTGTGCGTGGCAGCAAGGTCATTTGTGAACCTCATTCACTGGAAACAGGGAAATGTCAGAGAAACTATTGAAACATGTATCGTTTCTCTCTTCACACCTAGTCTCTGCTTTTCATCTGCAGTCCCTTCTCATATACTCACATTTTTCTTCCAGCACCAGTAGCAAAACAGATGGGCTCAGATGGGCTCACAGGTCATGGGGAATTTATGCTGTTTCAAACGTGTTACTGGCCACAAGATGCTTCTTTTCCTCTTGTTCAGTGAATGGGACTAGATAAAGCACTACACTTCCCTGATACAATTGCAGGTGTTTTTTGTTTTTGTTTTTGTTTTTGTTTTTTTTTCTGGCTTCATCCCTGATGAATTACTTGTATTTTGAAAATATGTTCTTAAACGTATCTCAGATTTTCCCTTGCATTTCCTTTGGTAAATCTTGATTCTTTTGGGCTACTTTTAATTTATTTAATGTTCAGTAAGGGTCTGATTTTATTTAACATGCAAGTGCAACTTACCCCCCCAGTCTTAATGGCATTGCAACCACATGTACTGCACTATACATTTATTGTAATACTCCTCTCAGCTTTCACTGTATTCATCGTGTCTAGTTTATTTCTAGTCACTATATCCACATTACCCTTTTCCTGTGGCCTGAGTGGCTTTTGAGCATATTCCGTAAGGAAGCAATCCTGTATTACTCTTATATTAATGCTTGCTTAATAGTTTTTCACACTAACATTTTCCTAGGAAATGTCTAAGTAATTGAACTCCTCAACTGGATCATTACACTGGATTCGATACAGACTTCCTTCATCTGTAAAAACGTTTCCTGATACGCTTTCTCATCCTCTCCTGAAAGTCTCTGGCAAGGTCCAAGGACTAACTTTTTCCATATCTCATTCTTCTGTTTACTTCAAACAGTCCCTGTTGTGTCATCCAAAATCCTAGTGTCATTTATTTCTGTTTATTCAGTACGCAAATTACTCCCTCCCTCATTACTTTTGTTTTACCTCACCCATCTGCAAACTTTATACCTTGGTAATTTTATCTCCCAGTTGATAGCTTGATTTAAACAAGTCTCAGTCATTCCAATGTAATCATAATTTTCCCTCAACATATGTTTCTAACACAGCAATCTTGTTACATATGTTTCTAGCATTTGTAAAACACATTCATCCTGTTCTTGGTCCTTTAGGTTCCCTTTTTTTTTTTTTTTGAATGTGTAGAAAGAAAGGGTTTCCACATTGACTTAATTTACAAATTCTGTGCCCCTTTCTCTAAGCGTTAAAGTCCTTATCTTTTTTGTCTATGTGAACTCTGGCTTCTGAGTAATACAAGAAAATTAAGACTCTTTAAATTACTTTTCTCATCTCAGTCTGAAAGTGTTTCTGTAAAGTCAATGTCTTTCGATTTTGAAGGGTCGTTAACCCTTCTCTTTAGGGAAGACACCTCAAACTTCTCTTCACAGAGGATTTTGAACCAGCATACCAGTAGTTAGCCTATAAGATCAATCCTTTGCCTCCTTTATTCAGATTGCCCTTTGAAAGTTACTTAAATGGTAGACCCACATGATTAGTAATTTCTTTGTCAAGCAGACACTCATGCTGTCAGTCCTCTCTGGGTGCCAATACCTTCAGTGTGGGCTAAAATTCCTGGAAGCTTTCTGACACCCTTTCAGTATTTTGAACTTTTGTCTGGTTGAGAATTGGAATATTGATTTACTTGTCTGGGTTGCTTATACCACGTGTCGTCGTTCCCCCCCCCCTTTTTTTTTCTTCATTGTTCTCCTTTTCTGATAGAGATAGGGTGATACAGAAGAGTTTGGATGCTTATTAATCAAAAATAAATCGAATTTTGGAAATGGAAAACAATCACTTATCTATCTGTAAATGGCAGAGAGCTGCTCTCTAGCTATCTTGCAGCTGCCCAGGGAAAGTAAAACTCTGGGCTCAGAGGGCTGAAATAATTACACCCTGTCCTGTTTTGAACCAGTCTAATCTTCACTCCAGCTGCTTCTGCCTAAACACAGGGCAGCACCTTAACTATCCAAATGGCTGATTAAATTGTAGATTTACCACTTTTCCTAATCTGTGAAAAGCGCAGTTCAAAACTATGTGTTTCTTAGTTGAATAAAGCCTGAAGAAAAAGTGATTCTTCCGTAACTCAGATTTATAACTTCGCTCTTCCTTTCCTCCTTTCTCACTTTCACTATGTCCTATTGTCAGCTGTTCCTCTCCAGTTGCCTTATTTTACAGCTATTTCTTCTCACTTCTTCTGATGTATTTACCTACAACCCATGTCTACATCTGTACACCAACCTTCTCTTGTCTAGCTAGCCGGAGACATATTTCACTGCAGTTCTGTGAGCTGCATGAGCTCTTATGATTCTGCCAGCTGATGAAGATTGACCTGCTGTCGAGGGAATGAAAAACTGGGACGTCTTTTCATTCTTCCTGTCAGTAAAACACCTGCTTCTAAGCCTTCCATTAAGAAAAATAATAATAATAAAAAATCCACCATATTATATTACAGTAAAACTACACAGTGCAGGGAGATTGATTTAGGCAATATGTGTTTATGCAGATGGGAATATACTTCGAAGTCTGAGGGTGAGGGCCTCATACTTCAAAGAGCTCTAAGGATTTATGGAACAGATGGTAAGACTGAGAGTGCCGTGTGAACCCATCAGCGTGGACACAGATCTTGGAATCTAGATGTTCGTGTTTGACACATGACTGAACACATGAACCATAAATAACACTGATCCCTGTTTGTAGGAGATGAGCCTTTGATGCGTGGAAGTGGTTCTATTTTGCTGTATCATGGGATAGCGAGCATGGGAAGCAGTGCATCACTAGTTAGTTCAGGAGTGACTGATAGATAGGGTGGACCTTGCTAGCTCTTGCGTAGTCTGTTTGCTACTTGGAGAACTCCTTTCTTTCTGCCGTGAGATATATCTTGCTCAGAAGTAAATGGAATCTAATTATTTGTGGGCTGAAATAAGAACAAATGGAGATATAGAAAGAACTATGTCTAGATCAGCAGAGCAATGAAGAAAAAGTCCAAGAGGATATGGAAAGAGGATATTTCCAGGATATGGAAATGATCCGTTATGTATCAGTACAATTTCTGAACACTTGACAAGAGATACTGTGGCTTCCCCTTCAGAAAAGAGTCTCGAGAGCCGAGTACAGGGAGACAATCACTTCCCTAGCCCTCCTGGCCACACTGCTTCTTATTCCAGCCAGGATGCTGTTGGCCTTCTTGGCCACCTGAGCACACTGCTGGCTCATATTCAGCCAACTATCCATCAATACTCCCAGGTCCTTCTCGGCCTGGCATCTTTCCAACCACTCATCTCCCAGCCTGTAGCGCTGCTTGGGGTTGTTGTGCCCCAGGTGCAGGACCCAGCACTTGGCCTTGTTGAACTTCATGCAGTTGGCCTCAGCCCATTGTTGCAGCCTATCCAGATCCTCCTGCAGAGCCTTCCTACCCTCGAGCAGATCGACACACGCACCTAACTTGGTGTCATCTACAAACTTACTGAGGGTGCACTCGATCCCCTCATTCAGATCATCGATAAAGATATTAAAGAGGACTGGCCCTAGTCCTGAGCCCTGGGAGACTCCACTAGTGACCGTCCTCCAAGTGGCTTTAACTCCAGTTAAATGTAACTGGATTACAACAGCAGGCATGCTTCTAGCCACACGTGCCTTTTTCCAGAGAGCAAGCTGAAGCACATGGCAGCCCCCAGGCTGCTGCACCCTGAGGGGCAAGGGCAGAGCAAAGCCCAGGCTGGCACAACACAAAGCGTTGGGGACGGCCATGGCTACGGAATGCTGGCCCCAAGGGCGGTTGGGCGGTTGGGCAGGCCTGTACCGGCTGCCCGTGCTGACGGGGAGGCTGCTCGGCTGCCTGCTCCTCCCGCTCAAGTGTCCGCTCCAGACACAACCTCAACCAGAGGGAGTCAGCTTCTTTTTCCTCTCTCTTCAAGCAGGATGGTGACACGATTGGGTTAGGAAGGGAGTGCCCGCTGCATGAGGATGAGGGGACAGGGACGGCCTCGGTGAGTCGCTGGAGACCCTCAGGCACAGAGGCAGGGGATGCCCATGGTTAGAGGGAAATGCTGCTCCGTTTGGTGCTTTTCCTTTCAGACAGAAACATCCCTAGCGATGAGACTGGACCATGGCACACTGCTGGCCTCTCTCGCTTTGAGAACTCAGCCAGAAAAGATGCCAACGCTCTCCAGGACAGATAAGACAGCCCCAAGCCATTCCCCACCACGGTGTCACTACGCTAAGTGGGAATATGGCACATTTAATCTACAAGGAACATCTCCTGGACATCAGGAAGATGGGAGATGGACAGCCTTGGTGTGAGGCTGGGAGAGCCTCATGCAAGGAGGAAGGAATGGCTTCCAGTGCTGAGAGGGGGTGGCTGCTCGGTTTGTCGCCTCCTCTATTACAGCTGGAGACACTGACAGTGCTGCAATGAAGCCATGGCACACTCCTGGACAGTCTCGCATTGAGAAGTCAGCTGGAAAAGGTGTCAACAGTCTCCAGGACAGGTAAGATCACCCCAACCCACACCCACCAGCCTCTAACAGCAAGCAGGAAGGTGACATGCTCGGGCCAGGAGGGCAGCGACCACTCCATGAGGATGATGGGACAGGGACAGCTTTGGACAGCCTAGGGCATGGAGGAAGGGGCTGCCTGTTTGACAGAGGGCTGCTGCTCCGTTTGGTGCTTGTTCTCTTTCAGCCAGAATCACACCGCGATTCGACCAGACCATGGCACAATCCTGGCTGCTCTCCCCTTGAGAAGTCTTCTGGGAGGAAGAGCTGCCAACGCTCTCCAGGACAGGTAAGTTTGCCCCAGTCCACACCCACCAGGGTCTAACAGCAAGGAGGACGGTGACACGATCGGATCAGGACGGGAGTGGCCGCTGTATCAGGATGACGGAACAATGACAGCCTTGGTGAGTCGCTGGAGACTGTCGGGCACAGAGGCAAGGGCAGCCTGTGGTCTCAGGAGGATGCTGCTCTGTCTCGTGGTGCTTCTCTTTCAGCCAGAAACGCACAACGATGGAACCAGACCACTGCACAAGCTTGCCGCTCTCCCCTTGAGAAGACAGCTGGGAGGAAGATCTGCCAACGCTCTCCAGGACAGGTAAGATCGCCCCAATCCACACCCAGCAGGTTCTATTTGCAAGCAGGACGGTGACACGATCTGGTTAGGACGGGAGTGACCACTCCATCAGGTTGACGGGACACTGACAGCCTCGGTGACTCACTGGAGACCCTCGGGCACAGAGGCAGGGGCTTCCCGTGCTTAGAGAGGGATGCTTCTGTGTTTGGGGCTTCTTCTATTTCAGCCAGAATCACACAGCGATGGCATAAAAACACAGCACACTCCTTGCCGCTCTCCCCTTGAGAAATCAGCTGGGATAAGAGCTGCCAACCCTCTCCAGGACAGGTAAGATCTCCCCAACCTACGCCCAGCATGCTGTAACAGCAAGCAGGATGATGACACGCTTGGGCCAGGATGGCAGTGACCTCTCCATGAGGACGACAGGACACAGACAGCCTCGGTGAGTCGCTAGATACTCTTGAGCAGAGACGCAGGGACTGCCATGGTTGCAGTGGGTTGTTGTTCTGTTTGGTGCTTTCCCACTTTCAGCCAGAAACAGCACAATCCAGAAACAGACACACACAGCGACAAGACCAGACCACGGCAAACTCCTAGCCTCTCTGGCCTCGACTGCTCAGCTGGAAGGAAAATCTGCCAACTGTCTCCAGGACAGGTAAGATTTCCTAAACCCACACCCACCAGGCTGTAACAGGAAGGAGGATGGTGACATGATCGGGCCAGGAGGGCAGTGACCGCTCCATGAGGACGATGGGACAGGGACAGCCTCGGTGAGTAACTGGAGACCCTTGGGCACAGAGGCAGAAGCTGCTCGTGTTCAGAGAGGGATGCTGCTCTGTCTCGTGGTGCTTCTCATTTAGCCAGAAATGCACAGCGATGGAACCAGACCACGGCACAATCCTGGCCACCCTCTCCTTGAGAAGACAGCTGTAAGGAAGGGCTACCAGCGCTCTCCAGGACAGGTAAGATTGCCCCAACCCACACCCACCAGGTTCTAACAGCAAGAAGGATGGTGACATGATCGGGGTAGGACGGGAGTGGTTGCTGCATCAGGACGATGGAACAATGACAACCTCGGTGAGTCACTGGAGACCCTCGGGCACAGAAGTAGGGGCAGCCTGTGCTCTCAGGGGGATGCTGCTCCATTTGGTGCTTCTCTTTTGCAGCCAGATTCACACAGCCATGGGACCAAACCACAGCACAATCCAGGCCACTCTCCCCTTGAGAAATCAGCTGGAATGAGCTGCCAATGCTCTCCAGGACAGGCAAGATTTCCCCAGGCCACACACACCAGGTTCTAACAGCAAGCAGGATGGTGACATGATTGGGGTAGGACGGGAGTGACCACTGGATCAGGATGACGGAGCAATGACAGCCTCGGTGAGTCGTGGTAGAGCCTCGGATAGAGAGGCAGGGGCTGCCCATGGTCATGGAGGGATGCTGCTCCTCTTTTTCCTTCTCTTATTAAAGCCAGACACACACAGAATTAACTCCAGACCACGGCACACTCCTGGCCTCTCTCCCCTTGAGAAGTCAGCTGGAAGGAAGAACTTGCCATGCTCTTCAGGAGAGGTAAGATCACCCCAAACCACACTCACCAAGGTCCACAGCAAACAGGAATATGATTTGATTGGTCTTTACGGCAGTGAGCACTCCAACAGGATGATGGCAGGAGTAAGACTTGGTAAGATGCTCGAGAACTTTGGGCACAGAGGCAGGGTCATCCTGTGGTCACACGGGGGGTGCTGCTCCGTTTGTTCTTTCTGATATTAAAGCAAGACAGACACACAGTGATGGGACGAGAGCACGGCACAGTCCTGGCCTCTCTCCCCTTGAGAAGTCATCTGGAAGGAACTTCCAGTGCTCTCCAGGACAGGTAAGATCGCCCCAACCTATGCCCAGCAGGCTTGAAGAGCAAGGAGGACGGTGACACACTGGGGCCAGGATGGCAGTGAGCGCTCCATGAGGACGAGAGGACACGGACAGCCTCGGTGAGACGCTAGATACTCTTGAGCAGAGAGGCAGGGACTGCCCATGGTCACAGGGAGTTGCTGCTCTGTTTGGTGTTTTTCCTCTTTCAGCTAGAAACAGCACAATCCTGGCCTCTCTGCCCTCGAGCAATCAGCTGGACGAAAGAGCTGCCAATTCTCTCCAGGACAGGTAAGATAGCCCTAATGCACACCCACCAGGTACTAACTGCAAGCAGGACAGTGAAATGATCGAGTTAGGATGGGAGTGACCGCTGCATGAGCATGATGGGACACGGTCAGCCTCGGTGAGTCGCTGGAGACCCTTGGGCACTCAGGCAAGTGCTGCCCATGGTTACAGGGGGATGCTGCTCTGTTTGGTGCTTTTCCTCTTTCAGACAGAAACATACGTAGCCATTAGACCGGACCATGGCAAACTTCTGGCCTCTCTGACCTCGAGCACTCATCTGGAGGAAGAGATGCCAACACTCTCCAGGACAGCTAAGATCGCCCTAACGCACACCCACCAAGTTCTGTTAGCACGCAGGATGGTGACATGATCAGGGTAGGATAGGAGTGGCCACTGTATCAAGATGACGGAACATTGACAGCCTCGATGAGTCGCTGGAGACCCTCGGGCACAGAAGTAGGGGTAGCCTGTGCTCTCAGGGGGATGCCACTCTGTTTTGTACTTCTCTTTTTGCAGCTAGATTCACACAGAGATGGGAGCAAACCACAGCACACTCGTGGCCACTCTCCCCTTGAGAAATCAGCTGGAAGGAAGGGCTACCAGCGCTCTCCAGGACAGGTAAGATCGCTCCAACCCTCACCCCTGATGGTGCACAGGAAGCAGGAAGCTGACAGAGTTGGGGCAGGACGGCAATGAATGCTTCATCAGGAAGTCGGGACACAGACATCCTCGGTGAGTCGCTAGATACTCTTGAGCAGAGAGGCAGGGGCTGCCCATATTCACAGAGGGATGCTTCTCCAGTTGGTGCTTCTCTTTTGCAGCCAGAATCACACAGCGATGGAAAAAAACGATGGCACAACCTGGCCGCTCCCCTCTTGAGAAGCCATGGCAGACTCCTGGACTCTCTCACATTGAGAAGTCAGCTGGAAAAGGTGTCAATGATCTCCAGGACAGGTAATTTCGCCTCAACCCAAACCCCAGCATGGTCTCTTTGCAAGCAGGACAGTGACACACTTGGGCCAGGATGGGAGGGACCACTCGGTCAGGATGGCGGGAGACGGATTGATGTGGTGAGACGCTCGAGGTTGTTGGGCACAGAGGCAGGGTCAGCCCCTGGTTACACGGGGGTGTAAGATCACCCTAAACCGCACCCACCAGCCCATAACAGCAAGCAGGAAGCTGACATGGTCGGGGTAGGACAGTAGTGTCTTCTGTATTAGGATGATGGAACAATGACAGCCTCGGTGAGTCGCTTCAGACCCTCGGGCACAGAGGTAGCGGCTGCCCGTGTTGACAGAGGGATGCTGCTCTGTTTGGTGCTTCTTCTCTTTCAGCCAAAATCACACAGAGTGTTTACCAGACCACGGCACAATCCTGGCCTCTCTCCCTTGAGAAGTCAGCTGTAAGGAAGAGCTGCCAACGCTCTCCAGGACAGGTAAGATCTCCCCAACCCAAACCCACCAAGTTCTATTAGCAAGAAGGATGGTGACATGATCGGGGTAGGACGGGAGTGACCACTGGATCAGGATGACGGAGCAATGACAGCCTCGGTGAGTCGTGGTAGAGCCTCGGATAGAGAGGCAGGGGCTGCCCATGGTCATGGAGGGATGCTGCTCCTCTTTTTCCTTCTCTTATTAAAGCCAGACACACACAGAATTAACTCCAGACCACGGCACACTCCTGGCCTCTCTCCCCTTGAGAAGTCAGCTGGAAGGAACTTCCAGCACTCTCCAGGACAGGTAAGATCACCCCAACCTATGCCCAGCAGGCTGTAAGAGCAAGGAGGATGGTGACATGATCGGGCCAGGAGGGCAATGACCACTGCATGAGGACAACGGGACATGGACATCCTCGGTGAGTAACTGGAGACCCTCGGGCACAGAGGCAGGGGCTGCCCGTGTTTCCAGAGGGATGCTGCTCCGTTTGGTGCTTCTTCTCTTTCAGCCAGAATCCAACAGCGATTGGACCAGACCAAGGCACAATCCTGGCCACTCTCCTGTTGAGCAGTCAGCTGGAATAAGAGCTGCCAACCCTCTCCAGGACAGGTAAGATCGCCCCAACCCACACCCCCGATGGTCCACAGCATGCAGGAAGCTGACAGAATGGGGGCAGGACGGCAGTGAATGCTGCATCAGGAAGACGGGCCACAGACAGGCTTGATGAGACGCTAGATGCTCTTGAGCTGAGAGGCAGGGGCTGCCCACTGTCACAGGGAGGTGCTGCTTTGTTTTGTGTTTCATCTCTTTCATCCAGACACACACAGTGACAAGACCAGACCACGGCAAACTTCTAGCCTCTCTGCCCTCGACTGTTCAGCTGGAAGGAAAATCTGCCAACGCTCTCCAGCACAGATAAGATTTCCCCAACCCACACCCACCAGGCTCTAACAGCAAGCAGGACAGTGAAACGATCGGGGTAGGATGGGCAGTGACCCCTGGATCAGGATGATGGAACACGGACAGCCTTGGTGAGTCGTGGTAGAGCCTCGGGCAGACAGACAGGGGCTGCCCGTAGTCATGGAGGGATGTTGCTCCTCTTTTTCCTTCTCTTTTAAAGCCAGACACATACTGATCTCCCCAACCTGCATCCACCACTGCTCACAGAAAGCAGGAATGTGACACCATCAGGCTAGGATGGCAGTGACCGCTCCATGGAAACGACGGAACACAGAAAGCCTCGGTGAGTTACTAGAGACCCTTGAGCACAGAGGCAGGAGCTGCTCGTGTTCACAGAGGGATGCTGCTCTGTCTTGTGGTGCTTCTCTTTTAGCAAGTAATGTACAGCAATGGGACCAGAGAATGGCACAATCCTGGCCGCGCTCCCCTTGAGAAATCAGCTGGAAGGAAGAGCTGCCAACACTCTCCAGGACACGTAGGATCGCCGAACCCACACCCACCAGGCTCTAACTGCAAGCAGGACGGTGACATGTTCGGGGTAGAATGGGAGTGACTGCTGAATCAGGATGACGGAACACGGACAGCCTCAGTGAGTCGTGGTAGAGACTCAGGCAGAGAGGCAGGGGTTGCCCGAGATCACATGGGGGTGCTCCTCCGTTTGTTTTGTCTTTTATTAAAGTCAGACACATTAGGCGATGGGACGAGACCATGGCACAGTCCTGGCCTCTGTCCCCTTGAGAAGTCAGCTGGAAGGAACTTCCAGCATTCTCCAGGACAGGTCAGACCTCATCAACCTACGCCCAGCAGGCTGTAAAAGCAAGCAGGATGGTGACACGCTCAGGCCAGGAGGACAGTGACCGCTCCATGAGGACAACGGGACACGGATAGCCTCGGTGAGTCTCTAGATACTCTTGAGCACAGAGGCAGGGGCTGCCATGGGTGCAGGGGGCTGCTGCTCCGTTTGTTGCTTTCCCACTTTCAGCCAGAAACAGCACAATCCTGGCCACTCTGTCCTCAAGCACTCAGCTGGATGGAAGAGCTGCTAACTCTCTCCAGGAAAGGTAAGACCGCCCCAGCCCACACCCACCAGCCACTAACAGCAAGCAGGACGGTGACATGTTCAGGCCAGGAGGGCAGTGACCGCTCCATGAGGATGATGGAACAGGGATGGCCTCAGTGAGTCGCTAGAGACCATCGGGCACAGAAGTAGGGGCTGCCTGTGTTCACAGAGGGATGCTGCTCTGTCTCGTGGTGCTTCTCTTTCAGCCAGAAATGCACAGCATGGAAGCAGACAACGGTATAATCCTGGATACTCTCCCCTTAAGAAGTCAGGTGTAAGGAAGAGCTCCCAATGGTCTCCAGGACAGGTAAGATCGCCCCAGCCCACACCCGCCAGGCTCTAACTGCAAGCAGGATGGTAACAGGATCAGGTCAGGATGGCAGTGACCACTGCATGAGGATGACGGGACACGGACAGCCTTGGTGAGAAGACCCTTGGGCACTCAGGGAAGCGCTGCCCATGGTTACAGGGGGATGCTGCTCCATTTGGTGCTTTTCGTCTTTCAGACAGAAACATCCCTAGCGATGAGACCGGACCATGGCACACTGCTGGCCTCTCTCGCTTTGGGAACTTAGCCAGAAAAGATGCCAATGCTCTACAGGACAGATAAGACAGCCCCAAGCCATTCCCCACCATGGTGTCACGCTTGGACCAGGAGGGCAGTGACCGCTCCATGTGGACAATGGGACAGGGACGGCCTTGGTGAGTCAGTAGAGACACTCAGGCACAGAGGCAGGGGATGCTCGTGTTCAGAGAGGAATGCTGCTCTGTCTTGTGGTGATTCTCTTTTAGCAAGAAATGCACAGCGATGGAACCAGACAATGGCACCTCCTTGCCGCTCTCCCTTGAGAAGTTAGCTGTAAGGAAGAGCTGCCAACGCTCTCCAGCACAGGCAAGATCGCCCCAACCCACACCCTTGATGGTCCACAGCAAGCAGGAAGCTGACAGTGAATGCTTGAGCAGAGTGGCAGGGACTGCCCGTGGTCACAGGGAGGTGCTGCTCCATTTGGTGCCTCTTCTCTTTCAGCCAGACACACACAGTGACGAGACAAGGCCACAGCAAACTTCTGGCCTCTCTGCCCTCGACCGCTCATCTGGGAGGAAGAGCTGCCAACGCTCTCCAGGACAGGTAAGATCGCCCCAACCCACACCCACCAGGCTCTAATTGCAAGCAGGATGGTGACAAGTTCAAGTCAGGACAGGAGTGACGGCTGGATCAGGATGAGGGGACACAGACAGCCTCAGTGAGTCGCTGGAGACCCTTGGACATTCAGGCAAGCACTGCCCATGGTTACAGGGGGATGCTGCTCCGTTTGGTGCTTTTCCTCTTTCAGACAAAAACATAGCTAGCAATGAGACCGGACCATGGCACACTGCTGGCCTCTCTCGCTTTGAGAACTCAGCCAGAAAAGATGCCAACGCTCTCCAGGACAGATAAGACAGCCCCAAGCCATTCCCCACCACGGTGTCACCACGCAAATTGGGAATATGACACATTTAAGCTACAAGGAACATCTCCTGGACATCAGGAAAATGCGAGATGGACAGTCTTGGTGTGAGGCTGGGAGAACCTCAGTGATTCGCTAGAGACCCTCAGGCACAGAAGTAGGGGCAGCCTGTGGTCTCAGGGGGATGTTGCTCTGTTTCGTGCTTTTCCGTTTGCAGCCAGATTTACACAGCGATGGGACCAAACCACAGCACACTCCTGGCCACTCTCCCCTTGAGAAATCATCTGGAAGGAAGAGCTCCCAACGCAGTCCAGGACAGGTAAGATCCCTCCAACCTACACCGCCGATGGTCCACAGCAAGCAGGAAGCTGACAGAATGGGGGCAGGAAGGCAGTGAATGCTGCATCAAGAAAACGGGACACGGACAGCCTCGGTGAGTCTCTAGATACTCTTGAGCAGAGAGGCAGGGGCTGCCCATAGTCGCAGGGAGGTGCTGCTCTGTTTGTTGCTTTTCCTCTTTCAGTCAGAAACAGCACAATCCTGACCTCTCTGCCCTCTTGCACTTAGCTCAACAGTAGAGCTGCCAATGCTCTCCAGGGCATGTACATGTAAGATCGCCCCAACCCACATCCACCAGCCTCTAACAGCAAGCAGGATGGTGACTAGATCGGGCCAGAAGGGCAGTGACCGCTCCACGAGGATGATGGGACAAGGACGGCCTTGGTGAGTCGCTGGAGACCCTCGGGCATAGAGGCAGGGGCTGCCCGTGTTGACAGAGGGATGCTGCTCTGTTTGGTGCTTCTTCTCTTTCACCCAGAATCACACGGCGATTGGACCAGACCACGGCACAATCCTGGCCGATCTCCTGTTGAGAAGTCAGCTGGAATAAGAGCTGCCAACGCTCTCTATGACAGGTAAGATTGCCCCAACCCACCCCCACCACTGTCCACAGTAAGCAAGAAGGTGACACGATCAGGCTAGGACGGGAGTGACCGTTCCATGAGGATGACGGGACACGGACAGCCTCGGTGAGTTGCTAGATACACTTGAGCAGAGAGGAAGAGGGTTTATGAACAAACCATAAATGTTTGTTCACTGTCTTTTGTATTATAAAAAACAAGGAGTTCTGTTTGAGGAGCGGGAGTTGCGAAAGCTCCCTGCTGAAGTAAGGAGCAGTATAATGCTTGGCTAGACACTATGAAAATTCCTTTGCTTAATGTAACAAAATCTTTTGTTACCCCAGATCCTCACGCTCTCCTGCTCAGATGCCTACCTCAGAGAAGTTGGGCTTATTGTGGTTAGTGCTGTTTTAGCATCTGGGTGTTTTGTTTTTCTTGTGCTGTCCTATGTGCAGATCTTCAGGGCTGTGTTGAAGATCCCCTCACAGCAGGGATGGCACAAAGCCTTTTCCACATGCCTCCCTCACCTGGCCGTGGTCTCCCTGTTCATCAGCAGTGGCACATTTGCCTACCTGAAACCTCCCTCTATGTCCTCCTCATCCCTGAATCTTTTTCTGGCAGTTCTGTACTCGGTGGTGCCTCCAGCAGTGAACCCCCTCATCTACAGCATGAGGAACCAGGAGCTGAAGGATGCAGTGTGGAAAGTGATGACTGGAGTGTGTCAGAAACAATAAATGGTCTGTTTTCTTCTACATATCACTCATAATGTAACTCATTATAGGCCCAAATGTTCGTTTTCTCTGAGTGTGCCTTGCTCTTTTATTCTTTTTTCCTTTTTTTTTTTTTTTTTTTTTTTTCCCCTTACTTATGATTGTGTCCACAAAGGCACAAAGACATAACATTTTTCCTCCCCTTCATTTCAGTATCTGCCTGCTTGAGTGACTCCAAGACTTGGTGGAAACAATGAGCCAGGCTCTCTGTATGTTTAAATAAAAGAAAGGACCCTGTAGTGACTTTCTTGCCTGAGATCCTTCCTCAGACACCTGTGGTGGAACTGCAGAGGCATTTGGCTGTGTGCAGAGGTGGAGGAGAGAAGAGTCCTGGCACAGCAGCATTACCAGGGAGCCTGAGGGTTTGGTTTGTCCTGAGCTGCTCTCTTTCACCTCCCACACTCTCCTTCAGAGCCCTTCTGTTGCTGTGAGTTCTGATTGCTCTTGTTGGTTGCTCACTGAGCAACTGTGGGGAAGTCTTTTGTCCACAGGCCAGGGTCTCTAACACAGCTCCGTACCAGCACCTCCAGCATGAAAGGGGATCTGGCACTGAGGGCAGTGCCTGAAGGCTCAGCTCTTCTCCCACATCTCATCTCATGGATATTGCAAAGGAACGGACTCAAAGGAGGCTCCTTGCTTTGCTTGTTTCTCTGTGGGCTCAGGGCGACGAGATCAGCTGATCACCAAGGATCAGCTTTTAGGCAGGAAGGGCTGATTTCAGAATTGCCAGCTGGTGTCTGGCACCCATAGAGATGGTGACTTCTCTTGCCTGTATCCACAGCATGCAATAGGTGTGAAGGTGGGCAGGTGTCTTTCTGGAGGGAAGTGGAAGTCACCAGGAGAGCCCAGGGGATTGGCAGGAACAGTGTGTGCCAGGGAGTCAACAGGGCATGGAGCCCACAGAGCATGAGCATGTCCAAGGTGGAGACACCCAGAGGTAAGATGCTAAACCTGGGATGGAACAGGCAAAGGAGAGCTCTGCAACTGCAGGGAACACAGCAAGCATAGAGAAAGCAGTCTGCTGAATTAGTTGTTAAACCTCTGGTGAAATTTCAAAGACTAGATCGAATGAATCACCCCAAAACATCTCTGACATTGGAAATGAGTTAGACTCAATGAGCTTTGTGTGTCTCTTCTACGAGGGGAAGGCGAGGAGTTGAGGTAATCTGCAGATGTCAGCAGCAGGGACAGTGCCACTGCCCTCCACTTTTCCACTTGCTGCTGTTAGGAATGTTTTAACAATTTGTGTCCATAAAGAACAGTCCTGTCTGTCTCTGGGCCCTGCACTGGCAATTTAATTCTTGAACCACAGATGCAGTGTGTCCCAGTCTCCCCCTCATTCTAGTCAATTGATCAAGTCTTCAGAAAATACTCCTCAAATTTATGAACCTGTTTGCTTTTGTTATTCCGGACTTCTATTTCTAACAGTTACAGCCTTTTTTTCCATCTTCTTCGAGATTAACTAAACACAGCTATAGGTGTGAGTGTCCCTGTGAATGGCTGGTGAAGAATGTTTTAATTACTGGTGAAGTGTCAATAAGAAAGCTATTTGTGTTTGTATGAAGTCTTTGATGTCTGGGAGTTTCAGAACAACTGATAACAACTAGTGACTGTTATGGGATACTATGCAGGCCCCTGATATCTGGCCAGGTGGCCAAGAGATTAAGAAGAAGAAAAAAAGAAGCTGAAGGACGGCTGGGAGACAAGACCTGCAGGGGATGTTCTATAAACTTGATACGGTGCCAAAGGAGTACAAAGGGGAAGGACGAGAAAAAAACTTGGAGAGGAAGACTACGAGCCTTCAGCATGAAAGACCCCTAGAGACCCCCAGAGGAGACTGATGCGCATGCTCCAGTAGGAGGGACTGGACCCCAGAAGCTAATTATAATAACCTGTATTTTTTAGAAGTAGTAATGAATATGTATTAGTCTAGGAGCATAAAAATCAGCTGCTAGATGTAACTGGTGTGTGTCCTGGTGGAGCGGAGACTCCTGGTGCACCCAGCGCTGTTTGCTTACCTCTATTCTTTCATATTCTTTTAATAAATCCTATTTTTTATTTAATCCTAATTTGAAGATTGAGCCATTTCTAACACTGCTTTGGGGCCATTCCAGCCTGGGCTGGGCTGGGCTGGGCTGGGGAGAGGACGGGGAGGTGTGGAGAGCTGGGGAGGGTCTGGGCTGTGCTGGTCTCCTGGCAAAGACAAGGAGGAGCAGCAGAGAAGGGGCTGGGCTGGGCCCTTGTTCTCTGGACACCCTGGCAGATGCTGCCCCAGGGCAATGGTCTCAGAGCAGCCCCTCACAAAGACCATTCCCAGCACTGGGCTCTTGACCCAGCTCACACAGATGGTTTGGAAGGACATGGAAGGACACCAAATGACTACATCAGGAATCCATGTTTGCCTTGTCCATATGAGACGGCCCATAGTATTGGTGCAGTGAGATGAACCTGAGTGAACACAAGTGCCAGAAACTATTCTCTAAGGCTGCTATCATGTGCAGTGGGACAGACAGAGTCTCAAGGTCCCTTCTCTTTAGAGGTATGGTCTCCTGGGAAACCAGCTAAATAAAGCAAATCAAGACAACATAACTTTCACACCAACTCCTTCTCTGTAGAGTTCTCAACGTTTTCCTAAAATTCATTTATTGATTCACTTTTCCACACAGAGATGGGCATTTCCTTCAGGATGCACTGGTGTTGCTAAATGCTACATGGGGAAACATGAGGGACTGTGCAGGGTATCCCCTGCACCCACTGCTCCTGGGGTGGGAGGACGTAGGCTGGGAAGAGACCTCCTGAGCACAACAGCTCCTTGTAGCCTTGTGGATGCTGGCTGTGAGGTCACTTCTGTCCCAGCCCCTGGCTGGCCAACAGCAGGGAGGCAGAGCCTCCGGGGTCATAAAGGCCATTAGAAAGCTGCCCCCGGCAAGATGACATTTATGGGAGGCCAGGGGAAAGCCAGGAAAATAAAGTGGCAGGTTTGGTGGAGAGAAGACTGAAGTGGCTAAGAGAAAGGAAAGATTTGGAAGAGAGAAAAGGGTTTCAGGTAAGGGTGCTGATGCTGGAAAATATTCAAGTTTGGCAATATTTCTAACTTGCAACCTTAGGACATACATGTAGTCCTACCCGAAATGCCATCCCTCACCCTGAACAAATCCACTGCTCTAATCCCCAGCATCAAATCCTACCTTGAACTCAAACTCCAAACACGTCTCCTGTTACCATTAGTCTTAACCTATTGATCACCCTAATCTCAGGCCTTTAACTTCTACTATTAAATTCACAGTTTTAATAGCAGCCCTCATCCCCGAACAAAGCAGATAATAAAACCGTAACCAAAAATCTAGCCCATACCTTAAACAGTGACTGGCTACCCAAAGCAGAACACCAAAGCCTCCCTCTAAGACTCTGACAAATCCCTAAACCTGGAAAGCAAGATCTAATCCCTAGACCCTAACCTGAAGACCTAACTCCCAAATCCCTGCACTCTGATCATGTAATCAAATCAGGTTGGCCCCAAGAGGCTGATATAGATCTGGCCAGGTCATAGGGCTCAAGAAGATGGGTGGGGATGTTCTTCTGAGGTAGGTCACCTGTGCCTCAGGATCTCAAGAGGAGGCCCATGGCTGTGCAGGTGGGTGTTGGAGTATTGTGCCTAAGGGCCTGATAGGCCGCCTTCAGGCACATGGCTGGTGTATCATAGAATGATAGAATATCCCGAGTTGGAAGGGACCCATAAGGATCATCGAGCTCAACTACTGGCACCACACAAGTCTACCCAAAAATTCAGACCATATGACTGAGAGCACTGTCCAAACCCTTCTCAAACTTCAGCAGGCTTGGTGCCGTGACTATGTCCGTGGGGAGCCTGTTCCAGTGGGCGACCACTGAAAATAATAAAATATTAAACAAAGAAAATAATTCGGCGCCTGCCCCTCCACTCTCCCTCATGAGGAAGCTGTAGACCACGATGAGGTCTCCTCTCAGCCTCCTCTTTTCCAGGCTGAACAGGCCAAGTGACCTCACATTTGCTTACCTGAAGCCCCCCTCCATGTCCTTCTCCTCTGTCCTGGTTTCAGTTAGAACAGAATTAATTTTCTTCCTAGTAGCTGGTGGAATGCTGTGTTTTGGCTTAGGATGAGAAGAGTGCTGATAACACCCCGATGTTTTAATTGTTGCAGAGCAGTGCTTATACCAAGCCAAGGACACCTCAGACTTTTGCTCTGTCCTGCCAACAGGCAGGCTGGGGGTACAGTAAGAGCTGGGAGGGGACAGACCCAGGACAGGTGACCCGAACTAGCCAAAGGGGTATTCCATACCATCTGACGTCATGCTAAACAATATATAGGGGTGGCTAGCCGGGGGGGGGGGGCCGGACTGCTCGGGGTTAAGCTGGGCATCGGTCAGCGGGTGGTGAGCAATTGCATTGTGCATCACTTGTTTGTACATATTATTAGTAGTAGTACTATTATCATCATTGTATTATTATTATTATTATTATTATTATTATTTTCCTGTCTTATTAAACTGTCTTTATCTCAACTCACGAGCTTCACTTTCCATTTCTCTCCCCCGTCCCAGAGAGGGAGGGGGGAGGGTGAGCGAACGGCTGCGTGGTGTTTAGCTGCCAGCCGGGTTAAACCACGACAGTCTTTTTGGCGCCCAACGTGGGGCTCGAACCCACGACCCTGGGATTAAGAGTCCCATGCCCGCGCCTTGGTTTTTCAAAAAGACTGTCGTGGTATCATAATACAATGATGATAATAGTACTACTACTAATAATATGTACAGACAAGTGATGCACAATGCAATTGCTCACCACCCGCTGACCGATGCCCAGCTTAACCCCGAGCAGTCCGGCCCCCCCCCCCCGGCTAGCCACCCCTATATATTGTTTAGCATGACGTCAGATGGTATGGAATACCCCTTTGGCTAGTTCGGGTCACCTGTCCTGGGTCTGTCCCCTCCCAGCTCTTACTGTACCCCCAGCCTGCCTGTTGGCAGGACAGAGCAAAAGTCTGAGGTGTCCTTGGCTTGGTATAAGCACTGCTCTGCAACAATTAAAACATCGGGGTGTTATCAGCACTCTTCTCATCCTAAGCCAAAACACAGCATTCCACCAGCTACTAGGAAGAAAATTAATTCTGTTCTAACTGAAACCAGGACATCCTCCCTCAACCTTTTTCTGGCAGTCCTGTACTCGGTGGTGCCTCCAGCAGTGAACCCCCCCATCTACAGCATGAGGAACCAGGAGCTGAAGGATGCAGTGTGGAAAGTGATGACTGGAGGTTTCTGAGCAGCAAATAACTGCATGTCCATTTCATATCACTCTTAATGTAACTCATTAAAGGCCAAGGAAGATCTTGTTGTTTTCTTTTTCTTTTTTTTTTTTTCTTTTTTTTCTTTTTGTCTTTTTTTCTTTTTTCTCTTTTCTTTACTTATGTGGTGATATATTTTAAAAAATAAAAAATCCTTTTATTTCCTCTTCCAGTTCGCTACTGAATGTCTCATGTGACTCTGAGACTTGGTATAAAAGAGGTGTATTTAATGGACAATTAAATATTGAATGTGTATTTAAATAAAAAGATGGTTCCTGCAGTGACTTGTCTTGCCTGAGATGCTTCCTCAGAGAAAGGTGGTGGCACTTGGCTGTGTGCAGAGGTTGAGGGGAAAAGAATCCTGGCACAGCATCAACGCCAGGGAGCCCCAGGGCTTGGTCTGTCCAAATCAGCTCTCCATTTCACCTCCCACACTCTCCTGTGGAGCTCTTGTGTTGCTGCAAGGACTGATTGCACTTGTTACTTGCTCATCGTGCTGCTGCGGGCAGTCCTGTGTCTACAGGCAGGGAGAGGCCAGGGGCTCTTCTCTAACACAGCTGGCTCCATACCAGCATCTCCAGTATAAAAGGGGATCTGCTCAGGGCAGTGCCTGAAAGCCCAGCTCTTCTCCCAAAGATGCTCTCATGGATATTTCAAAGGAATGGACTTGAAAGAGGTTCCTGGCTTTGCTTGTTTCTCTGTGGGCTCAGGCAGATAAGATAGGAGTGCCAGGATCATATTTTAGGCAGGAAGTTATGATTCCATTCCTGCCTGTTAGTGCCCAGCACCCATGAGATTTTGACTTCACCGGCCTGTATCCACAGCATGACAGGCTGTCTTCCTGGGAGAGTCAGGGAGGACCAGCAGAGCAGGGGCTGGGCTTGGACCTTATTCTCTGGACACCCTGGCAGATGCTGCCTCAGGACAACGGTCCAAGAGCAGCCCCTTGCAACCACCGTTCCCAGCACTGGGCCCTCGCTGCAGCTCACACAGATGGCTTCTTCCTCTGGATATGGACACTAAATGACTACATCAGGAGTCCATGTTTGCCTTGTCCATATGAGACTGCATCCCGTGTGGGTGTGGTGAGATGAACCTGAATGAGCCCAAGTGCCATAAGCTGTTCCCTAAGGGTGCCATAAATTCCAGTGGGACAGAGAGTCTAAAGTTCACTTCCATTGGAGGTACGGTCCCCTAGAATACCATCTGAATAAAGCAATCCTAGCCATCATAACTGTCACACCAACTCCTTCTCTGCAGAATTTGCCTAAAATATATGTTTTCCCAAAGTATATATTCAGTTCTTGAATCACTTTTCCACACATGGGTGGGCATTTCCTTTAGGATGCAATGGAGTTGCTAAAGGCTGCATGAGGAAACGTGAGCCTGGACATGTAGAAGACCTTCTGAAGCATGAGCTGGTTGGCAGGCAGAGTACCCGAGGGACTGTGAAGGGCATGCATCTGGTGCTCCTGGGTGGGATGGAAAGAGGCCTCCTGAGCACAACACCTCCTTGTTACCCTGTGGATGCTGGCTGTGAGTTCACTTCCGTCCCATCCCCTGTCTGGCCAACAGCAGTAAGGCAGAGCCTCTGAGGTCATAAAGGCCTTCAGGAAGCTGCCCCCAACAGGATGACACATTTGGGGAGGCCAGGGGAAAGCTGAGAAAATAAAGGTGGGAGATTTGGGGGAGACAAGAGGGACTTGGCTAACAGAAAGGAAAGATCTGGAAGAGGTGAGAGGGGATCAGGCAAGGCTGTGCTGCTGCAACACTTACTAGGAAAACATCCATGTCAAGCCCTGGCAATATTTCTAAGCAGTAACCGTAAGCCCTACCCTAACACCTAAATGCTATCCCTCTCTCTGCAAGGAATCCACTACTCTTACTCCTAACCCCAAATCTCACCTGGCGTGGGTTAGCCAAGTCCCAAATCCATAAGGCCTTACCATACACTCTTAGCTCAATTCTCACCCTATTCCTCAGCCTTTCATCCCTAGCATTGAATTCCAGCCTTAACATGATTCCTCAACAGAGCCCTGAAGAAAATGCCAACATAACATAACATAGTCTCTACACTAGACACAGACTAGAACCCAAAGCAGTAAACACAGGCCTTCCTCTAATACTCTGCCCAACCACTAACCCTGGAAGGCAAGATCTAATCCCTAAACCCTAACCTGAACACCTAAGCCCCAAATCCTGCATTCCTGTGGTCTAGTCACCTAACTGAAGCAGTTTGGCCTCATGAAGCTGAGCAGGGCTTGAGAGGTCCTACAGCAATCCCTTGGTCTTGGAGGAGGCAAGTGAGGTGACCATGGTGGATGTGGTCAGCTCACAGGACTCAAGGAGGAGATGGGTGGGGATGCTCTGCTGAGGTTAGCTGTGCCTCAGGCTCTCAGGTGGCAGCAGGAGGCCCATGGCTGTGCAGGTGGGTGTTGGGGCACATTCTCAAAGCTTGTTTGACTATTACTTGAACTCCACAGGCTGGAAATACTGCACTGAGCACTTTGGGGAGCTTTCCAGCTCAGAGCAGGTTTAGCACATGCCTTGAGCAAAGCTAGAATATCTCTGAGGAGTCCCCTTGGTCCTAGAATCACTAGCGTGTGTGTCACCCAATGTGTCCTGTCAGGAAATGCATGGGTGTGTAGAGCTGGGCCATGATAGTGTGGTCCCTGTTTCTCTGGGATGTATATGTGTGTTCGGTTTGGTACAAACACCTGGGCTTGTTTCTAACCTCCCCCCTAAACACAAGTGTGGAATAGCTCACCCCCTGCCAAAACCCTCCTTGTTTTATCTCATCCATGGAGGGAAGAGCCAAAAAAAAAAAAAATCTCTGAGCAATTTTCCCAGGGTTTTTGTCTGCTAGCAGCCCCAAAGCAACAGCAGTGTCTTGCCCTTGCCGACTCATGGGTCTGCTGGTGCTTGTCTGGGCTCTGCTTTTACCTTGCAAGTGGGAGGTTGTATTGGGCTTACATGGAAAGGGTTTTGTAGCGGGGGGGGGGGGGGCTGCAAGGGTGGTCTCTTTGAGGTGTCCATAATTTGCCCCTTGTTAGGGAAGTGCAAGTTCCACATGGCTCCAAAATGGACACACTGCTGGCCAATGCTCAGCCAATGAGTGATGCTGAGCATTTTCAAGGAAGGGGAAAAAATGACATGAAAGAATAGCTGGGAGAGAAATGTGAGAAAATGTGAGAGAAACAACCAAGGTCAGTGAAGAAAGAGGGTGTGGTGGTGCTACAGGTGCTGGAGAAGAAGTTCCCCTGTGGTGCACCATGTTGGAGCAGATCTCCATGCTGCAGCTGATGGCAGACCCCATGTGGGAGCAGGTGGATGTGGCCTGAAGGAGGCTGCAGCCCTTGGAGAGACCCCTCGGGAGAAAACTCCACATCAGAACTATGGAGAGCTCTAGGCAGCCTCTGGGGATGGGGCCTTTCTTCTGAAGACAAACTTATGTCAACTCTTTGACAGATGCTGCACTTGCAAGAACAGGACTCAGGATGGCATAGCCCTTCAGGAAGGAGCTACCTTTGGGATTCCCTCAAAGTGTGGAACTCCTGGCTGTGTCACAGCTTGAGTCACTGCACTGTGAATGCTGACCTAGGTCCCACCATTACAGATCCAACCTCATGCTTTCCCTGCAGCCACTCCTCACAGTCCTCCTGAACTACCATTGGTGCTGAAGACTCAAGCACACAGAGATAAAAGGAAGTGCAAGAATGCCACTGTTGTGCAAACTCAGGGACAATGATACATGCTAGCAAGTAACTGGAACAGGAGCTGAGCACCAGCTCATCACAAGCACCAGCTTCATGCTTAGTTGGTTTGAAAGGACTGAGCACAGGGCATTAGAAAAAAAAATAATAAAATAAAATAAAATAAAATAAAATAAAATAAAATAAAATAAAATAAAATAAAATAAAATAAAATAAAATAAAATAAAATAAAATAAAATAAAATAAAATGAGTTACATCTTCTCAGTGTGGACTCAGCAGCAGCAACTCTGCAGAATGACAACCCATCTGGCTGCTGATAGCTTGGACAAGTGTGCAGTTTGCTGCTTGAAGAACTGTCTCAAGACCATGCTCAAAGAGTCTGCGTGAAGAGAGATCAGTCCAGTTGGTGGATGTTACCGGTGGCATTTTCCAGGCCTCTGTACTGGGTCCAGTTTTGTTTACTATTTTGATAAATGATCTGACTGAGAAGAACAAGTGCACCCTCAGTATATTTGCATATGATAACATGTTAGCTGGGACAGTTGATCTTCTGGAGAATAGGAAAGCTTTGCAGAGGGATCTGGAAAGGCTGGATTGATGGACTGAGTCCAATCACATGACATTCAACAAAGTGTTGGGTCCTACCCTTGAGTTATAACAACCCCATGCAGCAGCATAGGCTTGGCGAAGAGTGGCTGGAAAGCTGCCCAGCAGAAAAGCACCTGGGAGTGTTGGTTGACAGCCAGCTGAACGTGAGCCAGTGGTGAACCCAGGAGGCCAAGAAGGCCAATGGCATCCTGGCCTGCATCAGAACCAGGGTGGACAGCAGGACCAGGGAAGTGACTGTTCCCTTTCTACATGGCACAGAAATATAGAATGTTTTGTGTTGGAAGGGACCTTAACGATCATGTAGTTCCACCACAGACCCACACACCACCTCCTAATAGGCAGGGACGTGTTCCAATAGATCATATGTGCTTACGAGGTCACTGTTGGCTGAAGATAGGCCACGAGCGGGACCATGGCAGGTGAATGTTCCTGTGATGCCAGTGGTGCCTGCATAGCTGACAGGCTGAGAGCAAGGATGGCCTGTGCTAGACGCTGTGAGGACCCTGGTGCCTGAGAAGATTGTGGGCCAGGAATAAGCACATGGCTCGTGTGGGTCTTTTGGAGCTTATGATGTCATGTCAGCGATGGCACCCCATGCTTGATTACTCCTGGAACCCACCACCAGAAACCCCAGGCACCTGTCTACTGGTGCATCACACTTGTTCATAGGTGAGCAGGTAGCAAATAGGTGTCTATGTGGTGCTCAGGTCAGTGGTGCCTGTGGAGCTGACAGACCAGCAGCAGGCCCACAGCTCTCATAAGTGCTTGTGAGGGCACTGTTGCCTGAGAAGATGACAGACAGGATGGAAACCCATGCCTGGGGAATGTACTTCTGATGCTACTCTTGGCTGAGTAGCCGATAGGGCAGGAGCAGGTGCATGGCCATATAAGTTCTTGGGAGGTCACTGGAGCCTGACTACTTCCATGGCGAGTATGCATCAGCTGCACGGATATCAGAGAATCACAGAGTCATAGAATGGTTTGGGTTGTAAGAACCCTAGTGACCATCTAGTCCACATCCCTCTGCTACAGGCAGGGACACCTTCCATTAGGCAACATGTGCTTATGAGGTCATGGTCAGTTGAGGAGTTGATAGGCCAGGAGCAGGCCCCTGGCCTATGGATGTCATTTGGATGCCAGTGGTGCCTGTGTAACTAACTGGCTGAGAGCAAACATGGCCTGTGCTAGATGCTGGGAGGACCCTGGTGCCTGAGAAGCCAGGAGGCCAGGAATAAGCACATGGCTGGTCTGGGTCTGTGGGGAGGTCACTGGTGATCAATTAGCTAATAGGTCAGGGCAAGGCCCACGGATTGTACAGGTACCTGTGAGGTCACTGGTGCCTGAGGAGCTGGCAGGGCTGGAACACGCCAAGAACTTGTGTAGGTGTTTGTGAGGTCGTTGCTGCCTGACTACAGGCCAGAAGCAGGCCCATGGCAGGTGAAGATGCTATGGCATCACCTGGAGCTGAGTTGGAGAGAATAATGAAATATCTCACGTAGGAAAGAATCAAAGATCAGTGAGTCCAACTCCAGCCACCAGACAAAAAAATAACTTATATTTATCTAAAAAACTGTAAAAACTATAAATATATAATAAAAATATTAACATACATATTTATAAAATAAACTTTATACATAATATGTACAAAATAATATAATAAAAATAAAATAATATAGTAATATAAAATAAAATAAAAATAAAAATAAAAATAAAAAAAATTATATAATACAATATAATTAATATAATAAAATATACCGTAAAATATAGCGTAATACTCTATAATATCATACTGTATGGAATATAAATATAACATAAAATAATATCATATAATACATGTATTATATATAATATATTATATAATATGCAATATAAAATAACAAATATTTAATATTAATATATGATGTGATGTAATGTAATATATCCTAATATAATATAATAATGTATATGTAAATTGTATATTTTGTATATATTTATAAAAAATATATATTCTTTTAAAAATAAATAATATGTATATATATACTTATGTGTGTTTGTATATATATATATATATATTGTCCCAACACTTCTTGGACTCTGCCAGGCTTGGAGCTGTGAGGAGGCTGGGAGGCACCGCAGGGCCATGCCTGGGCACGGGGCCAGGAGGAAACCACCGTCTTCCTGCCCGGGCGCCATGTCACGTGGGCTGCGGTTTGTGCACCTGCAGTGGCAGGCAGGCTCCAGCTCCCGACCCGCCGCGGGGAATAACGGCCCCTGGGTGACACGCTGAGAGCCAGGGAGACGCCTGAGGCTCTGGGCTGCAGCTCTGCTGCCAGGGCAGGCCCTGGACCAGCTCTGGCTGCTGCCGGGACCCCACAGGAGGCTCCCTGGGGAGGGACGGGACAGCCAGCACCCCCATAATGGGGCTCTGGCCCTGCCAAAAGGCCTTTCCCAGCTGCTGCTGCCAGCACAGAGGGGGGGTATAGCAGGGGCAGGGGCTGGTCTCTTCCCAGCCTGACACAGCCCCGCTGCAGGCACAGACCTGAGGATCCCATGGCGCAGGGATGGCTGGACAATCGCACCTTGGGCTCTTGGATGCTACAGCTTAGGAGATGCTCCGTGCTCCCACAGCAGGCTGCAAGGGGTGTCAGAGCCATCTGCCCCCACACCCAGCCCTACCCCACGATCATCTCCCACCGCAGTGACGTGAGACCCGCAGCGCAGCCGTCCCTCATATATGGTCATGAAGAGCGCTGGAGAAGTTCATTGGAGAGCTGGGCTGTGTCGGAGGGGAGATAAGTGCCGATAACGTCTAAAAAGGTGCCTGCTGCTTCGATTGGCTCCTCCTGCAGCTGGGACAGCATCTGCACAGATATATTGCCCTCCCATCATCTCCATTGCCTCGTGGGTCCCCAGGAGCTCCAGCAGCAGGGCTGTGCTGTCAGGGCAGGAGCCTCAGGATGGGAACAGAGGGACTCCTGCCCCCTTGGGTGCTGTGGCTGCTCCTCTGGGTGCATCCATGCAGAGGTAAGTGGCAGCTATTTTCTTCAACAGATTGGGGCCAGTGGGCAGCAGTGGGGTCATTGGGATCTCTCTGGGAGTGGGGTTGCTTTGCAGGCACCACTGAAATGAGAGGCAGAAGGTGCTCAGTCCCTCATCCCTGTGTTTTAATCTGTGCCTGTCTGGGTGGGAGAGGGTAATCCATTTCCACAGCTCCCATGTATTTGGCAGACCATGCTTGGCTTCATTTCTAGAAACCTTGACCTTGGGTACCCTTTTGGGACCCCTTTTTTCCCGGCACTGTCACCCTGGGTCTGGAGGACTCCCAGACAGTGAGAGTGGCCCTCAGTGATCTCCAGGGCACAGCCAATGTCTGGGATGCCCCAGAGGGCTTGTGTGCTGTTCCCTGCCCCTGGGATCTGGGTAAATACGGACTCCAGGAGGGCAGGTTGTGTCCCAGTAACAGAAGGGGACTCGGGCATCTGCACCCAGAAGTGGTAGAGAGGTGTCCTTCCTGGGGCCCTGGCTAAGCACAGGGACTGGTCTGACAGCAGGGACAGAGAAGGGACGCAGTTTGTTGGTATCCTTGTGATCAATTCAGTGCCCTGTGGGCACCCTCGAGGTCCTGGGTTGGGAATTTGGGAGGTGCCTGTGGCAAGCAATGGGCAATGGAAGCTGCTCAGGGGCAGGGGGCTGTTTGTGAGACACTGGACTGGGGAGGAGCGGGAGCCCTGTGCAGGGCTGGGGGCTGTGTGGGGGTGGGCGGGGGCAGGGGGCCACTGGGGTGGGAGGAGGTGTTGAGGGCTGTGGGGAAGTGAATGGCCCAGGGGTTTAGAGCTGGGTACCCCCAGCCAGCATAGCCCATGGGGAGTGGAGAGACACCCTCACACACTGCCCCAGGGACTGCCCGTGGGGCAGGGCTCCCACCCTGGGACCTGTGACTCTGGCTGGGCAGGAGGCACTCACAGACCCACAATGTGGGGCTCGAAGCTCTCCTGACCCTTCCTGTGTTGGTGTTTGAAGGGGCTGCGGAGATGAGGCTGGTGGATGGCGGCAGTCACTGTGCTGGGAGAGTGGAGGTGAAACACCAGGACCAGTGGGGGACCGTGTGTGATGACTCCTGGGATATGTCCGATGCTGCAGTGGTTTGTAGGCAGCTGGTCTGTGGGGTTGCTCTCAAAGCTTTTAAGGATGCACACTTTGGGCCAGGATCTGGACGCATTTGGATGGATGATGTTGAATGTAATGGCACTGAGTCTGCCCTGTCTGACTGCACCCACAGGGGATGGGGTCAAACAAACTGTAATCATGGTGAGGATGCTGGAGTGACATGTTCAGGTAAGGACTGAATTTGGTCCCTTCCTCTGGGTCCAGGAATGTTGTAAAGGACCTGTAAAGGGCTGTTGTAAAGGATCTCAGGAAGCAACAAGTGGACACCAGAACATGGCTCTGTGTGTCAAGTTGCACTCTGAGCTGGGTCTGTCACTGCTGGTGTCCCTTGTCCTTGGAGAAAGCCCAGTGGGAACACACCCAGCCTGGCCCTGAAGCTGGAGCAGCCAAGCCTGGGGAGGTGCCTGGGGCTGGGAGAGGAAAGCCCCCACCCTCCAGCTCCACCAGTCTCCAGCAGCCTCAGGGAAGGGCATGCAATGGCCCAGGACTTATGGGTTGTACTCCCAGCAGACAAGAGAACCTCGGCCAAAACAAGGGGGCTGTTCAGAGGGCAGGAGCACTGGGCTTGAGCAGAGGAGCAGGGTGCCAAATGGCACCTTGTTCCTGTCCAAGGGTCACCCGATGAGAGCCAGTCCTTGGAGACACAGCCCCTTCAGGTAGTGCTGACCTGAGGCCCAGCCTCTCCTGCCTGCCCTGTGCCCCAGGGGCTGTGCCAGCACCTGCTGTCTCTCCTCTCTGCCTGCCCTCACACCAGGAGCTCGTGTCAGCCCAGGGCTGCTCTCTGCCTGCTCTCCTGCCCTCTGCTCAGCTGGTGGCTGGGCACGTGCCTGTCCACACCACACTTTGTCCCTGCCTGAGGACCCCCGTTTTCCTGCTCCCCAGATGTGCCCCATGTAACAGCATCTTCCCAAGAGCCCTAGAAGCCCCAGGGACCAGGAAGCTTCTCTGGCAACTCCAAGGGGTTCCTCAACCTCACCTGAGCCTGGTGGGGCAGAGCCAGCTGCAGAAGCCCCCAGTGCCTGGGCCCATTTCCCTGGGCCCACGTGCTGTGGCTGCTGCAGTGCTGGGTCTGGGGCCGGGCAGCCCAGGGGCTCCGGGCAGCAGCAGTTTGTCTGAGCGGTGCCTGTGGCTGGGGGCTGGGAGAGAGGGCAGCCCATGGGTGCTGGGCTGGATTCTGAGAATCAGCAGGGGGTCCCAAACCTCTTTGTGCCATCAGCACACCCTGAGAGCTGCTGGGCTGGCCGTGGGGCTCTGAATCTGGCCACCTCAGGGATGAGGTGGGAGGTGGGCACGGAAGTGCCAGAGGGCTCTGGGAACTCACAGGTCTCCTTGGTTGCTCCAGGATTTGTCCGGCTGGTCGGAGGGGACAGCCCCTGCTCAGGAAGTGTGGAGGTCTACAACAGGGACCAGTGGAAAGCTGTCTGTCACTCCCACTTTGGTGCCAAAGCTGCCGAGGTGGTGTGCAGGGAGCTGCAGTGTGGCACAGCCCTGTCTGTCCATGGGGCAGCTCAGCTGGGAGAAGGGGCCGGTCCTGTCTGGGACAGAGAGCTGCAGTGTGTGGGGAATGAATCCACCATCCTCTTCTGCCCCTGGGGGGCCCCCAAGGACAAGGCCTGCACCCAAAGCAATGGCACTCATGTCACCTGCACATGTAAGGACTTGGGGTGGGATGGTGCCCACGGGGGCTGTGGTGGGGGCAGGAGAGCAGGGTGGGCACTGGGCTGTGCTGGGTGGGGGACAGGTGGGGTGAGGTGGTGGTCTGCAGCCCTAAAATGAGAGTGCTGCAGGAGGAGAAAGGCACACTGTCCCTTTGGCCTCTCCTGCAGATCCTGTGGGAACAAGAACACAAATGTGGCCTCTCTCACCCTCCTTTGTCCTTGAGTACACAGGGTTCAGGCTGGTGAACGGCAGCACAGCTTGTGAGGGCAGGGTGGAGGTCGATGTGCTGGGGATGTGGGGGACCCTGTGTGCCTCCCGCTGGGACCTCTCAGACGCCCACGTTCTCTGTCGGCACCTCGGCTGTGGCTTTGCTGAGTCCATTCCTGGAGGAGGGCATTTTGGGAGAGGAACCGGCCCCGTCTGGAGAGACTCGTTCCACTGTGACGGGACTGAAGCCCACCTGGGGCAGTGCCCGGTGACTGCCCTGGGGGCCTCGCTGTGCTCCCAGGAGAACGCTGCTGCTGTCATTTGCTCAGGTGAGTGCTGGGCAGTGCTGCAAAGGCCATTTGCCCGTGGTGTGTGACATGGCCACCCAAAGCTTTGCACCCCATGGCAGCACCAGGCTGAATTTCTGCTCTCACCAGGCCCGGCTCACCACATATGTCTGTACGGTTGGTGGGTGGAGGGAGCCGGTGCGACGGGCGCGTGGATGTCTTCCAGCACGGGACGTGGGGCAGAGTCCTGGATGAGCAGTGGGACATGCAGGAGGCCAGCGTGGTGTGCCGGCAGCTGCAGTGCGGAGAGGCAGAGGCAGCCTACACCCCCGTGAGGGCCGAGCGAGGGCCAGGACCTGTGGGGCTGCGTGGGGTGCGGTGTGCAGGGCACAAGGCTGACCTGAGCCTCTGCAACACCTCCCTGCCTGAGAGCCACCCAGCAATAGGGATTGCGGAGGACGTGGGGGTCGTGTGCCGGGGGTGAGTGGTGCTGCACGTCCCCCAGGTGTGGGGCTGGGAGGGCAGCCAGTCCCTGAGGGTCAGGGTTCTCCCCACTGCAGGGAGCCGGTAGGTCCGGCTGGTGGACGGGGCCGGGCGCTGTGCCGGGAGAGTGGAGATCTACTACCAGGGGCGCTGGGGCACCGTCTGCGACGACGCCTGGGACCTGGCCGACGCCGCCGTCGTTTGCCGCCAGCTGGGCTGCGGAGGGGCCCTGGAGGCAGCCGGCTCTGCTCGGTTTGGGGAGGGCTCCGGGCAGATCTGGCTGGATGGCGTCAACTGCTCCGGGGCTGAAGCTGCTCTCTGGGACTGCCCTGCCAAGGCCTGGGGGCAGCACGACTGCAGGCACAAGGAGGACGCGGGAGTCATCTGCTCAGGTCTGTGCTGGGAGTGGGGCTGGGAGCTGGGGCCAGTGAGGCTGGGGTAAGGGTAGAGCCAGTTAGAGCCAAGGCCATCAGTGACTGACATCCAAGGACGTCCCTGGGGCCTTTCCTCCTTCCAGAGTTCATGGCCCTGAGGCTGGAGAACAGCGATGGCTGCTCCAGGCGCCTGCAGGTTTTCTACAACAGGACGTGGGGCAGCGTTTGCTCCAACTCCATGACCACCGAGATGGTGTCACTGGTGTGCAAGGAGCTGGGCTGCGGGAATGAAGGGGACCGGGAAATATTCTTAAATTATGCCAAGCTGTCTGGCACCGCATGGCTGGATCACGTGGAGTGTGGGAAGAGCAACAGCTCCTTCTGGCAGTGTCCCTCTCATCCCTGGAATCCGCAGTCGTGTGATGACCTCCGAGAAGAGACCCACATCACCTGCAATGGTAAATCTGAGCCATCAAGGCACCAGGTCCTGTTCCCCACTGGGCATGGTGAAATGCAGAGAAGGAACCCAGAGGGGCTTTGACTTCCTGCATTAGACCCTGTTGCTACTGGTACACAAAGGTGACTTCAGCTCACAGAGCCACCCATGTCCACCAGTAGCAGTCAACAGCTGGGCTGCCAGCAGCTCCCTGGGGGATGCAGAGGCAACTCCAGGCAAGGGCTCAGAGGAGACCATGCAGGGCTTTCAGGAGTCCCCCCTCCAAGGACAGCCTCTTGCTGCTCTATGAATCAGGGACCCTGTGGGGCTGAGCACTTGGGACCCCCTGCAGAACCGTGCGTGTCCCCTGAATGAACAGGGTGCTGCTGCTGCCCTGACCCAGGCAGCATGGGGACGTGTGAGCAGAGGTCAGCTCTGCTCTCTTCTGCACAACCCCTAGAGCAGCCCTTTTCAGCCCAACTTCTCTTTCCTTTGGGACATGGACAGAAAGGCCGCAGGTGGCTGCATGCCCCAACTCCACCAGGTGCACAGGTAGGGAGCTGCCCCTGCGCGTGCCCCCCTCACCTGGCAGGGCTGTCCCAGCTGTCCTGGTGCCATGGGACATTGCTGCCTCCTCAGACAGGGAGAAGATCCGCACTGTGGCAGGCTGCTCGGGCAGAGTGGAGATCTGGCACCGCGGCACCTGGGGGACGCTGTGTGACAATGCCTGGGACATGCGGGATGCCGAGGTGGCGTGCAGGCAGCTGGGCTGTGGCCCCGCGGTCTATGCCCTGGGCCAGGCTGCTGCTGGAGAGGGGACGGGCCCCATGTGGCTGATGGAGTGCAGGGGGACGGAGCTGTCTCTGCAGGACTGCTGGGCCCAGCCAGGGGACAGCGGTGCCTGCCAGCATAAGGCAGATGCGGCTGTGCATTGCTCAGGTGAGCAGTGGGGCTGGGAGACATGGCTGGGGGCTTGGCAAGGAGCTGTCTTGGGCATCTGCTCTTCTGGATCCTGGCATGGCCCCGCTGCTGGCCTGAGCAAGGGTGTTCCTGCAGGGTGGGGGGCTGGTGTTGGGTGGGGAGCAGCCTCTGTGGGGCTGGATGTGCTAGCACATCCCCTGGGCTGCCTGCACTGTCCTGTGAGCAGCCCAGAGCAGTGGTGCTGGGCCCTGTCCCTGCCACCCTGCCCAGCCCTAAAGGGACACATTCACATGGCTAATTTTGGGGTCATTTGCCAGAGAGGCTGCCTGGTGCCACAGCCCCAGCCTCTCAGCCCAGCCCTCCTTCTGCTCCCCTGCAGCTGCACCCAGGACAGCAACATTCCCCCCACAAGCAGGTAAGCTGTTCTTCCCCAGGGGCTGGGTCTGTCCATGTTCACGCTGTGACCCATAGCCAAGGGAAGGGGCTCCCTGTTGGGCTGTGAGACTCCCAGAAAACCAAAGCAGCTGGGAGAAGTCTGTGATGTACCCAGAAGGGTGGGACCTGCCCCATCACCCAGCCCTGTCCCCCCCAGCCTCTGCTGCCTTGTGTGGTCAGGAGTGACATGTCCTGCCTCCAACCTCTCCCTTGTCTGATGCTGCCCCTGCCATGTTCCTGCCCATGCAGATCCCCCATGGAGCCGTCCGACCACCAGCAGTGAGAGACTCTCAATGCCTGTTGTCATCTGCATCATCCTGGGGGCCCTCCTCTGCCTGCTCCTGGCCCTCCTGGCTGGGCAGGTGCAAAGCGCCAGGGCTCAGCATAAAGGTGGGTCCTTCCCCAGTGGTGCTGGGGGGAGATGCCTCCTGGCAGGGCTGGGGGTGCTGGGGGTGTTGGTGTTCTGGGGCACAGAAACAGAGCCGTGTGCTGCCTCCTGCCCCATGTGCTGCCCCACTGACTGACAGACCATGGGGCACCAACATCAAGGGGTGGAGAGAGTCCAGAGCCTGAGGCATCAGTTCTGGGGTGAGAAGAGAAATGTGAGAGCTGGGCTGGGTGAGAAAGGGAGGATGCACTGCTGGCAGTGCTCTGGGCAGGTCTGGCAGGAGGAGCATGGGGCAGTGGAGTCCATCACCGTGGTGTCAGCCACCCCCCAGCAGAGCACGGGCTGTGCTATTGATGTGTGGGGCAGAGATAGAGCAGCTCCATGGGAAGAGGAAATGATGGTATTGGTGCAGGGTCTGCATTGGGACACGACCAAGGGAAAAAAGGGGCACAAGGGCTGTCTCCAGAGGGATGGTGCGAGGCTGACTATGTCCCAGACCATCTCCATGGGGATGCTGCCCTCCCTGGGGATGTGGCCTCAGTGCCAACACAACACAGTGGGGCTGTACTGTGGGGACAGCCCTGTGCTGGCCTAGGGAATGGGGCTGAGGGAACCCAGTGGGGTCCTGTCCCTCTCTGCCTATCCCCAGACCTGCCCTGCCTCTGTCCCCAGGCTCTGGGAGAGCTGGGGAGCCCTTCCCTGAGGCCGTGTATGAGGAGATCGCTTACAGCCTGGCGTGGGAGAAGCAGGTGAGGTTCAGTCTCTCAGGTGGGTGTATGTATCTGGAGGAGCACTTTCTCCCTGCCCCAGACCAGGGCTGTGCCCTGCGGTTCCTGCCCATGGTCCCCAATATCGCTGGGCTGTGGGGATTTTGGGAGAGCATCCAGGTGCTGGCCCCCACAGAGGAGCTTCCTCCACACCAGCTCTGCTCATTCCAGAGGGGACAGCCCCTCTCTGCTTGTCCCTGCACCTTATTGAGAGACAAGTGCTAAGCAAAGGGCTGTCCCAGGGCAGCTCTGGGAACCTCTCTGGAAGTGCCTTGTCCCAAGGGAACTGGTCTCTCACCCAGCTCTGTGGGTGCCCATCCCCAGCAGTGCTGACCACCAGTCAGGGCAGCAGGGCTCATCCCACAGCACCCACTGCAGCTCTCTGCAGCCTCCTTTTCAGAGGGGTCCCTGACCCAGCTGCAGCCCTACCCCAGCCACATGAGGAGGAGGATGATCTGGGGCCATACCCAGGGATAAGAGGTGTGGAGGGGAGGAAGGGCTCCATTTCTCCTCCCTGCAGACAGACCAGATGGACAGCAGTGCCACCGAGTGTTATCATCAGAGCTGGAAGCATGAAGGCTCTGCTGTGACCCTGACACCAGCAGCATGTCAGCCCTGTGTCCCCACACACCCTCCCATCCTCTGCTCTGCAGAACATCTCTTCTCATTGCCACCACCTTCCCTCTCCTTTCAGATGTCCCTGTCCTGCCCGGAGGTTACCCAGCAGATGGCTATGATGATGCTGGGGAGGTTTCTGACCCTGGGGAGGATCCTGTCCCTGGGCAGGGGGAATGGGAAGTGCCCAGGACACCAGAGGAAGGAGATGGGCGCAGGGATGCAGTCACAGGTGAGAGGGCAATGCAGCACTGCCACTTCCTAGGTGCCAACCCCAGGCCTAGGAGAATCCATGGCATATTGAAAGCCTGACCTTCTCCACATGGAGAACCTGTCCTGGGATATTTTGTGGGGGCTGGGAGAATGGGCCAAATGTCTCAGGCTGGTGAGGACGAGGAAGGTGATAAACAGCCCCAAGGGGCACCCCACAGACCCAACCACAACAGCCTGCCTTGATGCTTACAGGGGGAAGCCTGCGCTCCCGGAGAAGTGCTGGGGACCCTGGAGCTGAGGGAGACACCTCGTCACCTTTCCTGGGGAGCACGGGCTATGACGATGTTGAAGAGGTGTCTCTGGCATGTCCCCATGAGGACACCCAGGATGTGACACCAGAGCCTCCTGCACAAGAGTTCCAGAGCCCCAGGCCAGCAGAGCCCAGCCCTGCTGAGCAGCTGGGTGCAGCTGGGAGGGAGGAGAGCTCAGTGCCACTGGGAGAGCCGTGAGTGCCAGGAAATGGTCTTCCTTTTCCAGCAGTCAGCAGACGCACATGGGTATTTGCCCTCTTGGTATTCCCCTGTTTTTATGCTGTGTGTTGGTATTTCCTCATATTAAAACCCTCTGGGGGCTTTGCCCCAGATCCAGTGCTTCCCTGCCCATGTATCTGGGCATCTTCCTGAGGCTAATCAAGGGGAGCAGAGCTGAGAAACACAGCAATCGGGGAGGGTCTCGTCATAGGGTCAGCAGGATCAGTGTCTGGCTGTGGTGCTGACAGAGCCCCTGGTCCCTGGACACTATTCCTACTGACAGAGACATTTCTGTCCTGCCAGCCACAGGCAGTTTCCAGGCAAAGTGGATCTCTGTGAAGCCCCGTGAGGCACTCACTTGCAGTGCCCACCCTCTGCTGCCTTGGGCCCCCATAGAGCCCAAGGATGCCTGCCCAGCACCCACGGGCAGGGATACCTCTCTTGCAGGAGTTGAATAAGTAGAAAGGTGGGACCCTTGGGCAGAGCTTGGAACCCAGACAGCCCTCCCAGCTCCTGCTGGTGGATCCCCACAGCCTTCCAGCTCTTTCCCAGTAGGCTTCTCTGCTGCAGGCTGGGAGGTGCTTTTGGTAGTGGGATGGTGGGCTGGAACACCTATTGGAGCATCTATTTAATCCGTTTGGGTCAGTTGTCCTGGCTGTGTGCCATGGCATTGTCCTGCATACCCCCAACCTACATGTTGTGGGGACAGTATGAGAGATGGAGAACCCATTGGTATGGTTCAGCAGTAAGTGAAACACTGCTCTGTTAACAACACTGCTTTGGTCTCAAATGCAAAACTCAGCTCCAGAGTTTAGGGATTGTATTTTACCTTCCAAGTTTAGGAACTGGGCAAGGTCTTAAAGGGAGGCTTGTGAGTTCTGCTTTGGGTAGACAGTCAGTGTTTAGGGTATAAGCTAGATTTTTGGTTAGGGTTTTATTATGTACCTTGTTACGGGATGATATCTGGCAATATAATTCAAGGAATTAAGACCTAGGGATTAGCAAGAGCAATATGTTAAGACTAAAGGTAAAAAGTAATTTGTTTGGGGTTTGACTTCAAGGTAGGAAATGAGGTTGGGGTTTAGAGTAATGGATTCCTTTCAGGGTGAGGGAGAGCATTTAGTACTAGGTTAGCACTAGGTTTTCAGGTTGCTGGTTAGAAATTTTGCCAAGGCCCAACATGAATGCTTTCCCAGTGAGTGTTGCAGAAGCATCAGCCTTACCTGAACCCCTATCACCTCTTTGAAATCTTTCCTTTCTCTTAGCCAAGTCCCTCTTCTCTCACCAAGGTCTTGCACCTTTACTCTCCTGGATTTCCCTTGGTCTCCCATACGTGTCACCCTCTTGGGGGCAGCTTTCTGAAGGTCTTTGTGACCTCAGAGGCTCTGCCTCCTTGCTGTTGGCCAGCCAGCTGCTGGGACACAAGTGACCTCACAGCCAGCATCCACAGGGCTACAAGGAGCTGTTGTGATCAGGAGGCCTCTTTCCAGGTCCCCCAGGAGCAGTGGGTGCAGGGGATGCCCTGCACAATCCTTTGGGTACTCTGTCTGCCAACCAGCTCATGCTTCAGAAGACCTCGCACAAATCCAGACTCACATTTCCCCATGTAGCCTTTGCAAGTCCAGAGCATGCTGAAGGAAATGGCCACCTCTCTGTAGGAAAGTGATTCAAGAACTGACTATATATTTTAGAAAAATGTTGAGAACTCTTCAGAGGAGTTGCTGTGAAAGTCATGATGACTAGCATTGGTCATATTCATATGCAGTGAACAAAGGCCCAGCCCAGACTGCTCTGTGGTTCCCCTCTCTCTCCCAGGAGGCCAGCCCAGCCCACTCCCTCCCCAGCTCTCCCCAACCCAGCCCAGCAGAGAAGTCCTGTGGAGGAATGGTTAAGTGAAGTAGGTCATGTGAATGTTGAGCAACTAGGAGGTCGCGAGCTAAAAAAGTATCGAACGCAGCTCATATGAGTCTGAGAAAGTACGTAACGTCTGGGAGCTAATCAGGCACAAGGACACGATATCCATTGGAGGTTTGGGAAAGTACTAACTGTGTTATTTCAGTTGATGGGAGTGAGAAACTAGCTGATAAAATAGAGAAATGCACTAACCAATCATGAGCTTAGCTTTTGCAATATGTATGAGCTAATTATATTGAATTAGATAAAAGACGACTGAGCTATCCAATAAATCGAAGTTCACTGATCACTCATATTGAGCGTCTGTGTCTTCCTTCCGTCGACAACAAATGTCCTCGCAACAAATGGCGCCCGAACAGGGACCGATCTGAACGGGAACAGGGACTCCGCTGGAGTTGAACCTGCGAGCCACGGTTGGACGGAATATGGGAACCGGTCCTGCAACGCAGCTCAGGAGGTGAAAAGGATTATAAATTGCTGAATCCACGCACCCGAGGTCTGAAAGGTGAAAGGAAAACTTGGAACCCCTGCACCCGCAGCTCGGAAAGGGAGTCCTCGCACCCGGGATGAGCCTATAGAGGGTCCCGCCGGAAAGCGCCGCCGAGGTCTTTGCAAAGGCTGCAACGGTACCGACGTATATAAAGGTATGGAGAGACAAGCGGCGTATGATTTGCTCAAATGCTTTTTAGAAAAGCGTAGCACGCAGCTTATAGACTGCAAAAAGGATTTACCAGGATTATTAGCATATGGAGTAGCGCAGGGTTGTTTTATCAATCCTGATACAGTTTTTGAACAAACAGAGTGGCGTAAATTTGGGGACAAATTGTTTGATGAAGTTATTGATGAAAATAAGGCTGCTGAAAAGTTATTGAAGCCTTGGAGAGCAGTCACTAACGCCTTAGTTATACATCAGGCTGAGCAGAGAGTCGCTGCTGCCGTTACAGAGCAACTGGGATTACCGGGAAGTGCTGGAGCTGGGGATTGCCCACTGCTGCCTTCAGTGAGAACGATAACGCTGCCTCAGGGGGCTACAGGGCAATGGGAGCCTCCCCCCCCCTCATTCACTGCCACGAGCAGCGCTGCACTCGGAGTTCCGCGGAATCGAACGGCAGCCGACCCTCACCGTGTGGCGAGTCGGCACAGAGCAGAGGGACGGACATCAGGACCCTGCAGCCTGTCTGATGGAAGCAGCAGCAGCTGTGCTGCTTCTCTCTGGCATTCTTTTTAAAAGAGGTTTACCTTGCAATGCAAAAGGGATACTAACTGGAGTGTTAATAATTGTATGTGTTATTCTTAAATGTCCAGGTATTTTGTGTTGAAAGTATTTGTGTAAGGGTAAGGTTTTAAAACAAAGTGTTGCAAGTCACTTCAGGAGGAACACAATGAGAGACAATACTTGTTTGTTTGGTTATGATTCTAAATTATATTGGCCGCACGTATTGTTTGCTTATCATTCTAAATTATATTCTTGTGGTATGATTGAGGTTGTGGTATGATTGAGAGTGAGATGTGCCAGAGGCCTCTGAGTGTACAATTGTGCTCTGGGTGTGCAAGTGTGCTCTGGGTGTGCAAGTGTGCTCTGAGTGTGCAAGTGTGCTCTGGGTGTGCAAGTGTGCTGTGTACTGTGTTAGTGAGAGCCCATTTATTGCCATAGTACAGGCTGAAATCATAGGAAATTAGTACTGGTCGAGCAAAATCATGTTTCACAAGTATGGAGTCATTGTGTGAAGTAGCCACTTGGAGAAACTTAAGGGAACGTACTGTTTAAAACTTTTTGATCATAATGAGTCAATTCACAAATCCATTACTTTCTTGAAGGAGCACATGAGAAAGAGTCAATATGGTATCAATCCTTTCAATCAATGGTTCACTGATTTGTTTGAAACAATGCATAGATGGTTACTGGGATTAATCAAAGAGGGATTAAAGATTTTGTTCGCTGTGGTGTCAATCATCATTGCATGTAGTATTGTGATAAATGTGGTTAAAGGGTTACTTGCAAAAATGTTATAGAGATTTTGAAGTGGTGCCGGAAACAGGTACCCAGTGGATCACTGCAAAGCGGACTGAAGCAGCTTTAGAATCTGCACATGCCGAAGACAACCATGAAGAGGTTCCTGATAATTATTCTGACAATGACGTGGGCTGTGACACCTCAAGGACTATCAAGAACAGCCTTCGATCACCATCAAGTGATTAGGTTTAAGTGTGTTACTATTAAGTTGTGTTACTTACTATTAATTGTGTTACCATTAAGTGCTTACAGTAATTGTAGTGTTATTAGGGTTAAGTTGTATAGTTGTGTTATGTTATGTATTTGACATCTGATGTAAAACCAAGTACTGCCTGTACTAAAAGAAAAACGGGAGTAGAAACTGTGGTATGGGAATGGATAGCTCCCCCATTGCAACCCCGAAGAACAATTCAAGAAAAAATTGACACATTATCAGAATTAGTAAAGAAAGGAAGAAATCGGATACTACAAATAGACGGGGTTCCTCCGAATACGATCTGGTTACCCATGAAGCCAAGCGATTTGGAATGGTATATACAAAACTCTGAAGAATTACAAGCTGCACTACTACAGGATGGCGCCACAATAGTGGCAAAGACATTACTATCAGCTACATTGTCATGGATGGAAAGCCAAGGATGGATAACCCAGCCCAAGCGGTCGGTTGCTCCATTGGCGGATGCAGTAACTGTTTTTACGGACGCTGGGAAGCGCTCCAAGTCTGCTGCAATAACATGGAAAGACGAACAAGGCTGGCAACATCAAATATTAAAGGGCCAGGACGACTCATTACAGACATTAGAGCTCTATGCAGTTGTATGGGCTTTTATAAAATGGAAAGATGCCCCTTTAAATGTAGTATCTGATTCTCTGTATGTAGTAGGCATAGCTAATCGCATAGAGGACTCTGCCTTAAGAGATGTAAAAAATGAACGCCTTGCAGAACTATTAACTAGCTTACAGCTTGCTATAGCGCAGAGAAGCAAATCCTATGCAGTGATACATATACGAAGTCACCAATGGGTGGAAGGACTGGGAGAAGGCAATGCTTGGGCAGATAAATTAGTTGCCGCTCCAGCCACTGAAGCGCCATTATCTCCCTTCTGTAGAGCTCGGGAGGCTCATGCTATTTTTCACCAGAATGCTAAGGGACTTGCGCGGGCTTACAAACTGTCTAGAGCTGATGCGCAAGCGATAGTAAAAGCTTGCCCAACGTGTAGTAATTATAACTCAGGGGTGGGACTCGGAGTCGGGGTAAACCCGAGAGGGCTTAAAGCCAACGAAGTGTGGCAAATGGATGTCACTCATGTTCCAGCATTTGGACGATTGAAATATCTGCATGTAACAATAGACACTTATAGTCACATGATCTGGGCTACACCGCAGCCCGGGGAAAAAGTCCGGGATGTACGACGTCATCTTGCCAGTTGTTTTGCAGTAATGGGAGTACCACAGACTATAAAGACTGATAATGGTCCAGCCTATGTTAGTGGGCCACTTAAGCGATTCTTGGAGCTATGGGACATTAAACATATTACTGGTATTCCACATTCACCAACTGGTCAGGCTATTGTGGAAAGAGCTAATGGAACAGTTAAACAATACTTAGAAAGGTTTAAAGACATTATTGATATTAGAGAAAGGGTGGGCAAGACTCTATTTGTTCTCAATCATTTGTGTGTTTTTGGGGAGAATGAAGAACCACCTGCAGCACGTCATTACACCAAGTCTGAAAATGATAATAAAAGTGCTATGAGAGTATTGTACAGAGATATGAAAACAGGACAATGGTCGGGGCCTGCTGATGTGATTTATGTGGGACGAGGTTATGTATGTGTCTCTTCCCCTACAGGTCCGACCTGGGTGCCTAGTCGATGTGTAAAGCCAGCCATCGAAGAAAAGCCAACTAAAGAGGATTACAAAGACCATGGCTGAATTAACAGAACAAGGGACTTTGATTATGTTATCAGTTATAATAATGGCTGGACATGGTAATGCCATCTTAGGGAAAATTGACCCTCAGCGGAATATATGGGTCACCTGGGCTAATGAAACCGGACAGAGTTCATTTTGTCTGTCTCTCGCTTCTGCATCTGATCCTTTTAGAACATGCTTGTTTGGGGTCCCAATAGGGGATCCAAAGGAACTGAGTGAAATGTTAGCACCATATTCTGCCAGTATTACTCTACTCAGTAGATCCCTTTCTGCAAACGTCTCGGATGGAGTAGTTGCTGCCCTGCAAGCTCTTAATAACTCACTGCCATGGGACCCTCAAGAACTGGATCTCCTGGGGTGTGTGGTAGTAGGAAATAGCAGTAGTAACTGGACACAAACATGCTTTGTACTCAATGAAGGGAAACAAAATAAAACACGCTGGACCAACATAACATTGAGGACCTTTGGATTTGAGGCCAATGGACATTACTGTGGATGGAACAACACCGGTAACATTAGTGTACCACTTGGGGCGTATGGAATAGGTGACACCAATTCGACCTGTTTTCAAAGTCAGGCCAAAGCTTTGCCACCTGGCATGTTTTTAATCTGTGGGGACCGTGCATGGCAAGGAATACCAGCCAGTGCTTTTGGAGGTCCATGTTACCTAGGACGACTCACACTTTTCGCTCCAGATTTGCACTCGTGGCAGAACTCGACAGGGAGCAGAAGAATTAAACGAGAACTAAAAACTTTGGGTTCTGACTGTAATGATGGTGTAGAATTGTGGGGTCCAGCAGGAAGATTCTTTGCTTCTTTGGTGCCTGGTGTGGGAACTGCACATGCTTTGACTAACATTAATAAACTTGCTTGTTGGGCTGTTAAACAATCAAACGTAACAACACAAGTTCTTTCTGAAATGTCGCAAGATATGGAGAGCATAAGACATGCTGTATTACAAAATAGGGCTGCTATTGATTTTTTGTTACTAGCGCAAGGACATGGATGTGAAGATGTAGAAGGAATGTGTTGCTTTAATCTCTCTGATCATGGTCAATCAATTCACAATCAATTGAAATGGCTAAGGGATCATACACAAAAAATTACGATACAGAATGATTGGTTTGATGATTGGCTTAAATCTATCTTTGGAAATGTGGAAGGATGGGTTTTTTACTTAATCAAAGAGGGACTTCGCTTTTTGCTTATAATTATGTTGATTATAATTGCTGCGCGGGTAGTCTTTAACTGCTTATCTAGGAAGCTTGAACAACTCACTGAAAAGGCATTTGTAGCCCAAATTAAAAACGGGGGAATTGTGGAGGAATGGTTAAGTGAAGTAGGTCATGTGAATGTTGAGCAACTAGGAGGTCGCGAGCTAAAAAAGTATCGAACGCAGCTCATATGAGTCTGAGAAAGTACGTAACATCTGGGAGCTAATCAGGCACAAGGACACGATATCCGTTGGAGGTTTGGGAAAGTACTAACTGTGTTATTTCAGTTGATGGGAGTGAGAAACTAGCTGATAAAATAGAGAAATGCACTAACCAATCATGAGCTTAGCTTTTGCAATATGTATGAGCTAATTATATTGAATTAGATAAAAGACGACTGAGCTATCCAATAAATCGAAGTTCACTGATCACTCATATTGAGCGTCTGTGTCTTCCTTCCGTCGACAACAAATGTCCTCGCAACAAAGTCCAGGCTGGGCTGGCCCCAAAGCTGCAAATGAAGCAGGGGAGGTCACTGGCAGTGTCTCTGCTGCTGCAATCTGCACGAGAAAAACCCTACCGATCCACCTTCCCAGACAGCCTGCACTCCCCCCTGGACCAGTGCCACTTCCCAGCACAGCACAGCACCACACTGCTGGCCCTGGGGTTCCTCAGGCAGCACCACTGTACACACACAGCACCCTACTCTGCTCCCAGGACACCCCATATCCCACAAAGACTTGCCCTAGCCCAGCATGATTGGGCTGGCCTGAGCAGCCATTCCTACAGCCCCTGCCCATACTGCCCACAGCCCCCCAGCTGGCGGTGCTGCCCTGCAGAGCGAAGGGGACTGTGGTGTGTGGGGCTGTGAGGCACTCTGCAGGGCCGTGCTGGTCAGGCTGTGAAGGCAGAGCTAACTGGTGTGGGGGGCACTGCCACTGACTGCCTCCCACACAAGTGGTTCTTTGTCCATGGAGGGTGCGCACAGATAGCCCGCCTTCTTCAGAGTCAGAGACTCGAATAAATTCATTGAAGGGACCCACAAGCATTATCAAGTCCAACTCATTTCCAATGTGAGGAGAAGTTTTGGGGTGATTCACTCGATCCAGACTATGAAATTTCACTGGTTGAATAATTAATAATTTTCCCAGTCCCTTTCCCATTGCCTTGTGTTGCAGGGCTCTCCTTTGTCTGTGGAACACAAATAATGATCATATTTCTCTCTGGACATCTGTATCATCTTATCATCATTAGTAGACATCTTATCATCAGTAAAACAAAGTAAGAGTAAAAATAAAAGGAAAACAAAATGAAAACTGTATCTCGGTCTGTAACGAGTCGCATTATCAGTGATATGCAGAGGACAGTAACTATATTGCTTCTGAAAAACACCCAGACATCACTTTCCACACAGCATCCTTCAGCACCTGATTCCTCATGCTGTAGATGAGGGGGTTCACTGCTGGAATCAACTCTGAGTACAGAACTGCCAGTAAAATATTCGGGGATGATGAGGACATGGATGGGGGTCTCAAGTAGGCAAATGTGCCAGTGCTGATGTACAGGGACACTATGGCAAGGTGAGGAAGGCAAGTGGAAAAGGCTTTGTGCCGTCCAGGCTCAGAGGATATCCTCAGCACAGCCCTGAAGATCTGCACGTAGGAGTAAAGAATGAAGAGAAAACACACTAAAAGTGAACATGCAGTAAAAACAATAATCCCAACTTCTCTGAGGTAGGCATCTGAGCAGGAGAGCTTGAGGATCTGGGGAATTTCACAGAAGAACTGGTTCACAGCATTGCCTTGGCAGAATGGTAGCGAAAATGTATTGGCAGTGTGCAGCACAGCATTGAGAAACCCACTACCCCAGGCAGCTGCTGCCATGTTGACACAGGTTTTACCACATATGATGGTCCTGTAGTGCAGGGGTTTGCAGATGGCAACATAGCGGTCATAGGCCATGACGGTGAGAAGAGAAAACTCTGCTGGAATAAAGACAGCAAACATAAAGACCTGGGCAGCACATCCCGGTAAGGAGATGGTATTGGTGTCCCAGAGGGAGTTGGCCATGGCTTTGGGGACAGTGGTGGAGATGGAGCCCAGGTCAAGGAGGGCGAGGTTGAGGAGGAAGAAGTACATGGGGGTGTGGAGGTGGTGGTTGCAGGTTACAGCAGTGAGGATGAGGCCTTTGCCCAGGAGGGCAGCCAGGTAGATGCCCAGGAAGAGCACAAAGTGCAGGAGCTGCAGCTCGCGAGTGTCTACAAATGGCAGGAGAAGGAACTCTGTGGGGAAGCTGCTGTTGGACATTTGTTGCATCTGGGCATGGTTGCCTGTCCATGGAGGAATAGACAGTGACATGTTAGAGTGACTTTTCTGAGCAAAAACTAAACCTTATTTCAAAAAAAACATCCTTAACAAGGCTGTATCCTCACTGCATCTTCATCTGAAGAAGACCTGCTCCTGCCTGGAGCTCTGCATCTGTCTGCCTAAGGGTGCCACAGAGACCATGCAGATCCTCTTTAGACTCAGCAAGAGTTAGTACTGCCAAACAGTATATAGTAAAGAGCACCAGGAATGGATCTCAGACATCTGCTGGCCAGAGGCATCTCCCTCCTTACAAGTGCTGAGAGGGAGTTCCAACAATCCCACAAAAAACAAGGAAGGTTGTGTTGGTGCTCTCTGTAAGCTAAAGAGTGTGGAGTGAAATTGTGAGGCTCCTCAGACCTAGAGGTCCCTTTCAGTATAATGCTCTATTAGTTTCAGTCCCTTGTATAATCCTGACAACAGCATTATCATCCCCCTGACTGCCCTCCAAAGCAGGAAGTTGAAAGCAGAGACCTCAGAGAGTGCCTTTCCTTCAGGTATGGCAGGTGTTGTTCTTCCCTTTCAAGAATTCAAAAATACTCTAGATTAAGCTCCCATGGTAATTACAGGAGATAGAGTGGTGAGTAGTTCAAATCATAGAATCATAGAATATCTCAAGTTGGAAGGGACCCACAAGGATCACATCCAACTCCTGGCACCACATGGGTCTACCTAAAATTTTAGACCATGTGACTGAGTGCACAGTCCAAATGCTTTTTAAACTCTGACAGGCTTGGTGCACTGACTACTCCCCTGGGGAACTAGTGAGGTGTCCAACCACTGTTCTGTACTTGTATGCTGCTCACCTGGGATCCTCACTAAAAGTCTTTTATTCTTCTTCCTCACACCCCTTGGGATGTGGGACCCCACAATTTCAAGACAGTGACTGCCAGGGCTGACACGGATCATCACATCCCTGACCAGCTCTTTCTGGCATGCAGGTATCATATCCAGGTTTGTGTTTACTCTGTTGGCCCACCTGGCAGCTGGACCTAGAAACTATTTCAAGACGCTCTAGAAAGTACCCGTACTGTTTCCACAGAGCTCTGTTCCCCTTCTGGAAAATGGCAGGAATGATAAAAAGCCCTCAGGGAGACCCACACTCATACATCCAGAGACTTCTTTGGGGTGCTTAACAATGACTATGTCCACTTGGTCGCCCTGGCTGCAGGTTCTTTTTCTCCCACCATGCTATCCCTTCTCTGCCCCCTTCTCTGATTGGCACCTACAAGGGCTCACAGAACTTTTCACAATGTCACATAAAGGAGCTCCATATATCCAAGCAGCTTCAATGAGGAAATCTAACTCTGGATCATTCCAGCCTGTCTGTCCTGAAGTCTGCATCCACCCACTGAAGGATCCCATAGCTGCATGTCCTGTCCCACCATGCCTTGGCAGTGACTCCATGGATGTCAGAAATCACAGGCTGCAGCTTGTTCTGATCTGTGCTCCTGGCTGAGGGTGTCGCTACATCTTTGGGCTGTCACATCTCAGCTGTTGGACGATGCCAAACTCTGCCTGCTGTCTGCAATGACAACGAGAAACAGAGCTGGGATGAGCAGCTCTAGCAAGAAATGGGTTTGCTTTCGGTCTATGTCTGCATCCCCTGTGGGCCATTGGTGGAGGTTATGCAGCTCTCCAAGAATCTCAAGGTACTGCTGAGAGGCACACTCTGAAAATGGTTGGTCTGTTCCTTGACAGATACATAAAAGGATAAGTAAAGGATGGAGGAGAGAGAAAGGAGTTTGAGAGCACAGGCACATGAGTGGAGTGTCCTACATCTACTAAAGGGGCCTTACTGAGACATCTTGATAGATTGGAATGGTGGTCAGTCACCTACCATTTAAAATTTAACAAGAACTAATGCCAGATGCTGCATATCAGACAGTGTATTCCTGGACATACATATAGATTGGGGGATAAGTGGATGGAACATAACCCTGCAGAAAGAGATCTGGGGGCTGTGGTTCATGGTAAGCTCAGGATGAGTTAACAATGTTCCCTGCAGTGACCATGGTCGAGTTGATCCTGCAGGAGGGCAGCATAGCTGACAAATAGCAAGCTCACAACTCTGGTCTTTGGGAGAGCAGTCTTTGGCCTCTTCAATATCTGCTCGGAAGAACACTGTGGGATAAGATCCTGGAGAAAAGAGCAGTCCAACAAAGATTGTTAATATTCCAGGATAACCTCCTACAACATCGATAACAGTACATCCCAGGAAAGATGAAATCAGGCAAAAATGGCAAGAGGCCTGCATGGATGAACCAGGAGATCCAGGCCAAACTCCAACCCAGAAAAGAAGCATAGCAACACTGGAACAGATAACATGAGAGGAATACAGAGGCCTTGTGTGGGCATGTAGGGATGAATATCGGAAAGCTAAAACTTGACTCTAATGGAATTTGTCCACAGATGTCTACGGCAATAAGAAGGGCTTCTGGAAGTACATAGGTGACAAAAGAAAGGTTCTGGAATATGTGGATCCACTGCTGAATGAGGCCCAGGATCTGTTGACAAAGGACAGGGAAAAGACAAGAGGTGCTGAGTTCCTTCTTCACCTCAATCAGTACAGGCAAGGCTGCCCTTTGAGAATCCCAGGTCACAAAGAAAGGGGAAAGTCTAGGGCAAGGAAGATGTACACTTGGTGGGAGTGGGTCAGGTCAGGGCATACTAGACCAAATGGGATACACAAGTCTATGGGAGCTGATGGGATTCACCCATGAGAGCAGAGGGAGCTGGCTGATGTCCTTGCAAGGTCACTCTCTTGGTCATCTGGGATCAGTCCTGCTGACCAGGAGAATCACCCCAAGACTGGAGGAAGGCATATGTACTTCCTAGCTGCAAGAAGGGCAAGGATGAGAGCCCAGGGAAGTACAGGGTGTTCAGGCTCCACTCCATCCCTGTGAAGACGATGGAGCAGTTCATCCTGGAACCCATTTCCAGGCTCAGGAAAGACAAGAAAATCATCTGGAGCAGCTGGGACATCTTCATATAGGGGAGGCCACGCTTGACCAATTTGGACATGAAATGTCCATGCTGAAATGACTGACCTGGCAGAAGAAGGCTGAGCAGTGGTTATAGATCTCCTCTGACTTCAGTAAGGTTTTGTAGTGGACTAACCTGGAAGTAGCTAAGCACCACACAGCAGCTAGTTTGGTCCCCCCACCCAGTGGGTCTAAAAGTGAGAAAGCTTGTGGGCTGAGATAAAGAGAGTTTAATAAGTAAAGCAAGAGCTCTGAACACGTGCAAAGTAAAATGAAAATAAAATAAAATAATGAAATGAAATGAAATGAAATAAAGTAAAATAAAATAAAATAAAATAAAATAAAATAAAATAAAATAAAATACATGTAATAAAAAGAACTCGTTATTCTCTACTTGTCATTGACGAGCAGAAGTTCAGCCATTTGCAGGAAAACCATGTTTCATCAAGTGTAACCATTAGTTGCAAAGGAGGATGTAATATTTCTCAATATTCCTCACACCATGAATAAAAGAAAAATACAGACTTTTTTAGTGTTTCTTCAATAGCTCAATAAATGCCTATCTTTTTATTTCTGTCTCAGCTCAGCATAATAGACACATCAACTTAGTAGAGCAGGTCCAGAGCAAGGCTACAAAATCTTTCAGAGGGCTGGAGCAGGTCTGTTATGTAGAGAGGCTGGGACAACTGGGGTTTGTCAAGATGGAAAAGAGAAGGCTCCAGGGAGACCTTACAGCAACCTTCCATTACCTAATACGGGCCTACAGAAAAGCTGGGGAGGGACATTTTATCAGGGAATGTAGTGACAGGACAAGAGGTAATGGCTATAAAACTAAAAGAGAAAAGTTTTAGATTAGATATTAGACATTCACTTACTGATGAACCACGTAAGCACAGCATCAAGGGTTTCTGTTTCTCATACTGCCCCCCATGACATGTGGGTTGAGAGCGTGCAAGATATTGTGATGGGACACAGTCAGAAAAGCTAACGCAAAGAGATCAAATTGCTGTTCCCCACCATTCAGCCCCCCCCTGCAGCCCACTACCCCACTACCAAAAGCATGCCATGGACAGCAAACATACCTTCTGTAAAGAGAGGCTGAGAGAGTTAGGATTGCCTAGTATCGAGAAGACAAGAATCCATGAGAAATTATTGTAGGTTTCTAGTACATAAAGAGGACCTGCCCATGTGTGTAGTGATGAAGTGAAGGGAAGCAGAATGAGCAGAGCGGAGAAGAGAAGAGAAGAGAAGAGAAGAGAAGAGAAGAGAAGAGAAGAGAAGAGAAGAGAAGAGAAGAGAAGAGAAGAGAAGAGAAGAGAAGAGAAGAGAAGAGAAGAGAAGAGAAGAGAAGAGAAGAGAAGAGAAGAGAAGAGAAGAGAAGAGAAGAGAAGAGAAGAGAAGAGAAGAGAAGAGAAGAGAAGAGAAGAGAAGAGCTAGGGATCAGGTAGGTATAAACTTCTATTCTGAACTGGACTGCTGGTGAACAAGGTGCCCAAACTCCATTTTACACTGTCAGACACACTGTCATTCAGGTGAGAGGGCTGTTAAATGAGGTGCCTCATTCTTCATTCAGCACATGGAATAGTAATTTCTGTGCAGGAGGAGTGGGTTTTCCTCAGAGAAGTCTACCTTACTTGTCACTTTTATCTTCTCCTAGTGCAGACCTGCATGTCCTGAGGCAGCAAATGTCCAACAGCACCTTCCCCAATGAGTTCCTCCTGCTGGCATTCGCAGACACACGTGAGCTGCAGCTCCTGCATTTTAGGCTCTTCCTGGGCATCTACCTGGCTGCCCTCCTGGGCAACGGCCTCATCCTCACCGCTGTAGCCTGCAACCACCACCTCCACACCCCCATGTACTTCTTCCTCCTCAACCTCGCCCTCATCGACCTGGGCTCGATCTCTACCACTGTCCCCTAAGCCATGGCCAATTCCCTGTGGGACACCACGGCCATTTCCTACACAGGTTGTGCTACCCAAACCTTTCTGTTAGTCTTTTTCATCTCAGCAGAATGTTATCTTCTCACCATCATGTCCTATGACCGCTATGTTGCCATCTGCAAACCCCTGCACTACCGGACAATAATGGACAGCAGAACTTGTGTCAACACGGCAGCAGCTGCCTGGGGCAGTGGTGTTCTCAACACTGTCCTGCACACTGCCAATACCTTTTCCCTCCCCCTCTGCCAAGGCAATGCCCTGGACCAGTTCTTCTGTGAAATTTCCATAGATCATCAAGCTCTCCTGCTCAGATGCATACCTCACAGAAGTTGGGCTTGTTGTGTTTAGTGTTGTATTAGCATTTGGATGTTTTGTTTTCCTTGTGCTGTCCTATGTGCAGATCTTCAGGGCTGTCCTGAGGATTGCCCCAGAGCATGGCCAGCACAAAGCCTTTTCCACTTGCCTCCCTCACCTGGCCTTGGTCTCACTGTTTCTCAGCACTGTCTTTTTTGCCTACCTGAAGCCCCCCTCCATGTCCTCCTCATCCCTGAATCTTTTGCTGGCAGTTCTGTACTCAGTGGTGCCTCCAGCAGTGAACCCCCTCATCTATAGCATGAGGAACCAGGAGCTGAAGGATGCCGTGTGGAACCTCATGACTGTTCTTCAGAAGTGATAAATTATCTGTCTTCCTTCTCATATCACTCATAATAAAACTCATTACAGGTGAGATGTATTTTTAATTTTTTTCTCATTTTGCTTTTCATTTCTTGAGGTAATATTGTCCAAAAAGACATTATTTTTTCATCTTCTTCCATGTAAACACTCACCTGTCTTGAATGACTGAGATGTGGTGGAAACAAGGTTTATTTAAAGTGTGTTTGAGATATATTTAAATAAAAGGAAGGACCTGCAGTGACTTGCTTGTCTGAGATCCTTCCTCAGACACCTGTGGTGGAGCTGCAGGGGCACTTGGCTCTGTGCAGAGAGTCCTGGCACAGGAGCACTGCCAGGGAGCCCCAGGGCTTGGTCTTTCCTGTCCACAGGCAGGGTCAGGCCAGGGGCATGTCTCTAACACAGCTGGCTCTGTACCAGCATTTCCAGCATAAAAGGGCATCTGCTTGGGGCAGTGCCTGAAGGCTCAGCTCTTCTCCCAAAGCTGCTGTCATGGATATTGCAAAGGAACGGAATTGAAGGAGGCTCCTTGCTTTGTTTGATTCCTTGTGGGCTTATGAGGATGAGATCAGCTGATCACCCAGGGTCAGCTTTTAGGCAGGGAGGACTGATTCTGGTGTTGCCTGCGTGGATATGGTGACTCTACCAGCCTGTGTCCACAGCATGCAGTAGGTGTGAAGGCAGGCAGGCATCTTTCTAGAGGGAAGTGGAAGCTGCCAGAAGAGCCCAGGGAATCATCAGGGACAGTGTGTGTCAAGGAATCAGCAGGGCATGGAGCCCACAGAGCATGAGCGTTTCCAAGGTAGAGCCACCCAGAGATATTATGCAAGATCTGGGATGGAACAGGCAAAGGAGAGCTCTGTAACTCCAGGGAACACAGAAGGCATAGGAAAAGCAGTCTGGTGCGTTATTTATTACACCTCTGGTAAAATTTCATAGACTGGATCTACTAAACCACACGAAAACATCCCTTGACATTGGAAATGATTTGGACTTGGTGATCCTTGTGGGTTCCTTCCACAAGAGGAAGATGAAGTGGTGAGGTAATTTGCAGATGGCAGCAGCAGAGGCACTGCCACAGACCTCCACTTCTCCATTTGATGCTTTGGGGTCTGATGTGTCTGAAGCTGATGAGTTTGGTTGTGTGGGAGACCTTCTGATGCCTAAGCTAGTTGGCAGGCAGAGTACCTGAGGTGCACTGGAGTACCCGCTGGTGCTCCTGGGTGGGCTGGGAAGAGGCCTCCTGAGCACAACAGCTCCTTGTAGCCCTTGTGGATGCTGGCTGTGAGGTCATTTGTGTCCCAGCCCCTGCCTGGCCAACAGCAGGGAGGCAGAGCCTCTGAGGTCATAAAGGCCCTCAGAAAGCTGACCCCAACAGGGTGACACAACTGGGGAGGCCAGGGGAAAGCTGGGTGAATAAAGGTGGGAGATCTGGGGGGAGAGAAGAAGGGTTTGGCTAAGAGAAAGGAAAGATTTTGAAGAGGTAAAAGGGGTTCAGGTAAGGCTGATGCTTATGCGACACTCACTGGGAAAATATTCATGTTATGTCCTGGTAATTTTTCTAACTAGTAACCCGGAAATCTAGTGCTACCCTAAATGCTTTCTCTCACCCTGAAAGGCATCCACTGCTCTAATCCTGAAACTCAAATCCTACCTTGAAGTCAAACCCCAGACACATTACCCATGCAACAGCACAAATTTTCCCCTATTTGTGAAGCATTTCTGAAGAACAATTTGAGTTCTCTGCTGTCATATCTTACATAATACCACCTCCGTAGGTATGTGAGCTCCACAAGTACATGTCTCCAGAGGTTTATGCTCTTGCTGGATTGTGTTAGGCTGTGTGATAAGAAGCACATCTGCACACAAAGTGAAGGCCCTGGCTAGTAATGGCAGGAAGAGTAATTCAGCTCATGCCCTGTCCTGTCTGGTTGTAGACCCATCACAGGAGAGTCCACAGCTCAACAAGAGCCCATCTGCATGAGCCCAGAAGAGCACAGAGCACACTGCCAAGTGGGAATCCAAGTCACAGGCTCGTGAGGAAACAAGATCTTGTCCCGGCTCCTTCCAGGGTTACCATGGAAGGGCTGTCAGCCCAGTGTCCAGGCAGGAAACACTTCAAGATGAATCAATGGCAGCAGCTCTCCACATCACCATTTGGACTAAGGGGATTACTGCCAAGGGCTGTAGGCCACCTAATGGTTGTACACAGAGGTAAGTGCAGCAGCTGGACTAGAATCAGGGCATCAGAGTGGCCATGCAGTCAGCAGGAGAGATGGCAGTGTGTGGACTCAGTGGACTTATGTATGTGAGTGTGTGTGAGATTGGGGTGGTGTGTGCCAGCAGCTACAGTGGGGCTGCAGCCATAGGGGCTCATACGTCCAAGTGCCTTCAACTGCACAGACTGGGAGCCAGGAACTTGTCCTGGGCAGGCTGAGTATTTGATCCCGGCTGCTGGCAGATCTACCTTGCGCACACAAACATGCACGTGTGCACACTACCACTTTGTATTTCCCACTGTCAGGCCTCCTTCCTGCTCTGCCAGAGAGGGAATCAGGATAAGACTTCTACTGCTGTTTGTGGTTGTGTGAATGCTGAGTGTGCCTGCCTGCATTCACCTGTGTCCTGCCATGTATTGATGCCTATGTGTTGTGTATGTGGACTTGCGTGTGAGCCTCCCAGGAGTGCATGCTCTGCCCATCTCAGCTTGGACTGAGGGGCAGAGAGCTGCAGCAGCCTCAGCTCCCTCGGGCTGCTGAAGAGGGCTCTCTGTTGAATAGAGTTGTGCGCCTGCTGGGCAAAAAACCATCTCTGTATATGACATAGATATGGCAAGGCTGAAAGGAATGGAAAGGCAAAGGGGGTTGTGGTTGATAGCAAGCAGAATATGAGCCAGCAGTGTGCCCTGACAGCCAGGAGGGCCAACTATATCCTGGGGTGCATCAAGCATGGCATTGCTAGTCAGTCAAGGGAAGTGATTGTCCCACTCTACTCTGCACTGGTGTGGCCTCACCTCGAGTACTATGTGCAGTTCTAAGCACCACAGTACAAAAAGGACGTGAAACTGTTGGTGGATGGATCCTTGCGTGTCCCTTCCAACTTGGGATATTCTATGATTTTCTGATTCCAGGCCATCAAATCCACACAGTGCAATAAACGTGATTGTCCCTTCCCTCCATCTGGCTGGAAGCAGGGTCCCTCGAGCCCTATTCATAGTAGTTGTCAGTGTGTCTCAGGGACTGTAGTGGAAACAGGAGCAGCTGTTTTCTTAGAAGGCCCCCCTTTGGCCATTGTTTTTCCTTACAACTCACATACCCATGCCTCTAGGGTCAAGGCAGATTTCCCATCCCATTTTCTCATGTTCTCTCCATGGTCATGCAGGTAAAACCATGGGGTGGCACATGGTGTGTACCCACCATATCCCCTTTCCTGAGAAGAGCAGAGGCCAATGACAAGCTTGACACGAGCCGACAGTGTGTGCTTCCATGCCAGAAGGCCATCCGCATCCTGGACTGCATCAAAAGAGGACTGGCTATCAGGTCGAGGGAGGTGATTGTCCCCCTCTACTCCGCTCTTGTGAGGCTCCACTTGGAATACTGTGTCCAGGTCTGGGGCCCCCAGCAGAAGAAGAATGTTGAGGTGTTAGCAGGTCCAGAGGAGGGTCATGAAGTTGATCAGAGGGCTGCAGCACCTCTTTTACAAAGAAAGGCTGAGAGAGCTTGGGCTGTTCTGTCTACAGGAGAGAAGGCTCTGGGGGGACCTCACTGTGGCCTTTCAGTACTTAAAGGGGGCTCATACAAAAATGGAGAGAGACTCTTTGCTCAATCAGATAATGACAGGATGAGAGGGGAAAGTTTTCAAACTAAAAGAGGGGAGATTTAGATTACAGGTTAGGATGAAATTCTTCACTCAGAGGGTAGTGAGGCACTAGAATAAGTTGCCCAGAAAGGTTGTGGATGCCCTGTTCCTGGAGGTGTTCAAGACCAGGCTGGCTGAGGCACTGGGTAACCTGATCTAGTGGGTGGCATCCTTGCCCCCGGCAGGGGGCTTGGAACTGGATGATCTTTAAGGTCTCTTCCTCACCAAGACATTCTTTGACTCTATCTTTCTATGATCCAAATACCTCTTGAACACTGACAGTCATGGGACATCAACCAGGTAACTAGAAAGCCCATTCCAGTGTTTGACCACCCTCACAGTACAGAATATTTTCCTAATGTCCAGTCTGAACAGCCCCTGGTGCAGCTTTGTGCCTTTCCCACAGTTCCTGCCATTGGTTACCAGGGAGAAGAGACCGGCACCCCACTTCTCCACTCTCCACTTCTCCTCCTAAGGAATTAATTGACAGCAATGAGGTCACCCTTCAGCCTTCTTTTCTCCAGACTACCCAACAGTCCACAGGCTGTCTTCATAGGACATGCCCTTTTACCAGCATTTCCCCTTTTCCCTTGGTTTCCCATCTAAAAAGTTCCTAATCACATAACCTCCCTGGAGCAAACATTTTCTCTGTCCCATGCTCTCACCAGTCAGTGTGACTGACCAGGTCTGGTTCCCTTTACTGCCTCCTTTATCACTTGTCAGTCAGGTTTGTGTCCCTGGACGCATTGTGCTTTCTCCCCAGGAAGTAGCCAAGCACCACACACACACAGCCAGTCTCTCCTTCCCCCTGCTTAAGAGAACAGGGGGAGATAAACAGGCTATGGGGAGAGACTCTTTATCAGGGAGTGTAGCAGTAAGACAAGGGGCAACAATTAAAAATAATAAAAAGAAGTGAGTCACTGGAACAGGTTGCTCAGAGAAGTGGTGGATGCCTCATCCTCCCCTAGCAGTGTTCAACATCAGGGTGGATGGGACCTTGAGCAAAGAGGTCTAGTGGCAAGAACACTTGCCCGTGGCAGGGGGATTGGAACTAGACGGTCTTGAAGGTCCCCCCAGACCCAAAGAGTTCTATGATATGGTGATCCTGCAGGCCAGAAATTGGTTGTGTAGCTTATGTACACAGAGGGAGTTCAGTTTCTATGAAAAAAATCATCTCCCTGAGTATCAACAAGTCCTTGGATGAGATGGGACGCAGCCTGCCTCTCACTTTGTGGTTGTCCGGTCTCACAATGGAAGAAGAAAATATAATTCTCATGCCAAACGCTTATTTTCAATTAGGAGAAAAGATAACACTGGGAGTAAATGTCTATCCCCAGCTCAAAGAAGAAAATCAGTGATTGCTTCAGCCTGTTTCAAGGGGGAGCTCATCAAGGGGGAAGAGCTCCCTCTGCAGCTAAGTTGGGCTGGGCTCCTGGGCCCAAGGGGAGCTCCTGGCAAGAGGGCAGCACTGCAGAGAGACAGCTCTGCCCAGGAGCAGCTCCTCTGCACAGCACAGCAGGGCTGGGGGCACTGCCTGCAGGGGACAAGGGCGGCTGAGAGAAGGGAGGGAGATGTTAAAGGCAGTGTGGAGGGAGGATGCTGAGAGCTCACTGCGGAAGAAATCTTCACAGCTCTAATGTGGTAAGTGTGTGAGGACAGGCAGGTGCAGTATCCTAGAGGGTTTTTCTATAGCTGCCACTTCCCATGGCTGATAGACCATGTCACAGGGGCTGTGCTGGCTTCTCTAGTAAAGAGGACAGGGATGTTCCCTGGATTACTGATTACCCGCCTAAGCTGTCAGAAGGACAGGACGTGAGGGTTCCTTCTCACAGGGCTGGCCACAGGCTTTGTAGCCAGGGGTGCAGGCAGGGGTGTCCAGGGCTGTGGTGCAGAGCAGGGTCCCTGCTGTGCCCCAGGGGCTGTATGTCATGGCAGGGACTCTGCCACCTGCCAGGCTCAACACTCAGCCTGCCTGGGGAGCTGCCCAGGGTGTTGCGGGGAGAAGCTGCGTGTAGAAGGAGCCCCACAGAAGGGCAGGGCATGGCAGGGTCCTGCTGGTGCCCAGGGACTGGTGCCTGGTGCAGGCTGCTCGCAGCTCTACAGCACACCCAGGGCATCCTTGGGGGAGATTCTTGACAGGAAAGACCAAAGCCTGCACTACCTCAATGACTCTGTCTTGAGAGTCTCTGTTTTCATTTTCCTGCTGTGAAAGACCATAATGTCAATGATAATGGATAAGTTTCTGGTGGTCGTTAATGTACAGTGTAGGAAAGTACTGACCCTTCCAGAGTCCACAGACAATTAACCAGGTCTCTGTGGCACACATGCAATGAAACCCAGATCTCCAAACAGGAGAATGCATTCTTCACAGAGAAGGGGCAGTATATTATGTTGCATAGGTTCTGTAAAATAAGGTTTAGGTTTTGTTCTCTAACTTCCCACTCTATTTTCCTCCATGAACAGGAAAACATGACAAGAGGAAGCAAATGTCAAACTGCAGTTTCCCCACTGAATTCCTCCTCCTGCCATTCACAGACACACGTGAGCTGCAGCTCCTGCACTTCGCACTCTTCCTGGGCATTTACCTGGCTGCCCTCCTGGGCAACGGCCTCATCCTCACTGCCATAGCCTGCGACCACCACCTCTACACCCCCATGTACTTCTTCCTTCTCAACCTCGCCCTCATTGACCTGGGCTCGATCTCTACCACTCTCCCCAAATCCATGGTCAATTCCCTGTGGGACACCAGGGGCATTTCCTATGTCGGTTGTGCTACCCAAGCCTTTCTGTTAGTCTTCTTCATTTCAGCAGAGTTTTCTCTTCTTACTGTCATGTCCTATGACCGCTACATTGCCATCTGCAAACCCCTGCACTATGGGACAATAATGACCAGCAGAACTTGTGTCCAGATGGCAGCAACTGCCTGGGGCAGTACTTTTCTCTATGCTGTGCTGCACACTGCCAATACCTTTTCCCTCCCACTCTGCCAAGGCAATGCCCTGGACCAGTTCTTCTGTGAACTTCCCCAGATCCTCAAGCTCTCCTGCTCAGATGTCTGCCTCAGAGAAGTTGAGCTTCTTGTGGTTAGTGTCAATGTAGCTTTTGGTTGTTTTGTTTTCCTTGTGGTGTCCTATGTACAGATCTTCAGGGTTGTTCTGAGGAACCCCTTCCAGCAGGGCCGGCACAAAGCCTTTTCCACATGCCTCCCTCACCTGGCTGTGGTCTCACTGTTCACTTGCACTGCCTTTTTTGCCTACCTGAAGCCCCCCTCCATATCCTCCTCCTCCCTGAATCTTGTGCTGGCAGTTTTGTACTCAGTGGTGCCTCCAGCAGTGAACCCCCTCATCTATAGCATGAGGAACCAGGAGCTGAAGGATGCAGTGTGGAAAGTGATGACTGGAGGTTTTTCAGAAGCAATAAATGAACTGCTTTCTTCTGCATATCACTCATAGTGTAACTCATTACAGGCCAAGCTGTTGGTTTTCTGAGTGTGTGCATTGATTTTTTTTCTTCTGCTTTATTTATGATAATGTTGTCCACAAAGAGATAACATTATTCATTCCCTTCCATTTCAGTGTCTACTGGTATTGGGTGACTCCAAGAGTTGGTGGAAACAAGGAGCCAGTCTCTCTGTGTATACTAATAAAGAAAGAAACCTGCAGTGACTTTCTTGTCTGAGAGACTTCCTCTACTTCCTTGGAGACCTGTGGTGTAGTTTCAGGGGCATTTGGCTATGTTCAGTGGTGGAGGAAAAAGGAGTTGTGGCACAGCAGCACTTCCAGGGAGCCCCAGAGCTTGGTCTGTCCCAGGCTGCTCTGACTTTCACCTCCCATGCTCTCCTTCAGAGTCCTTGTGTTGCTGTGAGGACTGATTGCTCTTGTTAATTGCTCACTGTGCTGCTCTGTGGCAGTCCTGTGTCCACAGGCAGGGACAGGCCAGGGGCACTTCTCTAACACATCTGGCTCCGTACCAGCATCTGCAGCGCAAAAGAGGATCTGCTGGGGGTAGTGCCTGAAAGCACAGCTCTTCACCCAAAGCTGGATATTGCAAAGGAATAGACTCAAAGGAGGCTCCTTGCTGTGCTTGTTTCTCTGTGGACTCAGGGAGAAAAGATCTTCTGATTACCCAGGATCAGCTTCTAGGCAGGGAGGGCTGATTCTGGAATTGCCTGCTGGTGCCCAGCACCCATAGAGACAGTGACTTCACTGGCCTGTATCCAGAGCATGCAATAAGTGTGAAGGTAGGCAGGCATCTTTCTGGAGAGAAGTGGGAGCTGCCAGGAGAGCCTAGGAGTTGAGCAGGGACAGTGTGTTCCAGGGAGTCAGCAGGGCACGGAGCCCACAGAGCATGAGTATGTCCAAGGTGATTAAGTGACTCAGAGATAAAATGCTAGATCTGGGATGGAACAGGCAAAGGAGAGCTCTGCAAATCCAGGGAATACAGCAGACATAGGGAAAGCAGTCTGCTGAGTTCTTTGTTATACCTCTGGTGAAATTTCATAGACTGAATAAAGTGAACCACCCCAAAACATATCCTGACATTGGAAATGACTTGGACTAAGTGGTCCTTGTGGGTCCCTTCCAGCTCGAGCTATTCATGCTGTGCTGTTCTGGGAAGGGGGCTCGCCGAGAGAGGGGTGGGGGGGATGAAGGCTGCCTGGGGGAGGGGAACCTCCTGTAGATGGCAACAGAAGGGACACTGCACTGACCTCTACTCCTCCATTTGCTGCTTTGGGGCCATCCCAGCCTGGGCTACTCTGCTGGGCTGGGCAGGGCTGGTGTTGTGGTTTCAGCCAACCAGAAGCTAAGCACCACACAGCTGTTTGCTCACCTTCTCCCCTCCCTCACTGGGACGGAGGAGAGAATCAGGAAAATGAAGCCTGTGGGTTGAGATAGAGAGAGTTTATTAAGACAGGAAAATAATAATAATAATAACAACAATAATAGTAATAGTAATATGTTTGAAAATAGTGATGCACAATGCAGTTTGTCACTACCCGCTGACTGATGCCCAGCCTATCCCTGAGCAGTCCGACCCCCCCACCCTGGCTAGCTACCCCTATATATTGCTTAGCATGACGTCAGATGGTATGGAATACCCCTTTGGCCACTTTGGGTCAGCTGTCCTGGGTCTGTCCCCTTCCAGCTCCTGATGCACCCCCAGCCTGCCCGCTGGCAGGACAGAGCGAGAAGATTAAAAGTCCTTGGATTAATGTAAGCACTGCTCTGCAACAATTCAAACATCAGCATGTTATCAGCACTCTTCTCATCCTATGCTAAAATGTAGCACCCTACCAGCTACTAGGAGGAAAATTAGGAGGCACCCTAAAAGATATCCTTCACTCTGAAATGAATCTGCTGCTCTGATCCCCAATCTCAAATCCTGCTTCAAAGCCCAACCACAACAACATCACCTGTTATCATTATTTTTTACATATTGGTCTCACTAATCCGTAGTCTTTAATCACTAGCATTAGAATATCATCCCATAACAAAACATATAATAAAATCCTTACCAAAAATCTGGCTGATACCCTTAACACTGGGTGGATGGTTTGGTGCTCAAAGCAGAACACCAAAGCCTCCCTCTAAGGCTCTGCCCAATCCCTAAACCTGAAAGGCAGGATCTAATCCCTAAACATTAATCCGAACATCTAATCCTCAAATTCCTCATTCCTGCACTCTTATCACAAAACTGAAGTGGTTTGGCCATACGAGGGTTATCAGGGCTTGAGATGACCTGGAGCAGTCACCTGGTCTTGGAGGAGGCAGGCAAGGTGACATGGATCTGGCCAGGTCATAAATCTAAAGAAGAGATGGATGGGGATGCTCTGCTGAGGTCAGCTATGCCTCAGGATGTCAGGAGGCAGCAGGAGGCCCATGGCTGTGCAGATGGGCGTCGGGGCACTTCTGACTGAGGGCCTGATAGGCCACCTTCAGACATGTGGCTGGTGTATGTGTGTGTCATTTTAACTGTGAGCCACTGACATGCAGATAGAGCGAGTATTGATTTCAATGTCATTCCTGTTCTAATACCTAACATAGGTATCTCTTGCCTATCAGAGAAGCTGAAAGGCTATGAGAAGGTGCATGCTTTGGAGAATGAAAACAACCGTGCTTTTATCTTGTTAGATGCTAGGCCTCAAGGAGGGTGCCAGGTTTGTACGTTCTTATAGGGCAGTCTATTTTGCCTTAGAAACTCCAAATCCAGTAGGAAGCAATGGGCTTTGGTGGAGACTCTGAGGTCACTTCTGCCTCTGGAGCTGATAGACCAGAAGCAGGAACATGGCTGGGCAAGGCACTGGGAGGTCCCATCTTTCTGGAGTAGCTGCCAGGTCAACCCTTGCCTCCTGGCTGGCAGATGGGCTTTTAGGCTCACGTCTCCTCCCAGTGTCTGTCACAGGCCAGCAGAAGGCACCTGTCTGGCATGGTGCTTGTGTGATGCCCTCTGCCCATGTATCTGATAGGTCCATTGGACTTGGTTGTGTGTTGTCAAGTCTCTTGTGCCTGAGTACATGACTGCGGAACAGCAGGCATGTGGCTTGGTTGTGTATCTGAGGAGCTGAAATCCTAGTAGGAAGTCCACATGGCCTGGAAGATCATGGTGAGGTTCCGTCTGCCTGATCAGCTGATAGGCCAGAGAAAGTCTAATGGGTTAGGGTGACTGTGTGAAGGTTAGTTTCTGAGATGTTGCTATAAGGTAAGGGAATGTGCTATAGTGTGTGAGGTCACCTGGAGGGAATCTGTTATCAGTCCATGGGTTTATGTTTCAGGGCACAACTGGAGAGGGAACAGGCATCAATGAAGGTATGGAAAGGTCCAGGTGACAGCAAGGTAAGAACGCAAGATGGGTATTTGTAGCCTGCAGGAAAACAGAGACAGGTTTGGTACATCATAGAGAAGCCAGTGGTGGAGATTGCCAGAGCACTGGCAAGGCAAAACTTAGCCAAGAAAACCAAGGTCTTTGTCCCCAAGGCAGGTCTCTCTGCCATCAAGGCCTAGGAGAAGACATGTTCTCTTTGCACTGGGGGGCTTATCTCTCCTTTGCACCTTCTGAGTGAGGCCAGGAGGTGTCACACCACTGTCTTTCACTTGGCACTGCATACCCCACATCCCACTGCCCGAGGAAGAGCCCAGAGACCCAGGTGAGGACAGGACCTCTCTGCCCAGGGCAGGCAGCAGGCCTTGGCCTTTCTGCTTGATGAAAAAAGACAGCATTTTCTCAGCCTCAGAGCCACCTGCGCAGGGCCTTGGCCTACCTCTAATCATGGCCTCCAATTACCTGCTCTAAGGAGTCCATGGGGTTTTGTTGGTAATAGACTTCAGAGGGACCATTCAGTGCGTTGAAGGACTTTGGGGTGTGTCTTCTAACTTTGGTTTTCTGAGAGATCTCATCAGTCTCCTCTCAGGAGCTTCTTGGACTTGGCACAACTACTCTTGTCTAATAAGACAGAAAAGCCCTAAGAGTCTCTTAAGGGGGTCTGAACAGGTAGGAGAAGTTTGACACTGTATGACAGCCTTGCTCCTCACCTCCTTGCAACATTTTTCTCATTTTACCCCTAGGACTTCTGTCACTTCTCCTGACATCAGGCTTCTCCACTGAAGTTTGCACCTTATATCTCCTTTGCCCCAACTCCCTCCTGCTTCACTTAGAGAACAGGCTGCACAGAGGTAGAGAAGGATAATTCTTAATTGCAAGCAAACTATAAAAAAGTATGATGAAGCTTAATAATCAATAAAACATACTTCTCAGTCGTATGCTAGCTCCAGGCAGTATCCAACGAGGTTCACCTTCCAAAATGGGTAGTCTTATTCTCTTTTTTTTCTTTTTTTTTTTTTTTCTTTTTGCAGTATATAGATGTGAAAAAATATGTGAAAACAGTTTCAGAATTGCCTAAAGACACCAATAGAATACATAAAGGAAGTAAAAGCTATGAACTTATGAACTCCCTGAGGCTTAAAGCAGCAGCTAGATCGTAGCATGACAGAGTCATAGAATCTTAGAATCAAAGAATGATACAATCTCAGAATGATTTGGGCTGGAACAGGACTTGAAGATCATGGGCAGAGGCATCTCTCACTACATCAGGTTGCTGAAAGGACTTTTAACCCAGCTTTCAACACCTGCAATGATGAGGCATTAAAAACTTCTCTGGGAAACCTGTTGAAGTGACACACTATTCTCATCCTAAAATCTTTCCTCCTTATATCTATTATATATCTACACCCTTTCAGTTCAAAACCATGACCCTCTGTGCTGTCACTACAGGCTCTAATAAAAAAAATGTCTTTCTCATAAGCCCCCTTGAAATACTGAAAGGCAGCAATAAGATCTCTCTGGAGCCTTCTAATCTCCATGTTGAACAACAGCTACACTCAGCCTTTCTTTGTAGGAGAGCTATTTCAGCCCTCTGATTATTGCCCTCCTCTGCATCCACTCTAACAGGTCTATGTCTTTCTTGGATTGGGGGACCCAAAAAAGGATGCAGGACTGCAGGTGGGGTCTCACAAGACCAGATAGGAGGGGAGAATCACCTCCTTCAGCCTGCTGAACTTTCTTCTTTTCATGCAACCCAGAATATGATTGTCTCTCTCAGTTGCAAGAGCATCTTGCCAGCTTATGTCCAAATCTTCAAACACCAATACTCTGATGTCCCTCTCAGCAGGACTGCTATCAATATTTTCATCTCCCCAATCTATATTGATAGTTTGAATTTCCCTGACCCAGGTGTAGCACCTTGCACGCCTCCTTGTTGAACTTCAGGAGGTTGATACAGGACCACCTCTCCAGTCTCTCCAGGTTCTTCTGAATGACATCCCCTCCCGCTAGCATACCAATTGCACCACTCAGCTTGGTGTCATCAGCAAACTAGCTTAGGGTGTACTCAGTCTCACTTTCCATTTTGTTAATGAAGATATTAACAGTTTTGGTCCAAGCATAGGCCTCTAAGGGATAACACTCCCATTTTAAGAGATAACACTCACATTTTCAGTTGTTCATTAAGCCATTGACTCTTTGGACATGGCCATCTGGGCAATTCTTTTGTCCCTCTATCAGTCATTCCAGCAAACCCATATTTCTCCAGTTTAGTGCCAGGAATGTTGCAGTGGACCATATGAAATGTGTTACAGAATTCCAGGTAGATGACAACAGAAGCTCTTCCCTTGTGCGATAAGGAATGTCAAAAAATAGAACATAACCACTTAAATCTGTCATGTGAATAAATACATATATGCATGTAGTTATATAAATATTGCTTGCTAATAACTTAAGGCCTATAAAAATACATACAACATTTACTACAATAACTATCATATACCTTTGGTGTAGTATATCAAACAATATTCTCACATTCGAAGAATAAAAATGGCACCTTATTTGAGTACCTTATACAAAACAAGTACCTTCAGTGAACATTCCAGAGGTGAGCAAATAAAGCTTTTTATCTGTTCTGTTCCCCATGTCTCAGAGGCTTCCTTATAAAGAACCTGGTTTGCTCAGTGCCAGCTGACAACGTCCTTGCTCAACACAGAATTGAAACACAGGGCTTCTTTATCCCACCAGAGATAACAATTTTAGGACTGTCTGCTTCTCAGCTTTCAGCAAACACAACCCACTCCGATCCTTGCTCGATGAACTCTTTGGTTGATGAGGATATTTCTCTGTAGGATTGTAGAAAGACCAAATTTTTCTGATGTCTCTAGTTTATGAGCTGAGATTTTCTTCAGATGAGACAGCCATGTGGGAGATAAGAAAAGGAAAGGAGCTTCTCTCCATCCCCACCATGGACAAAGGCCCAGATACAACACTTACAACCAAGTTTCCAAACTGCTCAGCTGATGCAGTCCACTGAGGTCCTTGGCAAAGGTATTTGATGTGAAGGGAGGGGTCCGGTTGGAAGAGAGATGATATAGATGAGAGTCTGTAGATAAAAATAGATGGGATAGGCTGGACATTGTTTTCTTGGGACATTTATAATGCCTTTGGTTATCTCTAATGTCTGCATGGGCCAGAGGAGCATGACATAGGCCTTCAAGGTGACTGTCCCCCATTGCAGTGGCTGCAGGAGGTACTAAAGAAATGGACTGGGAGAGCTGATGTTCACTTCCTCTCTTTGCTCCTCTTCCCTGAACACCACCACCAGGATGAGGAGTTCATGTATCAGGCTTGGACATGGACTCCATGCACCTACATATCAGCATGAGGTTTCAAAGGTAGACTAGGATGCATATCTCTTGTTCTTTGCAGCAACACCAGCAGAAACAACTGTGTCCTGGAGGTTTCCCTCTCCTGCCTTCCTGAGAGATTTCTTTGGAGGAGAGTTATTTTTTCCCTCTGATCTTTGCCCTCCACTGTAGCCTCTCTAACAGGTCTGTCTTTCTTGCACTGGGGGACCCAGAAAAGGATGCTATAGTGCAGGTGTCGTGTCCAGAGAGCAGAGTTGAGGGAGATCACCTGCCTCAACCTGCTGTTCCCTCTTTCTTTCATGCATCCCAGGATGAATGGCTTCCTGGGCTGCAAGAACACCTTGCCAGATCATGTCCAAGTCTTCAAACATCACTACTACCATGTCCTTCTCGGCACAGCTGCTCTCAAAACATTCATCCCCAAATCTATAATTATTCCCTGACCCAGGTTCAGCACCTTGCACTTCTCTTTGTTGAACTTCAGGAGGTTGATACAGGCCCACCTCTCCAGTCTCTCCAGCTTCTTCTGAATGGCACCCCCTCCCACTGGCATACCAACTGCACCTCTCAGCTTGGTGTCCTCAGCAAACTAGCTTAGGGTGTACTCAATCTCACTCTCCATATTGTTAATGAAGATACAAATAGTATAGGTCCCAAAACAGACCTCTAAGAGATACCATTCCTCATTCATTTTGACTTGGACCATAAGCCATTGACTACAACTCTTTGGATGTTTCCATCTTTTGTCCAACTAACAGTCAATCCATCAAAACCATGTTCCTCAAGGTAGTGGTAGGAATGTTGCAGGAAACCATGTCAAAGGCTTTACAGAAGTCCAGGTAGATGACATGAGTAGCTCTTTCCTTGTGTGATGAGGAATATCAAAGAACAGAACATAACAAAAGAATTCCTTTACATGTGTAAGAACATATAAGTTTGTAATTACATATATTTTGTGCTATCATGTCAAGGCCTCCAAAGAATATGTATAACATATTTCTATATATCTCTAATATACTGAAGACTATCATAAACACTCGGTGTAACATATCAAACAACATTCTCATATTGAAGGAATAAATTGGCACCATGAATGAGTACCTTAATCAAAGCAATTAAGTGAAATGAAATCTCCAGGGATGAAAAAAAAAAAAAAAAAGCTTTCAATCCTTTTTATACCCCAGGTTTCTGAGGCTTCCTTACAAAGATCCTGGTTTGCTCAGTGCCAGCTGGCAGCATCCTTGCTCAACACAGGAGAGGAGAATTGAAACACAGGGCTGCTTTAGCCCACCAGGGATCACCATTATAGGATATATACGATGTGGATGACAGGCTGTGAATAAAAACAGATGGGTTAACCTAGATATTGGTTTCTGGGGACATTTCTGATACTTCTGGGTATCTGAAAACTCTGCATGGATCAGAAGAGCATGGCATAGGCCTTCAAGGTGACTGTCCTCCATTGGCAGTGGCTACAGGAGGTACAAAAGACATAGACTGGGACAGCTGCTATGCACTGCCTTGCAGGGTACAGACAAAAGAATGCTCCTCTTCCTTGAACATCACCACCAAGATAAGGAGTCCACGTATCAGGCTTGGACATAGACCCCTTGCACCTACGTTTCAGTGTGAGGCTCCCAAATTAGACTGGGATGCATATCTCTTGTCCTTAGCAGCAGCAACACAAACAGAAATGTCCACTGGGGTGTCCTGTTATGCATTTTCAGCTAGGGTAGAGGCAGATGAAATGCTTCTCCTGCAGTGGAAGTCCAACATGCGGGAGGAGTCATGGACGTGCTGCCCTGGGCTACTAGGAGAGGCCCCTATGCACCTCCCATGCTAGAAAGAGGAATCATGTCTGTAAGGAGGTATGGATTCCTCTGCTCCCTTCAGCCTCCAACAAGACAGGCCCCACTGTCTCAGAAGAGCTGAGGCGTTCTACATCCCAGCTCCAGTTGTGCTTCTCTGGCTGCATCTCAAGATTTTACCCAGTATACTGGGTCTGGCTGGACCCAGTTCATTTGGATAGATTTCATTTACTCTGAAGTATCTAGTGCTATGCTGGACCTCATTCTCAGCAGCAACGAGAGGCTGGTGTGGAATGTGAATCCGAAGGGCAGCCTTAGCTGCAGTGACCATGAACTGGTGGTGTTCACCATCTGTCAAGCAGGACAGAGGGCACAGAGTAAGCTCCCAACCCTGGACGGATTATGACCCCTTCATTGATCTGTTTTGTAGAGCATCATGGGACAAAGCCCTGGAGATAAAAGGGTCCAGGAATACTGGCTATTCTTCAAGGATCACCTCCTCCTAGCTCAGGAATGATGTATCCCAGCAAAGAGGAAGTCAGTCAAAAATGACAGGTGATCTGCATGGATGATCAAGGAGAAACTGACCAAAGTCAATTACAAAAAAGAAGGTGTAGTGGGTTAACATGGCAAAGGTTTTTTAGTGGGGGGCTTCAGGAGTAGCTTCTGTTAGAAGAATACAGAAGCTGTCCCATGTTAGATAAGGGGCTTGCCACTGTCCAGAGCCAAGACGATAACTGATGTTGTTTGCGCCTTTCTGAGATCATACTTAAGAAAGAGGAAAAAAAGAAAAGAAAAGAAAAGAAAAGAAAAGAAAAGAAAAGAAAAGAAAAGAAAAGAAAAGAAAAGAAAAGAAAAGAAAAGAAAAGAAAAGAAAAGAAAAGAAAAGAAAAGAAAAGAAAAGAAAAAAAAAACAAGAAGAAGAAGAAAAAAGAAAACTGGTGCTCAAAAGCAGCTGGGAGAGAGAGGAGTGAGAAACAGCCTTGCAGAGGCCAAAGGTGGTAAAGAAGGAGGGGGAGGGTGTTCTCCCCCTTCTGCAGAAATTCTCTTGCAGCCTGTGTTGAGGACTGTGGTGGAGCAGGTTGTCCCCTGCAGCCCCATATATAGCACGATGGATCAGGTCTCCATGCTTCAGCCTATGGAGGAGACCATGGTGGAGCAGGTGGACCTGCACTGAAGGAGGCTGCGGCCTGTGGAAGACCCCTGTCAGAGCAGATACCAGGACGGAGCAGTAGGCTGTGGAGAGGAGCCCAAGCAGGAGCAGGTGACCTGGCAGAAGCTGCTAACTGTGGGGGACCCAGATTAGAGCAGAGTGCTCCTGAGGGATGGACTTTGTGGTACGGACCCATATCTGGAGCAGTTCTTGAAGAGCTGCTGCTTGTGTGAAGCCCACTCAGGATCAGTTTGGGAAGGACAGCATCCTGTTGGAAGGACCCCACGTTAGAGCAGGGGAAGAGAGCAGCAGAGATGAAGCACTATAGACTGACCACAGCCCCCTTTCCCTGTTCACCTGTGCTGCCTGGGGGGAGGAGGTGGAAGAGGGTGGATGGGGAAGAGTGCTTTGGGGTTTCTTTACATTGTTTCTCACCTCTCTAGCTTGTTAGTAATAGGCAGTAAATTTTACTATCTATCTCCCTACTCTGAGTCTGTTTTAACAATCACAATAATTGCTGAGTGATCTCCCTATCCTTATGTCAACCCTTGAGCTCTTTGCATTGTATTTTCTCCCCCTTTCCTCTTTGAAGAAGGGGGAAGGATAGAGCAGTTGTGTTGGAGCTCAGCTGCCCACCCAAGTAAAAACACCACAGTTTGGAAGAGGTGATCCCTGAAGACTAAGCAGCTTTATCCTCCTTGGACCCTCTTTCCTGAAGGGCTCTGTCCCATGGGACTCCACAAAGGAGATGCCCCAAGAAGCAAAAGTCTGCTCTCCTGAAGTCCAGGGTAGTGAGATTGCTGTGCTCCCTCTTTGCTGAATTTAGGATCCTAACCTTCACCATTTTACAGTCACTGCAGCCCAGGTTGGCCTTGAGATTCACTTTCTCAAGCAAATTCTCAGTCATGTGCTTGAGGGTAGGAAGGCTCTGCAGGAGGATCTGGATAGGCTGGACTGATGGGCTGAGGTCAACTGCATGAAGTTCAACAAGGCCAAGTGCCGGGTCCTTCACCTGGAGCACAATAACCTCAAGTGGAGCTACCGGCTGGGAGATGAATGGTTGGAAAGCTGCCTGGCAGAGAAGGACCTGGGAGTATTGGTGGATAGTTGGCTGAATATGAGCCAGCAGTGTGCTCAGGTGGCCAAGAAGGCCAACAGCATCCTGGCTTGTGTGGCCAGCAGGTCTAGGGAAGTGATTGTCCCCCTGTACTCGGCTCTGGTGAGGCCACACCTCGAGTACTGTGTTCAGTTTTGGGCCCCTCACTACAAGAAGGACATCGAGGTTCTTGAGCGAGTTCAGAGAAGGGCGATGAAGCTGGTGAGGGGTCTGGAGAACAAGTCCTATGAGGAGCGGCTGAGGGAGCTTGGGTTGTTCAGCCTGGAGAAAAGGAGGCTCAGGGGCGACTTTATTGCTCTCTAGAGGTACCTTAAAGGAGGCTGTAGTGAGGTGGGGGTTGGTCTATTCTCCCACGTGCCTGGTGACAGGACAAGCGGGAATGAGCTAAAGTTGGGCCACGGGAGTTTTAGGCTGGATGTTAGGAAGAACTTCTTTACCGAAAGGGTTGTTAGACACTGGAACAGGCTGCCCAGGGAAGTGGTAGAGTCACCATCCCTGGAGGTCTTTAAAAGACGTTTAGATGTAGAGCTTAGGGATATGGTTTAGTGGAGGACTGTTAGTGCTAGGGCAGAGGTTGGACTCGATGATCTTGAGGTCTCTTCCAACCTAGACAATTCTGTGATTCTGTGATTCCCCACCAGCCCCTCCATGTTGCTGAGAACGAGGTCCACCATAGCACTTCTTTCCACTATCAATGGGAGAAGGAAGGTATCATTAATGCATAACAGGACCTTCCTGGATTGACTATGCCCTGCTGTGCTGTCCCTCCAACAGATACCAGGGTGGTTGAAGTCCCCCCTGAGGACCAGGGCTTTTGAATGTGAGGCTACTTCTGTCTGAGTATAGAGGGCCTCATGTGCTGGTCTTGCTGATCAGGTGGCCTGCAGCAGACTCCCACTATAATGTCCCCTGTCCCTACCCTCCCTTTACTCCTGACCCATCAGCTCACTGTCAGATCCTCACTCATCCCCAGGCAGAGCTCCATGCACTCCAGCTGCTCACACACATAGAGGCCACACTGAACAGATCCAACTGAACATGCTCCCGTGGGTTTGTGGATAGTGTGAGGGGTTCTTCAACACAAAAGGCTCATCACATGGATCAAGGGTTTCCAGCTGGGGATGAGATGCCTTAGATGGATTAGTGCATACCACAAGAGTAGCTAGCACCTTCCTATTCCTGCCTGTGTGTCCTATTTGTTATTGGCCATGAACAGAGTTTTCCAGAGGGAACTTTTGCACCTTTCAGTGACAATAAAACTCTCCAAGGACTAGCCGTAATTCTGTAATCAGTCTCTCTCTGCTGTTTTAAAGGGACATTTGGTAATTATCTCAGTTGACTTCAAAGTAAGTTCTGCAAAAGTAACTGTTGCAGGAGGTGTCAGCCCTGGAGCCCCAGGGACATCTCAAGGGAGACAAGAAGTAAAGAGGCAGCAAAGCCTTGGTCTGGAGCTGTGCTGCTGAACTGGGCTGGGCTCCTGGGGCCAAGGGGAGCTCCTGGCAAGAGGGCAGCGCTGCA